>NC_137131.1:21434276-21774276 GCF_949319135.1 Squalius cephalus | reverse complement strand
GTAAGCCTTCACGACTTTTCAATTACACGCAATTTGAGCTGACATAAAGCCAGTTTATCAACATAAGAGTATATAATGATGCCAAAATACCAAATCTGCAGCTCACCACAGCGTTTCAAATCTTATACCACATTGCGGAACATTCCCAGGATTTCTACCTTTAATTTGTATGACGACAGACAGGCTCAACACTAAACACACTAAAGGCTGAAGTCTTCTAATTAAGTCATGAATCCACATTATCGGTCTGTAATTAAGAATAAACACAGATGAGACACCCACACTTAGAGATAGACTCCCTCAAACACGCATTTACAGAGGGAAGGCATCCATAAATATTCAAAGATAAAATCATAAAATCAATACACATCCAAATTACATGTGCATGTAACTCAGGCACATGCACATGCACACACAGACAGACACAACACAACAGCTGTTACCGTATTAAGTCAAACGAAAAACTAATGTTTAAGATAATGCATTTAGAGGCCTGAAAACCAATATTTGACCACAAACAGATGAAGGATGTTCCGCCAGCCATAAAAAGACAGGTAGGAGTATTGACTTCAATAAAGTCCTGTTTTACTTAGAGCAGTGGTTTTCAGTCCTGGTCCTGGGGACCCACCGCTCTGTACATTTTGTATGTCTCTCTTATCTGACACACTCAGTTCAGTTCATGGGACAAGGGTCTAAATGAAGTTCTGGGTAAAAATCTCCCCCTCAGAAAGTCCCTGTTTGCGAGGTAGTACTTTTTCAAAGTTTTGGGGATGGGACTTGGGCACTGAACATGCTGATTGGTTGAGTTCACGCAGCATTTTGATTGGTTGACTCCACACAGCATTTTATTTCAAACACCATTTTTAAGGGGCTGTTTACACCTGGACACTTCATGCGTTTTCTCAGATCGGATAGCTATCTGATTTATCAAAACGATTCCATTTACACCTGGTCACATAAATGTGTTTTTGCGAAACGGATTTAAATCCGATCTTCAATTCCCGCGCTATATGCAGATTTATAGATATGAGCTGCATTTTATTGATCATCAGCTAAAATTTCAAAATCAAAGACCGCAATAAGAGAGAGCGGCAACAGCCCTGGTAAGATCATTTCGTTTCTTTACTTTTAATGATGATGATTGTGTATCTTTTCAAAATTGTATCTTTTCCAAACCAACAGAAAAATGTTCCAAAGAGTGAAGAGCACAGAGGTGGAATTGACCTGCAGGACTCCATTGCCAGTGGACACTGGACTTTCTGATTCAGAAAAAGATTATACTGAGAACATTGTGTACCCTCCAAAAAATTAGGACCTCAAGAAAATGGTGCAGTATATCTTTACAAAGAAAACGTACTCGGTTACTAATGTAACCTCGGTTCTCTCTAGAAGAGGGAACGAGTATTGCGTAAGGTTAGCTTACGCATCGGGAAAGTCTTCTTTCTTCGAGATCTGAAGCCAAAAAATTATCCTTAATTTTGTATACATTGTCAACGCAGTGCAGCAGCCGACAGACCTAGGCAGGCTGTATAAGCGTGCTCATTGGCTGCTCGGCGGCAACTGCTTAAGCCTATCGGTGAGCGCTCTGAACGCGGCAACCTTCGCGCCCTCCGCACCCTTCTAACCGTCAGAATGGGTGTGGCCAGCGTGTATATATTCAGCGCTCATAGGCTAAAATTCTGGTTTTCGCAGTCTGAAGCGCAAAAGCTCGTGGCGCGACACGGCAGGTTACGCAATACTCGTTCCCTCTTCTAGAGAGAACCGAGGTTACATTAGTAACCGAGTACGTTCTCTTACGAGAGGTCTCTCGTATTGCGTAAGGTTAGCTTACGCATCGGGAACCCTTTGTCAACGCCGTGTGCGCCGAGCATCCAGCCCATGAATCCCAGGGAAACCGGGGAAAACACTCTGCTGGGAAATGTGGCCGGTCGGAGAGACGGGCCAGCGCAGTACAGGCACTTCATGCAGCATATGAAATAGAGCGGCGCGGCCGGTCTATAAACATATAACAGTACAAACAGTAGGGCCGGCAGAGCGAGCCCATACAGTACATAAGCACTCATAAGGGTAGGAGAAAAACGACATAGTCGGTCTCACATGAAGGGAAAAATTCCCGCGCGACAGAGAATAATACGGGCGGCCAGCAGCGCGGGCCAGCACCGACAACAGCGCGTAACGGGAAATAGGAAACAGAGCGGATCAGCCGGTCTGAGTCAAACACTTCACCCTGAGTATAGTACCAGAATAGCGCCAACATATGAACGTAGTCTGCACACGAGAAATGGGCAGAGCATACATGTCACTTATGCTGACAGTATTTTTGCCTGTAGGGCAGGAACTTCCAGGTTATAAAACCTCACGAATGTTGATGGGGAGGCCCAGCCCGCCGCCATACAAATACCGTGATTAGAAATTCCGCTGGACCAGGCCCACGACGAGGCCATGCCTCTAGTGGAGTGGGCTCTGATGCCCAGAGGGCACTGCAGGTGTCTGGAGGCATAAGCTGCTGCTATCGCGTCCACTATCCACCTGGACAAGCTCTGTTTCGAGGCGGCAAGACCCTTGGTGCGTCCGCCGAAGGAAACAAAGAGCTGCTCTGAACGCCTGAAAGCGGCGGAGCGCGTGATGTAAACTCTCAGCGCCCGGAGGGCATAGGAGGTTATCACTGTCCCCACTGTCGGATGCTGGCAGAGCCGAGAGGGACATAACTTGTGCCCTAAACGGGGTTCCAATCGCTTTGGGGATGTAACCGTGTCTCGGTCTGAGAATGACTTTCGAGTCATTCGGCCCGAACTCAAGACATGCAGGGCTAACAGATAGCGCGTGCAAATCACCCACTCGTTTGACTGAAGACAGAGCTATCAGAAAAACGGTTTTAAGCGACAGATACTTTAGATCCGCGGATTCAAGCGGTTCAAAGGGAAAAGCCTCTAGGGCCGCTAGGACCAAGGACAGATCCCACGAGGGAACCGAGGGGGGCCGCGGGGGATTCATCCGTCTAGCTCCTCTGAGGAAGCGGATAATGAGCTCATTCCTTCCCATTGCCCGGACGCGCGTCGTCTCAGCGAACGCTGCAATAGCGGCCACATATACTTTGAGCGTGGAAGGGGATCTGCCCTTTTCCAACAGCTCTTGTAAGAAGGAGAGCACCCGCGGGACCCCGCATGCGCGCGGATCCAAGTTTTTAGTAGCGCACCATTTAGAAAACACCGACCATTTAGACGCGTAGAGCCGTCTCGTGGAGGGGGCTCTCGACTGTGTGATCGTGTTCACGACCCCTTCTGACAGGTCAACGGGTATCCGTTGATCACCCATGCATGCAGCGACCAGCGCTCTGGATGGGGATGCCAGATCGATCCACCGGCTTGGGAGAGGAGATCCTTTCTCACCGGGATCGGCCATGGGGGTGAGTGCGACAGCCTCACTAGCTCTGGGTACCAAGTTTGGTTTTCCCATCGCGGGGCTATAAGCAGCACTGAGTGGTGCGTTTCTCTGATCCTCGAAATGACCTGTGGCAACAGGGAGATCGGAGGAAAAGCATACAGCGGGAGGCTGGGCCATGTCTGGGACAGCGCGTCCTCGCTCTTCGAATAAAACTTCGGGCATTGAGCATTGTCTTTCGACGCAAAGAGGTCGATTTCCGCTCTGCCGAATAGGCGCCAGAGAAACTGGACTGTCTGGGGGTGCAGAGACCATTCTCCCAGGGGAATGTTGTCCCTGGACAGTCTGTCTGGACCGACATTCAGGTGGCCCGGCACGTGCGCGGCTCTCAGCGAGCGCAGCGAGCGGTAAGCCCACACGAGAAGGCGTTCTGTCAGCCTGCACAGATTCCTGGATCTGACACCGCCCTGTCGGTTCACATAGGATACCACGGACGTGTTGTCCGAGCGGACTAGCACATGGTGATCCCGTATGAATGGGAGGAAGCGCCTGAGCGCGTTCTCGACCGCTATCATCTCCAAACAGTTTATGTGGAGGCATTTTTCCCGGTCTGACCACAGGCCAAAAGCCGGTTTGCCCTCGAACAGAGCGCCCCAGCCTGAGGTGGAAGCGTCCGTCGAGATAACTTTGCGGTGTGAGATAGCTCCCATTGTCACTCCCCGCTGGTACCAGTCGGCCGCTAACCAGGGCTTCAGAGCTGAAACGCAGCTCTGAGTCACTCTGATGCGGATACCGCCGGAAGCCCATGCTCTGTGAGGCACTCGGGCATTCAGCCAGCGTTGTAGCGGGCGCATTCGTAAAAGACCCAGCCGAAGCACTGCTGCGGCTGAGGCCATACAACCTAGTAACCTCTGAAATGTTTTGAGAGGTACGGTGCTGCCCGGCCGGAGGGACGCGGCCAGGCGTCGAATGCAGCGCGCGCGCTGTGTCGACAGGCGGGCCGTGTACTGATATACCTGACCGTCGAAGGCGAATCTCAAGAATGGCCTGTGACGGGGTATTATCAGGATCTGAAAAGCACGCGTCTTTTAGATCGAGAGATATAAACCAGTCCCTCGGGCGAATTTGCGCGAGAATTTGTCTGGTTGTGAGCATTTTGAACGGTCTTCTCATAAGAGCCTTGTTCAAACGCCTCAGATCCAAAATTGGTCTGAGAGCTCCGTCCTTCTTGGGAACGAGGAAATAACGGCTGTAAAAGCCCGACTCGCTCATGGAAGGGGAAACCGGTTCTATAGCCCTTTTGCACAGAAGTGTAGCTATTTCTGCTCGAAGTAGATGTGCTACTTCCCCATTCACTCTGGTCTCGATACGCGCTTGAAAGCGCGGAGGGCGGCGAGCGAACTGCAGAGTATAGCCCTGTTTTACTGTGCTTAGCACCCGTTCTGATGCGCCTGGAATAGTTTCCCACGCTTTTGCGTGTGCAGCCAGGGGCAGAATGGCCTCCGGGCTCCGATCGCCGCGCATCGCGGGCTCGAGAGCTCGAAACGGAGGGGCGGGCGCGGCGCGCGCGCTCTTGGTGCTTAGATACGGCGGATCGCACGCAGCGATAGCTGGCCGTTTTACACACAGTGTCCCGGTGGCTTTAGACGGGGAACATAAAGTGTGAGGCGCGACGCGCGATGGCGGCGTCGGGGGCGAAAATGTTCGTTAGTATGTGTGAGCGCTCGAGGGCGGGCACAGGACTTACATTCAGGGGCGGGCGCGGCGCGCGCGCTCTTGGTGGTTAGATACGGCGGATCGCACGTAGCGATAGCTGGCCGTTTTACACACAGTGTCCCGGTGGCTTTGGACGGGGAACATATAGTGTGAGGCGCGACGCGCGATGTCGGGGCGAAAATGTAGTTAGTATGTGTGAGCGCTCGAGGGCGGGCACAGGACTTACATTTAAAACATGACCGGTCGTGCGAGGCCGTGTGACAGAGCGGGCACTGAGTAGGTGTGGGCACGGAGAAGTGGACACGTGACCTACTTTTAACACTAAAGCGGCTTTTGCCTGCTTCATGAGAGTGGGCTCTGTGAGAGACACGGGATGTATAGTGCTTGTGTACAGGGGTGAGCACAGAACGTGGGCACATTCACTGTACTAGAAACACATACGGCGTCAGCCGTGCAACCAGACATATGCTCTTTTGAAATTTTTCTGGGTTGCCGTGAGAACGGCGGATGCGCGCAGGCGAGCGGGTAGATACCGGCTCGTTGACTGCGGGGTAAACAGCTGCAGTAGCCGTGGCAACGGGGACTGACAGCGTTAAGCTTCGACGGTGGTCCAGCCGCAGGGCTGCGGGATTTAACCGTCTTTTCTTCTCTTGTGTTTAGCACCCTGAGAAGGTGTGGTGCGAGAGGCGGGTTCGCTTTCTGTAAGTAAGAAAGACTGGCCGCGAGCTCGGAGAAGCAAGCAGCATAAATTTTTATTTTCCCCGAGAGCTGGGATCGAACGCGGATCTCTCGCATGAAAGCGTATGATTCTGCCACTGAGCCACAGGGGAAAACACATAAGCTTTCAGTTAGCGCGAGCATATAAAAAGCGACCTCATGTGTCGCGTCGGCGTTTGTTTGCAGGCGTGCGTGTGTTTAAAACAGGCTCGTTTACTGCAATAGTAATATTTCCAGTCGCCTGAACTTAAGAGGGGACTGAGAAATGTGTGAGGATTGGCGGTTGTCCAGCCGTAGCGAGACTAACACACTCTCTTCTCTTTTCGCCGGCGAGTGAGGCGCGCACGCTGAACGCTGCTCGTGACCGTCCGCTTTGTCATCCCTTGAACGGCGCAATCTGCGCGGCCCAACGAGGGAGAGAGCGGGCTTGTTTTCTGTATGTAAGAAAAACTGGCCGCGAGCTCGGAGAAGCGAACAGCATAAACTTTAACTGCCGCGAGAGCGGGGATCGAACCCCGGTCTCTAGCTTGACAGTCTAGGATTCCGCCACTGAGCCACAGGGGAGAATACATTAGTACTCGGTTAGCGTCATCATGTCTTGTGACGGCGTTTGCTTGCAGGCGAGCGTGTATTTATAACAGGCTCGTATACTGCAATAGTAACAATTCCAGTCGCCTGAACTTAAGAGGGGACTGAGAAATGTGTGAGAATGGAGGTTATAGTCCAGGCCACGGTGGGACGAAAACACTCTGTTCCCCTTTCACCGGTGAGTGACGCGCGAGGACGGAGTAGCTTTCTTGTAACGTAAAGAGAGCTCCAAGACCGTCCGCTCCTGCCATCCCTTGTGAGCGGCGCAGTTTGCGCGGCTCGAACAGAGGGAGAGGAAACTCGCTCCGAGACCGTCCGCTCCTGCCATCCCTCGTGAGCGGCTCAGTTTGCGCGGCTCGAACAGAGGGAGAGGAAACTCGCTCCGAGACCGTCCGCTTCTGCCATCCCTTGTGAGCGGCGTAGTTGCACGGCTCGAACAGAGGGAGAGTACGGGTATCTATCACATTCGCCTCATCTCCTGACGCGGCGGCGGCGCGGGCAGAGCCGGCGGTAGAGCGGCCGGGAGGGAGAGGGCGAGAGAGAGCTCGAGGGAGAGGTTCCGGCGAGCTCCTCAGTCACAACAGTCTCCGGTGGTCGCTGCGAGCGGCGCTTATTATTGCGCGGCAGGGACAGGCGGAGCGACAGCTTGGTCGAAAGCTTCAAGTCGAGCCCGCAGGGTCGACATTGAAAGCTCTTCGCACTCGGAGAGTGCGGTGGCGGCGTGCCCGCGGCCCAGGCGGAGAGCGCAGAGAGGTGGCGGTCTCCGTTGCTGAGCGGGGCGCGGCACGAGCCGCAAAAACGAGGCGTTTTTACAAAAACGCCTCGTGCTCTTTTAGAGTACACACAGAAACAGAATAATGTAAAGGATATGTCGCCGGATAGCGTAGCAGGCACGGATGGCTGAAGGCGGCGAAGACGGCCGGCTTCCTCAGGCGCTGTCCTAAGCTTGCTGGTCGCTGGTTTCAACGGCGGCGGCTCTCAAGATCCAGCGATGCGAAGAGCGTCGCTGAAGACAAGAAAATCAGAATTTTAGCCTATGAGCGCTGAATATATACACGCTGGCCACACCCATTCTGACGGTTAGAAGGGTGCGGAGGGCGCGAAGCGCCCTCATTGGTTGCCGCGTTCAGAGCGCTCACCGATAGGCTTAAGCAGTTGCCGCCGAGCAGCCAATGAGCACGCTTATACAGCCTGCCTAGGTCTGTCGGCTGCTGCACTGCGTTGACAATGTATACAAAATTAAGGATAATTTTTTGGCTTCAGATCTCGAAGAAAGAAGACTTTCCCGATGCGTAAGCTAACCTTACGCAATACGAGAGACCTCTCGTAAGAGAACAATACCTTCTTCCCTATCCATCTCAGCAACCAATTTAGATGAAAAGGAATTCCTAAAAGTTTTGGTTCCAGATGAAATGCACTGTTCATCGTGTTCGGAATCCCTCATCTCTAATAAAGCTAAAATTGTCACCACAGTTGGAATAATTGAAGGTTGGTATTTATTTGTTAGTAGTAAATTCTTACTTCAATAATGTGTGTTTAAGATTAGCTGCTTATTTTGTTTGTTTTTGTTTTTAGGTGTTGAAACCTATTGCAAGACCTATTGCAGTGTGTGGACTTGCATATCGCTATCAAGAATGGAGCACTGGTGTGCATAACTATGATGAACACATCATACTCAGTTTGAAATTTTGTCTTATGCTTCGGAGTTTTTTGCAGGTATTGTGGATTGCTTTATTTATTGCAGGTTGTCCAAACTCAGTCCTGAAGGGCTTCTGTCCTGCAGTTTAGCTCCAACTTGTCTTAACACACCTGCCAGGAAGTGTTTTGTATTCCTAGTAAGAACTTGATCAACTGGACCAGACTTTATTAATTAGGTTTGGAGCTAAACTCTGCAGGACAGTCGCCGTTCAGGAGCAGGATTGGACACCCCTGCTTTACAGTGTTTAATGTTATTGTCACAACAATGTCTAATACCTCATTTTTCCTCTTTAGTCTCACACCGCTGTTGAAAGAGTCTGTAAAGCTCTTTCAATATCCAATGGAGTGGTTTACCCAAGTAAAACAGTGCTTTGTGCTTATTTGCACTTTGAAGCATTAACTGTTCACGACTACCAGTTTTCCTGCTTAAAGTGTGGATTCCATCCATCTGTTGTTATCATGGATGCTCATCGAAAAGCAGCTTTTAGCATGCCAGGTATGATACAGATCTAATTAGAATTTGAAATATCCTGACTTGCATGTAACTTATTAGAATCAATCATCAATTGAAGTTTTGAGTTGAGCTGTTTTTTATTCATCAAATAATCCTGAAAAAGTATCACAGGTTATAAAAAATATTTCCACATTGATAAGTCATAATAAATTACATTTAGATCATGTGACTGATGACTGACACTGAAAATTGTTTTGCATCACAGAAATAATTTTTGATAGTATATTAAAATAGAATGCCATAATTTTAAATTGCAATTTCTGCTCCAATAAATGCAGACTTGATGATCATAAGAGACTTCCTTCAAAGCATTAAAAATAGTGATGTTTCATAAGTTTTGACTTGGCCCTGTATTTGTAATTTTATTTTGTTTAGTCAGTGAAATAGAAGAACCACCAGCAAACTTTGATGGACAGGTGGATGTGGAGGCTTTTTGGAATTCACTGCGATTGGAGATTATTGCAAGAGGTCTTGTGGAGAGTAAGTTATTTTATTCATTTGGTTCAAAGTACTACACAGACACGGGTATTTGTTTTACCTTTATTATGCCTAAACTTTTACACTGGGAGACATTACACATGGATGCAACATGCACACATACAAATTGGAGAAAACATCCCAGAAACACCTGCTATGAGTGTACCCCATGACATTATCTGTTATTACATATTAATTTATTTATATGTATAACTTTATTTTGTTGTTAAACTTTAGAAATAAAAGTTGAGTTATCACTGGCAACAACATTATGACTTGTTTTTTGTTTTGTTTTGTTTTTGCAGCTGGAAACCCCAATCCTTTTGCAGTCAAACCAAGTTATCACCTTTGGGCTCCCTGGATTGGACCAAATACTAGGAAGTCTGGCTCTGTCTTGAATACAGAATGGGAGAAAGTACATTCATCAAATCCTAATCCTGCATCAGAAGTTCCAGTAACTGAAGAAAGGCTTATTGATGAGCTGATGTCACTGAAGGTGTAGTGTTGTTTTGTTTACCTTTTTGTAACAGTATTCTATTGTCAGTTTATTTCTTATAAATTCTGAGTTTTTTTGTTGTTGTTTTAATTCATAGGTGGCTGCTGTCCGACAGTTATGTGCATCATGTGGGTTAGATAACAAGGGATCAAAGATGGACCTCATAATGAGACTGAGGAGTGAAATGCAAAACAGATCATCATCAATTTTTCAAAAGGTTTGGGGTGCATCAGGTTTGTATGCACAGATATATCTTAATTTATAATAGAAAACACACATTTCTTTATTTTTTTTACTTTAAGTGCTGCAATCATTCATTTGAAACAATCTATCACTTAGGTGGCTGGGCAGTTGTTATGTGCCCCTGCGGTGTCGTTAACAGCATTAAAGTCCTGGTGAGAGCTGAAAGTCCAAGGGACTTCACTGACATTTTGCTGTCCTGGAAACACCTTCCCAACATAACCATTTGTGACTTTGCAAGAGGACTTTCCACTCATGCAAATCTCCATAATCCAAACATGATTCCCTTCAGCCCACATGAGGGTCGGCTGTTGGAGCCAAATGATGCCAATATTGCAGCAGCAGAAGAGGGAAGACTTAAAATTTCATTGGAATGGCTCAAAGAGAAGAAAATGCCTGCTGATGTGAATGGGCATCCATTAACTGGCTCATCTGATCACTATGTACTTTCTGACAGATTCCATGAAAACAACACAAAGGATCCCCGTGATAAACTTCGTAAAATACAGCTTGTGCTATGTTGGCTATTAGTTGGCTGGAAGAGTTAATTCTCAGTGTGCGGAGCAGTTGTTTTCTCAAATGAGAAAAAAACAATTACTTCCTAAATGTTATGAAGCCAACAAATCACTTGTTTCTTATGCGAAACCTGTTGCACCACTACAACGTTGCGATTAAAACTAGGTTTACAGAACAGCTTACCAAGGCTGTTGGTTGCACTCAGGTTGTCCTGGATGAGCATGGCCAAGCACTTGCAGGTAAACTTAATTTTTCGTAATGCAATTAAATGTCATTATTTGGCTTCTCCAGAAATGTTATTTGACACTGGGGTTAGATGACACTCACATGCTTTATTGCTAGGGACTTTAAGTAAAAGCACAGTCGAAATGGATGATGAGCCAAGTACAGACAAGGCCTCTGTGACATGGCTGAAGGATGTAATGCCCAACAAGACTGGCTGGGAGCAACCATTCAGCGAAGAAAAGGTGATTTGCTCTATGAAGGTTGAAATCTTTTAAGCTGATTTCAAGTAGCCTCAAACATTTTGTAATGTATGTTGATAATGCCCCCCCCCCCTAAATATTGGGGAATATGTGTAACTATAACACATATTTTAGACACAAAGCAAAATGGGAGTGAACATGTGGCACGTGTTTATTCTACAACCCTGATGCGAGAAGATTTTCAGACCTTGGGATTGGAACGCAATGTGGAGGCAACAGTTAGGATCATCTTAAATTTCTTTGATCCAATTTACTTTTCAAAAATGTTCCTGTTTTTAAGTGAAGCTGTGATATCTTAACAGATTCTGAATTGCTGTTTCAAGAAAATTGAAGACCTCAGCAAATTGCAGGTAAAATGTCATTGCTTGTAGCGTGAATAAAATGCAAAAAGCTATTATGAAGAAATGTGTATGTTTCTGTTATAAGGGCATCCAAGTCTGGACGTCTAACAGCTATGTGAATTCAACGCTGATTCCCCCACTTTGTGCAGATCCCATGTTACATATCCCTGTAAGCAATTATATATATTTTTTCCAACAGTGTAATATTGTAGTTATGATTTGTTATTGTTTAGCATACATACTTTGGATTTCATTGACTGTTTCGATGTATTATTGCTATTGACATTTTATGTGGCATATATGTTGTAAGCATTCTTTCAAAGCGGCCAAAAAGATTTCACAGAGCAAAATAAACATTGTGCACCATTTTGTATTATATTTATTTGTGATAGGTTGATGCTTCTACAAAAGACTGCATTCTATTTCCATCGTGGATCAAGTCACACTGGATCCTTTGTGTAAGTCATCAAGACATTTTTATCCATGTCAAATTGATTTCTGTATTTTGTGTTTTTTAACAACCATTTTCAGATTTTGCGTCCAAAGCTGAAACAGGTGTTTTTTCTTGATTCACTCTGCGCGAGTGGTCTGAGTGATGGAAGATACAGTCAAGTGTACAGGTCTTTTACATAGCTCAGTAGTTCATGTTCAGAAGTTCCAGTTGAACAGTTCTTGTTCAAATGTTCTCAGCTGCTGTATGGTGGTTCAGTTCTAAACCATTCAGCATTTTCCTTTTTTTCATTTTTTTTCATTTGTGATGTTCTTGTGTTAATGATGTCTGATGTGAATTATATGAGGTCATTTAAGTTTATTAACATTGAAAGTACCAAAACACTTATAACCAATCAACAGTAAGGGGCGTACACAATCAAAATGGGGGACTGTTGTATAGTGTGTTCGTAAGTTTAGCAGCAGAGTTATAAAGATAGGGGTGAGATACCTTTTGAATAGGGGCGTGTTTTGTTGATTTTGAATTTCAACATAATTTCTCAATTTCTAAAAATCACTTAATAGGAGGGTTGCTCAGACTGTCATTCCTGGCCATTGGACTGAGATCTCCTGTAAGGATCTTCCAGTAAGTTTTTGAATCATCACTTATTCTTCTAGCACACAATTCAATTAATTACTTTCTTGCTTACTGGCTTTTTTCCATTTCTTGATTTGCTTGTAAACCTTATCCAGGAGATTCCAATGCAGCATTTCTCCAATAATTGTGGAGTCTTTGTGCTCATGGTGAGTTTTTATATGACAGTAACATCAGTTTAATTTAGAAACCAAATAAAAAAAGGTCTAAACAAGTAGCCTTTGGATTTCAGTATGGCCTGTAATTTCTCTGGGGGTGGCTTTTGACTTTTCAGAGGTGAGTCTTCAGATCTTTGTTCAACACTTTTTTTTTGCAAGCCAGTATAAAAACTAAGAATTTTAAACATTGTAGTAATGTTTTTTTTTTTTTTTTTTTCAAGGATAATATGTCAACAATAAGGAAATGGTGGTGTGTACTGCTACTTGAAGACTCAAAATGTGTTTTGAAAATTCTAATTCTAAGGGTAAATTCTAATTCTAATATAAATTTAAATAATGGCATTTTAGCATTTTGTAATCTCTCTCTCTCTCTCTCTCTCTCTAGGTCGCCTACAGATCGGAAAAGGCACAGAAAAGATGCTGAGGTTGAAGGCCCATGTGAAGTCAAAACTGGTATGATAAACAGTTTGAAATATAACACATGTAAAAAAAAAAAAAAAAAAATGGCCAGTGAAAAAAAACTTTTTTTTCTTTTTTTTCAGCCATGGACCCAACAGGAGGCCTTGCTGATGTAGAGTCCTGCACGGGTTCCAGCAAATTTTGCTCAAACGGGTGAAAAATATCCAACCGTGTCGGATGCGGGTGCGGGTCGGGTCTAAACACGGGTTTAAAACAATCACATGCAAACGTAAAAATATATGCATATTTTTAGGAACACATCTACAAAAATATGCCTGTATTTCAAGTTGATAAAATAATTTAAAATCCACATCAGTTTATTTGTGCCGACGCTCCACGCCCTCCCAGGAATCTATAACGTTACCTAGGCTACTTTCACTTTTAAAAATGCATCAAAACCGCGTGCGCGCGATCTGCTTGCAGTCATTGAGATGGATGCTGAGGAGTTGAAGAAAAGAATAACTAGTGGAGATTGTAAAGTTGTCGACAATACGTCATAAAAAATCAAATCCACTATGTGGGAGAAATTTGGAGTTATCTGAAGAAAGTATTGTGAAAGGCTTATTTGCTGCATGCATTTTCGTGTTGGATAGCCGCAAATGTGGAACTTCATTGCCGAGGAAGCATGCAGATCAGTGTTGCCAGATGTACGATAATTATCGTATTTGTACGATAATTTTGACCTCTGTACGATGTACGATCAATAATGGAAAAAATCCTATAATGTACGATAATTTCAGAACTGTGTGACACTTCAAATGATGGTCGTTGTAATAGGACTTCTCATTGATCTAGCCGTGGATTCTACGTCTAAGTTACCGGGGGAAGAACGTGTAGAGAGAGGGAGCGAGAGACCTTGCGTGTGTGTGCTAGTGTGCCTCATGAAGCGCATGTAAGGACCCAACCAATCAATTGTAAGTGCGGGCGGGCTTTTATCTATACTCCCGAATTAGAACCGAACCCCACCCGTTGGAGATTTCTTGACTCCCAGAAATGACTTTGTGCAGGTTGGGATGTCTGTCATTTTCATGTCGTTGACTCGTGTACGATAATTTTGTTCCAAATACGATAATTTTGAGCTTCTGTACGATACTTGGACATTTCCAATCTGGCAACACTGATGCAGATACTGTGGTAACAAAGCAGTTCTATCGAACAGTATTTTTCAAATTTAACACTGTTAAGTATGTGTGGTGTGCAGGGCGTGTTTGAACCCAAAATTATCAGATGTAGGCTAGACGAAATTGCGTGGCATATAGTGTTGTAGCCGCGTCTGTTCGATTGGTAAAATGTTAAGGCTACTCAGTTTTGTGGAAACGTTTGCCATGTTCTTCATGTACCGGCCTTTTGACAGCTTCGGCTGAAGTTGTCCTTGTGGTAATTGTCGTGTAATAACTTCTGTATGACCTGGCAATAAACATTTTTGTAATTGTGTCTATAATGTGATTGGCTAAACTGATTTTATTTCGGGTGCGGGTCGGGTATCGGTTCTGTTTTAAGCGGGTCGGGTCGGGTGCGGAATTAGTGCTGCTGTCGGAAAACGGGTCGGATGCGGTTTGAAGCACTGCGGGTACGGGCGGTTGCGGATTTACAAAATCGGACCCGTGCAGGACTCTGTGCTGATGTACTGTTGAATATTATTTCTTAAAAAAAATTGAAGTAATGTAATATTTTAAAATAGTTTTTCCATATTTTTATTTCCAGCTACCACCAGAGGTGCTCAGTCACATTCTTCTTGATGTTGTTTATGAAGAAGGAGACAAAGCCTTTCACACTCTGTCACTAGCGTGCAAAATGTTTAATGAAACAGTCCACCATCCAGGTTTTCTTAAAAAAGCTCACTTTGTCTGGTTGGACAGTATGTATATAAGTATTACTTTATGAAATGAACAAGTTAGGCTAATATATTAAATTATTTTTTTTGCATTAAAAATTCTTTTTTTCTTTTATCTTGTAGGTATCGTTGACGAAGTCAGTCAATCCGGATGTGAGGGAGGAATATAGGGTGGAGTTTAAGCTCACCAGATGTGATGTCTGTGGATTCCTCTACAAAAACACCACTGAATATTGCGGCAGTGGAAAGAAGGGGGTCTTCACTGCGTTCTATTCAGATAGAGAGTTGGATGGCTTCTGTTCTACTGCTACTATAGTATGAATCAGTGAAGGAATGAGTTTTGACTTAGAACACAAGCCTTTGATGACAAATTCAATTGACGTTTCAAAAAATTGATTGTAAAAATGACAACTGAATAAATGTTTTTTGGATAAAATGGTGTTTGTTTTGCTTAATTGATTAATGTCACTTAAAAGAAGTTTATTAAACCGTTTTTACTTCATTTTATAATTATATGGTGAGTGTTTGATCAAACACGTATATATGAATGCCTTTATACAGCAAAAACATTTGCTGTACAATTATTATAAAATAACATTACTTTTAGTTTGTATGTATGTAGTTTGTATGAAAGTACAAAACTAGTATGACTTTAATAGTGTCAGGAGACATTTTTATCTTTAAAATAATAATAATTTTTTATTTTATTTTATTATTTAGTTCAAGTACAGACATTTCAAGTATAATGCAATAAAAAACAAGATGAATACTAGGCATTGTAAATACAGCTCAAAATGTGTAAACCAGAGAATAACAACTGAAGTATAAACTGAACATAATACAAATAAATACAAAAATAAAAATATCAAGGCAGTTATAGATATTTTCAAAAACTTTTTGTTTTGTGATCTCATGTTTGAAAGGGTTTCAAAGTATACTGTGAGATCAGTGTTATAAAAGGTAATATAGGAGGGTTTCTTTTGAGTTATTTTTGTCTTATGAATATAAAACTTCGCCAAAATAATTTAATTATATAATTTAGTTTTTCAGAAAAATATGGGTTTTGGAAACAAAGTAAAATGTCATGAGGTTCTAAATTAAGACAATTTTTTTTGTCATATCTATTTTAAAGTCAGTCCAAAAAGAAATAGAAAAAGGGCAATACAAAAATAAATGTTCAATATCTTCAAGTGATGTGTTACAAAAAGTGCATTTATCACAAACATAATGAATGTTTTTTAACGATTGATCCTAAAAAAGTCGCGGTGTTGATGACGTCATGTAACCCGCGCCATACAGAAGGTTTCGAAGGTAACGTACTTTTGAATGTATTCTCAATATCATTATTGCTATTTTTACAGTGAAAGAAATGTATTTGATCTTGTATAATTATTTGTTGGCCAATAGTGATTAAGTTTATGGCTCGCTTTTTATGCGGATCATGAAGCTTTTCGCGTCCAATTGTAAAGACCTTACGGCACGCCCCATTCCTCATGGCACGCCCCATTCCTTTCCGACCTTATGGCACGCCCATTGCTCCAGCCTGCAGTTACCTCTACTTGGTCATATCTGGCTATAACATTACATATAGCCTATAACACGCTCTCACACGTTTATTTTTTTATCATTTTTGGGAGGAGTACAATTTACATATTTGGTTTCAACAACCAGATGCATCTACACTTGTTCAGTTTCGTCTGGAATGCGGCCCAGACCTCCTCCTTAAGTGGTTTGAGCGATCGGATTCAAATCTGTCTCGAATGCGTTTCGGAGGGCATTTACACCTGGTCTTTTCACGATCGGATAGCTACCCGATCTGAGAAAACGCATGAAGTGGCCAGGTGTAAACAGCCCCTAAAAGTCTGTTGCGGTGTGTGCAATAAGAGTTGTTTTGCTATTCAAATCAACAATGGAGTTTGAGCAGACCTATGTCACCGGACTAATTTGCCAAATCTTCACGGTACTTTATGCCAAAATGGAAACTCAGACAGCAACAGTTCAGGGGGAGAAAAACTTCCTGGGACAAATTGTTCCGGGTAATTTCAGTGGAAATGCGGCTAGAGAGCACCGACATAAAAATAGATATGAATAGTAGATTTTACCTTTGAAGACATGATCATCCAAAGCCAATTAACTGCACTTTTCAGAGACAGTGAAAATTTCCCTGAAGCATTCGGGGCTTTGCTACTCCCTTCAGAGTAAATAAGTGATGCAGACTGTATCAGTTCACTTTAGTTCTGCTAAACAAAGTTATTTTTCGTAAAGTACTATCATTTAAAGTCCTTTGCTAGGAGCCTTGAAGTTCATAGTGATGCTACTACCTTCATCTTTCATCTTCACAAAACACTCAATCAGAAGGAATAAATTCATTTTTATTAAAATCATAATAAATCAAATTATATAAAATTATAAATTAAGTTTTGGGCATTCATTTACACTCAACTTTTGAAAACATGTTTCAAAGTGCAAGTTTTTGAATACAATACTGTCATCGCCTCCCTACAAACAAAAAAAAAAAAAAAAAAATGCGAATTTGTAATAACTGTGACGTTGCGCGTATGCATATTACTTGTTCAGTCTATAGGCACGTAGTGTTTCTTTACAAGTTTTGACAACATTATCGCATGTACGCAAAGAACGTGTTTAGTACATCATTGTTGTGTAAATGTACCCTGAGTTTGAAATCCCTGGTCTAAACCATCAACTAAAGAAAACATGTTATATATACATGCCACTATTTATTTATTTATAATACCTAATTTTTTTCTCCAGAATTTCACGTGGTACGGAATATTCCTCGCATTCAACCATTAAAAAAAATGTGTCTTCTTCATGTTTTCATGACAGGTGCTGTTATGGATAAAACTGTGTGAGACACAATGATCTGCACTGGTTGTTACAAATATGTGAGGAAATCCTATTAATCCAATTGTTTTTTTTAGAAAAAATAATATAAAACTATAAGTATATTTTTTGGCAAAAAATGAAAAGGTGTGGGACAAAGACAACTCAAAGAAAATCATCTGTCTCAGGAATGAACCAGTCTGCAAAAGGCCAAATGGAGTTAGATTAAATGATAATAAGCAGGTCTGGTAAGATTTTCTCAAGTGAAAATCTGATATGGACTGACTGACTGGATAGAGGAGTAGTAAGCTTTTATCAACCTGTTAGACTAGACGTCTCTTGAAAAAAGCTGTATGTTCTTTCATGCTGGAACATGTCTGCAGTGCACAGGTTCCCTTTCCACATGTATTCAGACACATACGACTCATAATGAAACTAACAGAAAATCCTGCACCAGTGGTGGCAGTGTTTTCATGGCTGAAACTGTTACCAATGGGAAGGTTTCAAAGATGTGAATGGCTTCTCTAATCGCATAAACCAGAGTAAACACTCTGAAATCTGAGCATCACCTGTCAAACACACTGAACCTGCTCCAGTGATCTACAGTAACTACAGTCATGACTCACATGTCATACAACACCAAAGACTGTTTCAACGGATTAGGACAGAAGTCTTTGTGACGGAGGATTTTATGCTTTCCTTTTTCTTTTTGAGATTTACATCCTGTTTGTTACAGTAGGGTTTTCCAACCCATTTCATCCATTTGCTAGGACTAGAGAGTTATAATCAATCTTAAGCAAATCCCAGCAAAAGCTAAAAAATTAAGTTACACTACAGTTCAAAAGTTGGACTCAGTAAGACATTTAGGCCTGGTTTCACAGACAGGGTTTAGATTAAGCCAGGATTAGGCCTTAGTTTAATTAGGAGATTGAAGTAGCTTTTATAAATGTGCCTTACAAAAAACAGCTCAAACATGCCTTTAGTCTGGGACTAGGCTTAAGCCTTGTCTGTGAAAACCAAGCCGGTTGCATAAGACTCGCCTTACATACATTTTTAAGTTAGTCATCAAGACTTTTTTAAATCGGTTACATAGAAATGTAGATTGGACTAATTTGATACCCAAAAGTAAGACTGATTACCCCTAACTAACTGCTAGTTGTTCGTACTAGTATCATACTATGGCTATGTTTATGGAACTGGCCCCAGGGGTTAATGTTTTTCAAAGAAGTCTCATTCTCATTCTCTGTTTATTCCTGTAATGGCAAAGCTGAATATTCAGCAGCCATTACTCCAGTCTTCAGTGTCACATGATCCTTCAAAACCATTCCAATATGATGATTTGATGCTCAAGTAACATTTCTTATTATTATCAATGATGAAAAAAGTTAAGAGCTGCATTTCTTTTCAGGATGCTTTGATGAATAAAAAGTTTATAAGAATAAATGGCATATATTTAACAATTCTCATATTATTAAATTACTTACCAATTGCAATGCATTACCACAGGGATTATGGTAAGCAATAAAAATTAGGATAAAGAGAGAATATATTGTAAATATATTCTGTATATTGTATACTGTATATTGTAATATACAGCCTAATGGCTATATTCAAGTAATGATGCATTGACATGGAACTTGCAGTTCAGTGAGTGAGTCATACATTATGTTGATTCAGAAGTCAATGAAAGATATGTCAGAAGGATTTGTGTAGAAAAATTGCATTTAATAATGATATTTATTTTCATTTTCACAACAGTGAAAACAGTAAGACTGAAATTTTTACTTTTCAATTTTATTTATGTTTGTGGTATAAATGGATCTTTTTTTAACATGAATATTTAGTATGTTTATTTGTTTATTAAAATAAACAAACAGTATGTGATTGTTTTGAAACTGATAATTGAGTCTCCATAGATAACTGAATAACAGTGCTCTGCTCGTCCAAAAATATCAAATTCAGTAAATATGTTTAAAAATTATTGCATTAAGCATATTTAAATCAACTTTGACTGCCCTAAAACACATTTATTACAATTCTAAAATTTACCACAGACCCTCAATTACCATCTTGCAGACCCCAGCTTGAAAACCATTGTTTTAATTATCAAGTCTACCTACATCCAGTACTAACAGGCGCATCAAATCAAACGTACAACAAAGCAATCTCCCTAGAAAAATATTTTATTAGGCGTACATTTCTTTCCCAGCATGAATATGCTCATGTACAAAAAGAGGTCCAAAAAGTAAAGGTTTATCTGGTCCAAATTGATTGGCCTGCACAAAGACCAGACCGGAACCCCTCTGAACACCTTTTAAGATGAGTTGGAATGCTGACGTTGACCCAGGCCCCACTGCCAGCATGCCTAACATTACTGAGATGTCTGAAAGAGAGCAGTTCTGTGAATCCATGTTCTAGAAGAAAGCCCTCCCAGAAAAGTAGAATTGGTTATAAAGAGAGAACCAACTTCCTTCTCCTCAGGAGACAAAGCATGCCCTTGCTTCTTAACAATCGCTTTACACAGGCATCTGACCTGAATGTTATCACATTCTACACTTTCACGCTTCAGAGAGTACTACTGAACTGATATTTCTAGCAACTGGCCTTTTTTTCTTTTTTTTTTTTTTTCAGACACTCCAGGATTTTTTTTTTTTTCACACTTTGCAAGTGGGAGATTCCACTTATTATCACAGTCTTTTTTAAAGAAGCAAAGTGTCAGAGAAAGAGTGGGCTGTGAAGAAATACTAGAGCGAGAGAGAGACGAGGAAAGTACACTGAAAATAGAATGTGAAAGAGATATTGGACAATCACTCACTGCATGTGTCTGAAAACAGAAACAAGGCCACATGTAGAGATATTTGGCAAACTTTTATTACTGAAGGTCACAGAAACACAAAGAGCTCAGGGACACACACAATGTATTTGATTGTTATGTATTAATTGCCCACTGGGACACATAGGGTTGCATATATGCAAATGGTCCCCTTCACTGTCAGACTCTCTTCTCAGCTTGTAGAATGAGAGATCAGGAGCAGGTGGTGAGCAACAGAACAATAATGGGCCGCCTCTTCAAAACAATACCAGAGAAAGAAGACAGACTATACATTTGATGTTAGATTTTAGATGTCCCTAGTGAAAAAGAAATACCCTTTAGCATACCTTTAAAAAGGGTACTTATTACAGAAATAAAAGATGTTAAAACATTTAAAATGTTAAAAGAATATACTTAAGTGCGAAATGAATGTAATGTTTTTGGACTCTTAACTGAATGTTAACTGCAATTAAATTATGTATTATATTTTAAATGTATATTAAATTCAGTTAGTTAAATGTGAGAAGGCTTTTTTCAACCAACTTAAGTAAGACTTAAGTGCATATTTATGTGAAATTACATCTATTGTTTTGAAAATATGGTTAAAGTGTACTGACGAATGTACTGACGAGTACTTAAGGTAAACTAAAATATACTTTAATAAAATTTCTATTGAAACTTGTATGTCATGTTTTAAAATATTTTTTTTTAATTACACATTTGTAATGATGAAGTTGCAATTTAGTACATTTAAAATATATAAACTTTAAATGTAATATTAAATAAAGTTCAATATTACATTTCAAATTACAATCAGGTACTAATATGTGCTTTAGTATGTTCCCTTTCGATACGTTACTCGTCGCTAGACGCTGTTATGGGGAAAACTCCTTTTTCTCCAGAGTCTGAAGACTTTTTAATCACGCAGTGAAACTGCACGCCCATTGGTACGTGCGGAGTAATAAAACGAACCAATGGCGAGGCAGTGGAGATGCTCAAGCCTATCAAGCCCTCCAGAACGCGCCAATATGGGCATGGCATCTAGCTATAAAAGCAGGCGATCTGGCATAGGATTCTCAGATCAATTCTCCTTCAGCGACGACACTTCTCTTCGCTGATACTCTGAGGATTCAAGCCTTCTTGCCGTTGACCAGCAAAGCAGCAGATCCAACCAAATCAGCACGCCGACATCAGCTCTTCGTCAATCCAGCCCACTGCTCACAAGCCGCTCTGCGCCTGCAGCTGATTTAGCGATCCCCTGCCGCCATCCGGTGAGTCTAAACGAGCATTATTTCTTTTCTAAAAGAGCAAATTGCGACGTTGATGCAAATGTTGCGCCACCACTGCGGCTCGTGTAGGGCGCCCCTGCACGTTAAAGACAAGCACATGAGTGCGTCTCGTGCCTGGGGAAATCCCACGCTGAGGCTGCACTCACAGAGACCAGCTGTTCTCACTGCGAGAACATGAGTCTCTCCTCTCTGCGTTCGCGGATTTACCCCGCCCCTCGCGCCCTACCGTTTTCTTCCTCCCAGGAACCTCGGAGGAAAAAACAGCGGGGCAAAGGGTTGAGCCGGCTCACGTCCCGCGTGCCTCGTGCTCTCCACATAGAGAGGTTTCACCTGTGCTGTTTTCCCACCCAGACCAACGCCCCTCTGTCAGCGCGAGTGGTATGGTCTCGTTCGGAGGATCCGACGAGGATCTTCACGGTGACAGCATGTCGTTGGCGGCCTCTGACGCCGAGGATTGGTTGGGCTCGGTAGATGACCCGGCCCCCTCGCTGCTTAGAGAGCCAACCGACGCAAGAGCTGGGATTGACACCGAGCTTCTCCGCGTCCTTTCCAAAGCTGTCGAAGAGCTTGGACTGAATTGGGCTGCCTCAGTAGAGCCCACACACAGCCGGTTAGACGAGTGGTTCCTGTCGGGGTGCCATCAGGTCCCTTGTCAGCGAGCAGCACCGTTTTTTCTGGAAGTCCATGATGAGCTCACAAAGTCATGGCGCGCCCCCTACTCGGCCCGTCTGCGAACTTCCTCTTCTTCTGCTCTCACCAGTGTTGACGACGCAGAAGAAAAAGGCTATGAGAAATCTGCCCCCCCCCCCGATGAAGCTGTGGCCGCGCACCTCTGCCCGCCCACGGCCATCGGATGGAAAGCAAAGGTGGTTCATCCATCTAAGCCCTGTAGGACCACTTCAGCCCTCGCTGGATGTTCTCTTACCTAACCAGCTCTCGGCCCTTCTAGTGCCTAGGCCATACCGATTTCCTGGAACGATTGTCTAGGGCAGGATCGACCTCTATGAGTTCTTCCTGGTTTAAGTTCCTAGGCGGCTCCGACTTATGTCTGAGCCCCAAGCGAAATGAGTATTCCCTATTATGTCTTGGTTCCTCTAGGCTCTGCTAGGGCTTAAAGCCAAGCATATCATTATAGTTGTTCCGCAGCCATAGCACGGCGTGACTGTATTGGTTCCCCATAAAGTATCGAAAGGGAACGTACTCGGTTACTTGCGAAACCTCTGTTCCCTGAGATACGGGAACGAGTACTGCGTTTCAGGCCGTGCTATATTGCTGCATGACTCTCAGTTTGTCGCTTCAGTCAAATTTAATCTGAGTATCCTATACCAGATAGCCTGCTTTTATAGCCAGATGCCACGCCCATGGCATTGGCGCGCTCTGGCAGGCTTCTCTGCGGCTCATGCAGCTCCGCTGCCTCGCCATTGGTTTGTTTTATTACTCTGCACGAACCAATGGCTGTGCAGTTTCACTGCGTGATTAAAAAGGCTTCAGAATTCGGAGAAAAATAAGTTTTCCCCATAACAGCGTCTAGCGACGCAGTACTTGTTCCCGAGTATATTAGTCAAGACAAAAATACAACGTGATCTCATGAGTATTCGTTTGTGTTTTAACTTAAAGCGTGGTTCTACCACACATACATTTACTTAAGTTTTCATACACATTGAAATGTACAATATTGATGTATTGAAAGCACTAAAGCGTAAATTATTTACGTATGAACAACTTTTAGACGTACAAATTTGTACGAATCCTTATTTATCAACAATAATTGTGGCATTAATATTTTGATTCTATCGTGTTCATTTGTCATATCAATGACATTATGACATTTATTAAACACAGTTTACTCATCTACTTTATATGAAATGATAACATTTAGCTCTGTTCTTTTACTTCTGCTGCAAACTCATTTCGAAAGATTACATAATGTTAAACAAGACTACATTTCAAACCCTTAAAATTAATAGCTTTCTTAGTATAGTCCTATGCTGTGACTGACAATAGAACTAAAAAATATGCAAAAAAAACCCGCAACATAAATTCACAAAAGTAATAAATTTTATTTGTGTGCTGTAATCCACATATTTAGAATCCATACTTTTGTAAGGAACAGACCCAAATTCAAGACTATTTTGCAATCTATCCTGCGATCATAACAAATCGTCATTTAAACCACTTTTGGTATCGCTTTTGACATTTTTGCAGTAAATACATTATTGTGATTCCACTTGTCTGTCTGTTATGTTTTTGTTTTTTAACATATTTTAAAGAAATAATTATCAGAAGGTTTAGAGGTAGAAGTGGGATTAGCGGCTCAAAATATATTTTTAATGCTACTGTATATTGTTGTCAGGTTCTGGGTAGATGATGGAGGAGGCGAACACGAAGATACTAATAAATCAAAGGTTTTAATTCTCAAAATGGCAAATACAAGAAAACAGGTAGCGTGTGTACAGAGCACAGACTTAACCTCTAACATTCACATTGACCGACAACTGAAAGGTGAAAGACAGGAACTTAAATACACAGAAGATAATGTGTGACGACAGGTGACGGTGATGATGAAGATTGACTAATTAACTAAACACAGGTGACAGAACTGAACTAATGATGATGATGAAACTAATGACAAAGAAAACAAACAGAAAGTCCATGAAAACGTGACATAGTCACTAAAAATAATTTTCCTACACAATTTGGTCCATTATGTTTTATATGTTCTGGGTTTGGGGGTAAAATGTCTAAAATCTAAAATGTACCTATAAAATGGCAAAAGGGCAATTATACAAATATCTTTATGATATAGCCTAAAGGATTCATAAATATTTTACGTTTTTTTTTAGCTGTAAATATGTAATAATGTTTACGTTTAAATGTTGTCAATAGTTCTTATTCGATCTACGTCATCAATGTTCGCGGCGGCCATGTTGTTGACATAGAAACCACAGCAACTGTCAGTCTGTCAATTGACAAGCGAGGCAGCGTGGTATTATCCATGGTATTATCGCTGTATTTATTTATTAAACAGCACGATGGTGTGTTGTGTAATACACGGCTGTTCTAACAACAGCAATAAGAACCCCGAAGTTTTTATGCGATACCGACTGTCAGAAAACGTGAATGGAAGGAGACAGAGGAGTTGAGCCAGCGCAGGAGAGACTTGTGGCTAGCTAGGATAAATATAGTCTAAACTCCCCACAGCAAAGTCTGTTCCCATCATTTTACCACATGTTAGGGGGGATTGGGGGGATGTAAAAAAAATATATTGCATCACAATAAGTGTATTGTGATTGTCAAAACATTTTAGCAACTAAACTGAATTTTATTAGGTTTAGTGACAACATGTTACAATGTTTACATGGTACAATTTCTGGTAAGCTACGCTTTTTTTATTATTTCAATTCAATTATTGTGATTTGATTTAATATTGACTCATTTGGATAAATATTAGGTAGGCTACACAAGATAGGCATTCATTTTTCTCAAGAAAAAAACCAACTCACCTAATGCTGTAAACATACAGAGAGATATAATGCGTTTTTTTATTATAACTTTATTTAATGATATAAGTAAACATATAATAAATATATAATATAGTACACATATTTAGCAAAATACTCTATAGCTCTTTTTTCTAGCCAACTAACTATAGCCTATATTATGGTCATCAAATGGCTTTCCTGAGGTAAATGTTATGTGACATAATTGTTCTCCAGCAGTTTTATTGAACCCTTTGTTTGTTTGATTGATTGGTCGATATCATGTATGAGGAATATACATTTTGGTAAGTTGTACTGTATCTTTCAACAGTGTTTGTGTTTATTTACTATTAGCTAGAGATGATCGGATCACGTGCCGCTAGGGATCTGTCGCGTCACATTTACAAGCGCCAAAATGGTATTTATTGTTTGAATTTCGTAATAAAAGTGACAGAAAATGATAGCTGAGATTTTTTATATCATAAGTAACCTGCTCTGTCTAGTCTGTCTGTCTCCCTGCCCTCTTTGCTTCGTGAGAAAATGGATGTGTGGCGTGAGAGCGTGTGAAAAGTGTCTCACGGTGAATGCGTGAGAGTTGGCAGCTCTGTAAAATTTAATAAATATCCGGATAAGTTACGGCTGGCAATAAGGACGGATCTTTACTTAAAGGGACACTCCACCCATTTGCATTAAGCTTTGCATTGTTAGAAACCCAGTCATACTATTGAATGGTCGTGCAACACTCTCTCATTTTCCCCTGAGACGGGAGAAATCCGTTATTTACCTCTTACACTTCCTCCCACAATGACGCAAAAATCGTCATTTTGCGTCATTGTCGCAGGAAGTGTAAGAGGGGGGGATTTCTGTTGAGACTACAAGCACTAGTTCCTCATCTTTCCCAAGGGGCGGGACCCGCTCACGCTACAGACCTATTACAGATCAGTGGGTGGGACTTTACTCTCTGAAACTGAAAGCAATATCCTCCATCTTGTTTGAAGCTAAGCTAACAGGCGCTGTGGAGGCAGATGTAAAGTTATGACAATAGCGGAGGAGAGTACTCAATATGATATAGAAGAAGAGGATTTCGGAAGTCTGATGCTTGAATCAGGTATTTGTGGCTACCTTTACAAGCCGCATTATAGCGAAGAGCAGCCGAGGCAGAAGACCTGCCTGCCGCGGACGAGGAGCCCGGACTGGCTCGAGTTAGGGCGGACTGGTGGCGCCGGTGATCTCACTATGCAACTACGAACCGCTACGAACACAGAGATAGAGTCCGTATGTGGCAAAGAATTTCAATGATGACAATTTCTCCTGGACGAAATCTCTGAATCAGACGAGGACACGGACGTTTGTGTTGAGAACTATACTAGTTTCGCACCGCATATGTTCTGACTGAACATCCAGGTACCATGCAATAATTCACCTTTTCGAAAGAAATACAAACGAGGAGTAATGCACTAATGAGTTCGCCAACTAACTAGACATTTTGTGTGAATGTGAAATGAATTTCAAGCTCTGGTGGTAGCTAGCCTTGTAGACAGAAGAGTGATTTGCGCTTTCTGGATTAGTGGGAGTGGCTTGCGGAACTGTGCAATGTGGTGCATTGTGGGAGTTGTTGTCTTTCATACAAATGCGTCCTGAAGTTATTTTTTGTCTTTCCTCGGTCACGAAGGCACCAAATTCAAAATTTATTTTACATTTCGACTACATATATGACCCACTTTAAATAAAAAACAATGTTCAAATGGGTGGAATGCCCCTTTAAGGCTATTGGGTCTATTTGATATGGGTCCACACCACTGATCTATATAATGACTATGCTATCCAGTCATTCTATATAGATCAGTGGTCCACACCAATCAAGCTTATCTTCTCTTGATACCGACGAGATGAAGCCATTAAGCTACTGCTCCCCTCAACTCAAACCTGCGTGCGGCTAGGGGCAGGACAGATGTCATGTCAACAATATGGCCGCGGTTAGCTACTTCCGGTGTTTGCGAATAAGGCATACATCCATATCGTACTTTCAACATCTATCCAAACAAGTTTTACACCTGAAAATGTTACGTATTGATACCTATATATTAACAATGAGACCAGGCTGAAAAATAAGTGTACTTCTTTAAAGCATAACAAAATTGATATTTAATTTGACATTATTATAGTGCACTTTTTAAAAGTATATTAAAGTGTTTAAAGTAACAAGTGTACTCTCTTCAAGTACATTTAAGTGGCCTTTTATTTTATTAGTATTATATTATCTTAAAGTACACTGCAAGTACACACTCAATACAATTAAATGCACTTCATTTTAACAATGGGTTATAAGGATTCTGTACCCCCAAATTCAACATAATAAGCAGGAATTAAGTGATTTTTCTTTAGGGCTCATTTGGACATTGTAAAGCTAAATATCTGTAGAATGTAGCTATGTGTTGGGTTTATGTTTGGAGTATTACAGGAAAGAACCCACTGAAACTAGTAGTATGAATTATATCCCCAGTGTTAATTCTAAAGCCAAATATCTGTAGAATGTAGCTACTGTATGTGTTGAGTTTATGTTTGGGGTATTACAGGCAAAACCCCACTGAAACTAGCAGTATGAATTCTATCCCCAGTATTAATTCTAAGACCCTTGTAAGCTGCAACAAATCCAACCAATTAAATAAATTATAGCACAAAGGTCATGTCTGAAACCAGGTTTATGTTGAATAGTAGCAGAAACGCAACACACTGTTAAACCGCAACTCGATTCAAATACATTCCACAACAAACAACAACCTCTAATAATCAATTGATGATTCTGTTGTTATTTACTGTTCAGTAAGTTACAGTTCTTGAATTTTACTGGCTGTGCGGCACTCCAAGATCACTGACGCACAAGGACTTTCAATGTTTATATCCCACTGCTTGTCTTTGCAATGTTCCAATGTTTGCAAGGTGGGGATTTTCAGTGACTTATTCAGCAGGTAACATTTTTTACACCAATAGGTTGCAAGTCTGTCTTTTGTGCATTATGAGTTAGTCATTGAATCCTTTACTCAACTGATTTGTTCAAAAACACAAAAACTTCCAGGAACATAACACCACCTACTGTGTGATATTCATAGACACACTATAGTTGATCCTGCTTTGGGCTTGTATGTAACCATTTTCGTTGGCAGAGTGAAAAGAGACAAAGTAACTGGCAAAATTTAAGTCAATATTAATCGTGTCTCATTCGATTACATGGAGAGGGCAGGGTTTTAGACCTATACTGCAGCCAGCCACCAGGGAGGGCAATTGAAATGCTTTGGCTTCACTTTTCAGGACGCGTGCAGCACACTTGATCGAGCCAGGCAAAATTACAAAAGAACTCCTGCTGATAACTGGAGTAGCATGGTGAGTAAGGTGGGTGGTGCTAGCTTTAGACGCGACCAACCCAAACTCGAATCCGCCTTTTTCCTAGCTCATTCTTCTCCCTTTTCCCATAGCATTTCATCTTGGAGAGGCATTTATTTTAAATAAATTTGAAATTTGAAAAGTGTAAATAAATTGCCTAAAGATTATTTCATTATGGGAATAAAGTGTAAAAATGGGTGGTGTTAGGAATAGGTGTAGTGGAGGGCTTTAGGGGTAGGTACAAAGGAGATAGCATCCATTTATGATTTTATTAAATATAATTAAATGCACTCAATATGTTATTACCGCATACTGTTTTATAATATACTACAATACACCGAGGTGCAAATGGTAGGCCTATCTGCCACTATTTACAGTAAGTATAAATAGCATCTAACAACTATTTACACTTAGTGCAAATAGCAACTAGCACTAGTGCAAAGAAAATATTGCTATTTTCACTTGTGTAAATAGTGTCTATCACTATTTGCACTTTTAGTGCAAATAGCCACTGCCTTCTTTTATATATTCTAAATTTAAAAAACTGATTATGCAGTGTGTTAAATTTAATCAACCAACTCAGAGCCTAATTTATGGAAAACAAATATAAAATAATTAGTATTGTAACTAAGTTGATAAACTAAATATGTCAGTGAACTGAATTATTTACTACTTTGCAGTCATGAAACTTAATTAATCTGGGGACATAAGCTAACATTCTGTGTTATTAAAAGAGAGTTGTAATTGATCCGCAGTGAGTCTTTTAACATCTTTCCATGTTTATGGATTCGTTTTTAGTGCAATTTTCCACCGGACAAAATTGCGCTTGTTAACTCATGATTTCTGTTCTGTGCGTCTGTGCGCACCAATCTTGCACTTCTATCTACTCCTCAACCAGACCACCTAGAGACTTCGGGTTTTCGGCATTATGTTAAGGAAGGTCTAATCTCGGGAACGCACAAAAAAAATCCAGGAAAAGATTTACTATCTCTTAGTGTTGTGATCCCATGAGGTGAGAAAATTGCGCTAAAACACTCACCGAGTTTGTATTACTTGTTTGGATGCAGGGAGTTAATAAGTTGTCAGAAATAAACAAGACATTTGCTGTCACTGGTCACTGATGCTGACAGCTTTTCATCATCCGTCAGGTTTGAGCATATGAATATGTAAGTTTGAATTATAAATTGTTTGTACTCTAATATTGTGTCATATAACAGCCCAGCTCCTCCTCCTCTTTTCCATTAGTTTGTTACATCTGTGATCAGTGAAGTGTGTTCTTGGCATTAAGATCCCACAATGCCTCCAATTTACAGCCTTGCAGGGCAGTGACCCCAAAACTGGACGAAACCCCAGAAGGCAGGCCACTTAAGGGACTCGGAGTGTTGTAGGCTAAATAAAGGGAGCGGAGTGAGAGGCCCACTTGTAAGGGAGCCCCCTCCCTCCCCTAACCAGCAGAGATGGAGAGGGTCAACCACAAGCCTTCTGCACCCTTACAGCTCTCATTCTCTGTTCACGTCTGCCACCCTCTTAACCCTAAAATCTCCCTTTCTATTCATATTGATATCTGTCTCTCTCTTCTTCTGAAATTGGGCCCCTGCATCCTTCATTTCGCTGTCTTTATCCCAGGGGAGTATGTGTGGGGGGTCAGGGTTAGGCAGGTGCAGAGCCAGTGAGAGATACTGAAAGCAAGAGAAAGAAGGGGCAGACTGTGGACCGCTCTCCGTCTGTCACCCAGCTCTGTTTCACTAACTACCCCCCCCCCCCCCGTTTCACTAACTACCCCCCCCCCCCCCACACACACACACACACTAGACTACACAACTCTAACCAGGATATTGAATATGTACCCTGGAAATGATCGCAGACCGATATTTTTAAAGTATCCGCATCAACCAATATCCGTGTTGTCAAAGTTATGTTTTATTTAATTTCGCTTTCATAGTTTGTTTCTCTTCAGTTACCTGTTTCCTTTGTTCTAGTTTCCTGACAGTCATTAGTTGTCATTGACATTCATTAGAGTACACCTGTCTGTATTTAGTTCATCACCTTGTCTATTCAAGTTCCTCATTTCCTTTCTTTCCATGTCCGGTATTGTTTGTGCCATTGCAATCTGACTCATGTTTGCTCTTTCTAGATAAACCTTGTTATTTTGAACCACTTAATCGACCTTTCTCATCATTGGACTTGATTCATGACACATGTCCACTTGGTCAATTAACAGAAATTATTATTTCCAAACTTTGTCAGATCCAAACTAGCCATTTTGTCAAAGCATTTTCTGTTTTTTTTTGCTTGTTTTTGTATTGTTTTTAGCAACGTACCAGGGTTATGAACCTTATAAATCCTGTTTCAATTAAATTCTTCACTTGAATTGAGATAAAAAGAAAAAGAAATAGATACAGATATGTGTTAGCATGACAAAGCCTTATTTAAAAGTTTAAAATATGTTGATGATTTACATTCTAGGCCTTACACAGACATAAGTTATAACTATGAATTGAAAGAGAACCAATTCTTACATTGAATTTCATCCAATCATGCTGTGTACATTTAATTTACTATCACTGAATTGTATTACAGTAGTACTGAATGGATTGGCGCTTATGATTCCATGCTTCTACTACTTTACTTTTTATCATTTTATTAAACAATGTTATCAATTATTGTCATATTAGTAAACAGGACATGGCCTGCACTGCACGTGCACAGAGTTACACCCAACCAAACTGACAAATACAGACAAGAAACTGTCAGGCAATAAGAGCAGAAATCCTACCTTGTCAAAAAGAGACTTCCATTGCTGAGAGAAGCATTTGTGTAAGACAGAGAAAGAGGGGAGGAGAAAGGAATGAACACAGAGATATAACTGAGAAAAAGATGACCCAACCTAAATTTAATCTCTGTTCTTTGCTGTTTTTCAACAACATAAATCATACATCTGCACATTGTCACTTACGTCCTCTGGAGCTACAGGAAGGACATCAGTGCTCTCCAGCACCTCGATCTCTTCTCCCTCTGCGTGAGCAGCGACAGCTGGGGATGAGTTCACCATAGCCCCTCTGCTCCTCTCAATCCACTCAAAAAACGATTATCTCCTCTCATAAAATTCTGCCATGATGTCTTCCACATATATCCATATGGTTTTGACAACTCAGAACTTCCTGCAGAGCTAAATTGGCACTATTCCAGATCTGTCATACTAATATCCAATGGCAAGTGAGTTTATCCCAAACTAAGTGGGTACGTGGAGTTCCTTCTCGCTTCCATATTTCATTACAGGATGTTTTAGACCACTTTAAATCCACAGCACGTCACACATAAGTTCGCGTTAGATTTTTAAACACGTCTGTCTTTCCCAGTAGCGTCGGGCTTCATCCTTAGACAGTCACCTGCAAGAGAAACAGCAATTCTTTCTCAAATACCTTCATGGTACGTTGTGTGTTAGATTATTACCATCCAGTGTCGTGCTTGGCGTGATTTTGCTCAAGCAGAAGGTATTGGCACCAAACAGAATGCGATAAACGAAACGATCAGGTCAGCGGCGGCTTGTGTTTATCGTACCAACGTTAAACCACGCAAGACTAAAAACAAGACAGTGCGAAATGCGTAAGTGTTAATTTGTGGTGCGTCATTGTACCTTGCTGTTCTTTCGCATCCTCAACGCGTGCCAGCACTGCCCGAGAGGAGCGACTTCTGCCAGCATTCACTGAGCGGTTTGCCAAAGTTCACTGTGACCGAGATGAGCACAGACAGCATGGGGAGGTAAGTGAGGCACCCGCCTCCTTTTAATGTCCCTCGTCAATGTGGGCGATTTTACAAGTGCTTGTCTCAAATGATGGGAGGTGAACATGGATGCGCGGGAATTATTTCTTCCATCATGTTCGTTTGTGTAGTTTGTCTTTTGCGGTTATTGCACTTGGATTTGTTTACTGGATGAATAAATGGCATCTATTTATAGCGACCAGGGTAAGTTAAAACAAACGGACCAGTCACACGTGGTTCTGAATATAAGCAGGCTCACGCAGAAGTAAATTTCAAACCAATTCTGTTGGCCAACGTGGCGAACTCGCGTGACCAGTCACCAGATTGCCGTTGCGAAATCTGCATGTGGAATTCTCGACTGTGAAAATGTCACCACATCTTTATTCAACAGTAAATTAAAGAGTCCTGTCACACTTACCTTTGTTTGGTGAATTTTTGCAGTAAAAATGTAGTCATTGTAATAGGAACTGCGAAACTGAACATTAATTAAGATATTTCCACGCAGATTTAGCATTGGGTTGTCCAAAAGAAAACTTGTTTGAAAGTGAATTATGTGTGAGATATATTAATTGCTACACTATTAATAATGGACCTTTTGATAATGGACTAGGCTGGTAAGATTCTGAAGTGTGCATCTGAGTGAATGATTCAATGACTCATTCATAATACACAAAAAGTCCATTGTTGCCATCTACTGCAATTGAACCTGCAAAAAAAAATGTAACGTGAAAAATACCCACCACTAATACACAGACTGACAACAACTTGGAACTTCATAAACTTCAGACTAGCAGAGCGATATAGTGAAATGTCCCAGTGCTCAGTACTGGAATTTAAGGAGAAAAGTTGGATTTTTTTTTCTTTTCTTTTTTTTTAAGTAATACCACACTAACCATCATACTGTTGTTCTGACTATCTGCAGGGCTTGGATTAGGCCTACCTGTGGCCTTGAGCCTGTCAGCTAAAATCGTTATCTATAGGATTATATAATTTTCTCTAATTAACCACTTTTAAAATGCATATGGAAAACATTTCCTTGTCCAACACGTTTTTCTTTTTTAAATCAGCGTCAGTAAACTTAGTAAACTTTCTCAGTAAAGAGAAACCCACAGTATCTCTTGGCACTGGTCCTGAGGATGTATTTCCATGGTAACGTATAGACAGTAGTTATTTATAGCATATAACACCTACACACACATTTTTAGACTTGTGACTTACTCTATACAATTGCCAAGCATATTCCAAGAAAAGAAAAAAAAGTGATAGCTGATAGAAGAGAGTGAAAAATGCACCATTACATTATTAGACCTACATAATTATTCACACTCATGTATGTGTATGTGAATATGATTTATGTCTGTTGCTGAAATTAAGTATAAAGATTGACAAACACCTGAATGTTTATGCTATAAAGATTAGACAAATGAGTCTCAAGGGCCTGATGGGTAGGCCTACTTGTAAATACGTGATGCTGTCTGTGGTGAGGAGAAAGTAATGAATGTAGCTCAATACTGCATTCTTGTGTACGATTTGTATAAGTGCAACAGAGGAACCAGAAAATCTCTTCTACTGTAGGCATATAGGATTTTGTCATTTGGGAAATTCTTTATTTAAAGCAGATTGTAGAAAGACGATACTAGAGTTTCATTATTTAGTCTGTATTCCTGTCCCTTAGCAGTAGGTTCAGGTAGAGTTAACATGATACTAATTTTGCAAAAGTTCTACGGCTAAGGCAATCCAAAACCGAACCACAATAATCAAAGGCTGAAGCACGTTAGCATGTGCCTTTCAGCTACATAATTTATCCTCAGTATTTACCCTCAGTAATATTTTCCCAATTAATTTTTTTTTTTACACAAAAACATGACAAGTATTTTTAGAAAAAGTCTTAAAAACGGCATGCTTTATCTCAGTACCCTTTCCTCACAGAATGGATTAATAATATCTGACTGCTAACAAAGTCCTAGTCAAGGCAAGTCAAAAAGGCATCTATTTTTTTTTGGTCATTCAAGTACAGTTAGCATCTAATTTAAATAATATAAACAATATATAAAAACCTGCTTCCCAATCTCACATTTCAAACCAGCAATACAATTGGACATACCGCTAGATGTCAGTATAACTTTGAATGAGTTTGAGTCAGCATGACTGCCTTATCGCCCAGCATATAAACCTCTTACAGGTTTATAAGGAACTCCACAGAGAGTTCCAAGAAAATTCTACTCAAATGTTGACTAAATGGAGTGTACATGAAATAGTAGTCCACAGCATAAATAAAACATGAACACAGTTCAAGAGAAAAAATGCTGTTTATTAATATAGGCTGAAATAATCTCCATACCACATGGAAAGACTTTTTCGGTGCAAGTCCTCAACGATCACAACGATCACATTCTATTAAGGGTAAGGAAAACACATTTAAAAGCCAGCAACATTGTTAAATCTCAGTACAGTCATGTTCTTAATATCTGAACAATAAAGAGAAACAATTAAATTCCCTCTCACAAAACCCTGCACAACCCATCATTCCATTTAAACACTAGAATGTCACGGATTGGCATAAACCCACAGTGCTTGGTTGATGATGCTCCTTGGTTGAGAGACACAGAGCATGGTGATGACACAATACAATCTGCTCATTCAAATCAGAACTCGTACAAAGAAAACTTGTAACAAGCGTATGAACCCCCCACCCCACCAAAAAGATCCTCGTGAGAATAGCATGACCGGACATACCGTCCCCTCAAACTTTTGTGCATAGATTCTTAATCCTTTCACAACATTTTAATTCCTCATCATTTAGTCTTAAACCTAGATGGAGTATTTTCAACCCCCACTCAAAAAACTAGTAAGAAAATCTGGTAGGAGTTCAAGTTCTATGTGTTGATCTACAATTCTCAGGCCTTTGCATACAGGCCTCTACTTAATTTCTAAAACAAGAAAAGATAAGAGGATGGAATATCAATATCTTTTACTGGACCTCGTTGAGAAACATCAAGCAAGGTAAAATCAAACAGTGCTAGGTCCTTCCACAACCAATAAACAAAACTGTATTGGTAAGTAAAGCGATAGATACAAACAAACATTTTAAATGGAAAGCACTCCACTTCAAGAAATATAACGCATAGGTTTATTACAAATCTAATATTTGGTAAATGTGTGTCTGCTACGGATTAAAATTCAAAAAGACATCTTTTTAAATCCATAACCTTCAGTGCTTCAAGCTGGATTTCTATCAACATCTTTTGTCCTCTTTTCATTAAATGATTTGTTAAATTCTCATGATAATCAACATCATAACAGTGGAACTGGAACTCTGGACCTCTAATCTTCCTGAGAAAATATCCAAGTCCATTGTCAGTGTGCAAGACAATGACAGAATTATGTTGCTTTTACAGAAACAAAAATTTAAAGACATTTTGGCATTAGTTCAAACAACAATAACAATAATGTAATTCATAAGCAAAATTCAACGCAACATTGAAACAATCCCAGAGTTCAGCAAGTAGCATACGTCTTCATTTAAAAAGATTTTTTTCTTATTTATTTGATGGAAGATGTGATTGTAATTGTAGTTTTTTTTTTCTTTCATTCTTGTAGTAAATTCCTTTACTTTTTTTTTTTGTTTTTGAAATTTCTGAAAATTCCATTATTTGTAAACGGCAGGTAGATTTGAAAAGAAAAAAGAATTTCACAGAATGGAAGAGATATAGGCACCTTTTGTATTGAGTCAGAATGTCACTAACTCGCACCTGTTTATCTTCACTGTTCATGAATATTACTGCTTCTCTACTAACTTTTTCATTATGGCCAAAGTTTAGTTTTTTAAATCGTTTTTTTTTTTTTTTTTTTTTTTTTAATAATGCAACTGAAATGATGCAAAATCTTAACTCCAAAATCATAACTCTTATGGGAAATACTCCACAATAAAAGCCACTATGAGGATACAATTTTACAGGTTTTTAATATTTTAAGATGAAAATAAATCCATAAAGTCCTTGAGTAAACATTAACACATGAATTGTCGTCATCTCCCCTGCGGTTTTCAGGTTTTTTTTTTTTTCCTTTTGTTTTATTTTATTTTATTGTTGAGCAAGGGAAAAAAGACAATCAGTGCAACGCTAGATAGTAACCATGTTGGAACATTTTTTAAAACACGCACACACAAATAACGGAGACATTACAACACTAAATGGATCATAATTGCAGGCAGTCGCTACGTAAAGAGAAGCAGTGATTAGATTTCACATACAGAACCATTCAAACACACTCATTCATACTAAAATCAACGTTTTTCAACAGCTTTTTCAACAGCTTCTTTCTCATGAAGAATGTTCAACCTTGTGAGCATGTTATCAAATACCTTAAAAGTGTCAGTCCCAAACAAAAATTTAAGAAAAAATAAATTCACATTTTACAATTGGCGCGCTTTAATTCAAGTATTGGTGAAAATATTTATTTTGATATGTTTATGATTTTTCATTCTTTGCCTAGAGACATAAACATTGTTTAGAATCATGGGTTTCAACACAACGATTGAAGGTATACACAAATACTGCATGTACATCCTGTGTCATTTCATTTAAACCAACATGCAACTTCAGTAAGACTGTTTGGTTCAGATCATTGATCACTTTTTTTTTTTTCTTTCTTTCTCTCAGATGACACACCGTAATGATCAAGGTCTATTGCTTATTTCAAATGATATTTTACCCAGTAGTTTTAAAAGAGAAGGATTCAGAGATCTGATAGCATTTTTCTTCATAATGAACATGATAATGTCATAGTCTACCTATGCTGGTGTCACCAGAGACTTCCTGTGATTTTTGACTGTTTGGAATTACAGCCACATTGTGGTTCACTGTCAGTCAGCTGCGACTGAGTTTGGAACAAGGCAGTTACACACAGGCAACAGTGATCCCCCCCTCCCCCCACCCACATCTCCCAGAAATAGAAAAAAAGTCAATGATCAACTTTAGCATCTTAAGACATCTGTTGAAATGTCTTCCCCACCCCCCACCCCCACCACCCAAAAAAAAAAGAAGATAAAAGAAGGTTTATACAGCATAAAGGCCCAAAATGAACTGAGACTGAGATGGAAATGTACAGTTCAGGGCACAATTTTACAAACAAACAGTTAATACAGCATACACAAAAGGCACTCCAGCTTGCTGTCAACCTTCAGAACCTGACCAGCAAACAGGAGATAATATCATCAAGAAGTGCATTTTTAAATGTTATAGATCTTTTTTTTTCTTCATTGTTTGTGTTTGTCTTTTTTTTTTTTTTTTTTTTAAGATACTAAAATGCTATTTCATTTTTGGTATTAAAAAAAAGTACCAGGGATTACTCATTATCTGTACGCCATTGGCACACCATAATCCCCAATGCTGTTAAAGTTCTTGCTTGTTATAAAGGATTCTTCCAATGACAGCAACAAGATTATCACAAATAATCAGCATGAGGTGACAAATATATCTGACGCATATCCTCAACCCCTTTTAAACCCAATCCCACCTCAAACACACAAGAATCGTCAAAGTGCCTCCAAACAGAAGTGCTTTACAACAAAACAACATTGGAATTTCAAATGTGAAGTCAGAGATGCCACAGTGTACTGTACATATATTTATGTATACATTGGCACATGAGACCATGAGGGGAATTCAACAATCAGCAGCAGAGAGGTAAGATACACAGGTCCCATTTACTGTATAAACGAACTGATGGCTCTGCAGCAGTCCCTGTTCAGAAGGATTGAGAAGACCCAAACTAGCCAGCCTCCTAATTTTATTGCCCCACTGATAAATATCCTCTTGCATTTCTTTTAATGTACACTTCGTAAGCTTTTACACATCATTTAGTGTGTAAAACCACTTACAGACGATAGATCTTCAAAACTATCAACTTTCACTAAACATAAATTTAGTTCTTCTTGTCATGCCCTGAGATTGTACTTAAATGAGATTGATCAAATTCAGCAGAATTAGGCTTAGTGTCAGACAACATCCTAAATTTACTAGGATTACAATGGCCTCGAGTGTGTAAGAAAGTATAACGGGAGGACTGCGAGATATTTTCAACCTCCTTTCAAAGCCACAGATTGGCACAGGGCAGACATTACGTGCCCATCTTCTCAAACTTTGCATAGTGACAGCATCCCGTGTGCTGTAGTTATAGAGCCAGTGGCAGAAAGAGTCTGTCCTTAGAAACACTGCTCGGACAGGGCTTTTCAAGTACGGGCGGCTTGTCTCGATAACATGGTTGGCTTAACCGAGGCCACACAGGAGAGAGAGAGGATGTTAGCAGCTCAGTTAGAGGTGGGACACCCAGGGTGAGGTCAAGCACACACACATACACATTCTAAATGACCTAAGAACACTGTTAACAACAAAAACAAATTACTTTTGACATGAAATAAACAAATATGGCCCACATCATCAATCTTTTTTTGCATTCGTTACACAGGACAGGTATCTGCATATGAGCACTGCAGGCAGTTAAAGATCACTGCATGAAGACCAATAGAATGTGAAAAAACATATTACACAGCACTGGCAATTCCATTCAGTCTCAAATTCCAGCGAAAAAAATAAATCATGCAAGACTACGTGAGGGACGGTGTGGGGAAGAATGCATGAGAGATGTGATGTCATCCAGAGAAGGAACGGGAGGACATTTGAAGATCCGTACCTAAGTACTACTACAAGTAGGCCAATGATGAATGATGCCGCTAACATCCATATCATGACATCATTAATGTCCTGCATTCCATTGTACGAAGTGCACAAATAGAGTTGCTATGGAGAATCGAACGTCCTCCGATCAGTTTCCACTTCGAGGCACTAGCACACCACCTCCTTTTCAAATTCAATCCAATCAAGGTACCTTCTCCAGACAGGGTAAAGACTTTTGACTATTTCAGAGTAACAATGACATTCACTTTGATAGAGAGAAAAAAAAAAAAAAAGTAAAAGTAAAGACACACAAAAAAAACCATACATTGTAAGTTTCGTTTGATTGTAGAGTTTGTTCTTCCCTTCATTCTGAAATGTTTTTTTTTTTTTTTTTCTGGACTCAAGCTTCTGGGCCAGAGATGGACGACAAACAAGCTTTTTTGAATACCATTGGTACCAAAAAAAAAAAGAAAGAAAGAAAAAAAAAGCCAAAAGTTGCCATAAGAAGGTTTTTTTTTTTTTTTTAGTATATGCTCCGTTATCTGATTTATTGGCTTCACAGATGGAGCATCACTCTTGTAATAAGTGCTATGATAATACCCCTTTAAGAAGAGACTTAGAAAACGTAGATGTCTTTTATGTTTGTACCAAATGCAAGGAGCTCTTATTCTGTACTGCATTAAGAGAAACGCATTGTATTTGGTATTGTGCCTGACTCCTGTGCCATGTGTCTCCGCTCTGGATTCTGTTTCTGTTTGGTGAAGAAGTGGCCGGGAGACTGTGAGATCCCACACATTGCAGTTTTAAAACGCATGGAGTGACGTCAAACACAATTAACAGTTTCTCCTTTCCACATAAATACCGAACAGCCAGCAAGCCAGACAAATTAGTCCAAAGGTTAAATTCTTCAGACGTCTTCAAAAAAAAAAAAAAAAAAGTCTTAAGTTTCAGTAAGCTTCAGTGTGGACGGAAGGCTTCTATTGCACAATGCATCAGAATTGAGTTTCTTCTCTCTGTTGTATCTCAATAAAAATTACGACCACACAGTAACTGAATAACTTTTGATTGATTGATTGATTGATGTCCATTAGGTATAATTAAAAAGCCTCCACTGAGAGTGTTTTTAACAGTGGTTATGTACTCGGACACAGATGCTTGGTCAAGTTCCAGCAGACACTCTTGACATTCATTGATCTAAATCAAAGCTTAACATTCAGTTTATTTTTTTGTAACCATGAGTAAATAGAAATCATAGAGCAGTGCAGCTCCCTTTTGTAAAACTAAAAGAATTAATGAAAAAATATCATTGGTGATTAGTCATGATGACAGGCCACTGCTAAGAGTGTTCTTCTCATTTGCTCTGGCCTAATCGCTGGCTCAGAAACAGAACTGTGCAAGTTACAAAGTATTTTTTTTTGTTAGTTTTATAAAATAAAGGTTTTTAAGGAGGACCTGGAGAGAGAGCACTTACGGCTAATATAAGAAGATCTGAAGAAAAGATGCAAAGTTTAAAACCAAAAATGTACCAGAATCATTCCAATCATCAGAAGAGTGCCATTATAGGGAAAGGTGTCATGAGGTCTCGCTGTGCCTGGGTCACTTTCAGATGGCTGCTTCGTTGATGGCTTCTCCTGAACAACACTTTTGAGCAAAAACAACCTTTGGAAATAAAAAAAAGCATCAAAAGGCTTCTGCTTCTATTGATTCTGGCTTCTCAAGGTCTTTGCACACCAAGAACAAGATGCACGAATACAACAAACAGTATGACGTAAAAATCAGAAGACAAATAAACAGCAGTTGGAGGTTTGCAGCTTTGTCTCACACTAAAGCTCCATTACAGATCCACAAAAAGTGATTATCGCCACATTGATTTGCTTGGGTTTTGATCCAGTACTTCTTTTGACTTTGTCGGTTTATGATGTCCGATACATCCTACATGCTCTCTCCACTCAGCAGGTCTCCCGGGAGCAAGGTGTTAATTGGGATGGGGCTGCCGATTACCCTGGCATCGTCTCCGTTTGGGGGAGCCCATAAACTGGAGTACTGCGGCACACCGCCCCAAAGCATGTCCCCACCGTTTCTGCTGCTACTGTTCCCGGTACTGCAGACTGTCTTGGTACCTGCTCCACCCCCGCTCCAGAGGCCTGTGGGGTGGCTGGCTGCAGTGTTGCCCAGTCGGGGTTGATTGGAGCCTGGTGCTGGGCTGGCCTGCCAGCTAGTGGTGGGTGTAAGGGACTGGCCCTGTGCAAAGAAGCGGTTCACTTCGTCCTCACCGGCAAACTCTGCCAGGATGGTAGTGTTACCCAGCACACACCTTGGCAGAAAAATAGTTGGAATAGATTCAAGCATTAAATAGATTTCTTGATGGATAACACATAAAATCAGTTTGAAGAGAGAAAGACGTTGTCATACACACTTATCTAGAGGGTAGATGTAGGGAAAATGTTGTATTTGAATTTAGGAAAAAATGAAGAAATGTACGGCTAACACTATTAATCCTAAATGAAAGCTGTTCTGGAGCATTCTATGAAAGTACTCAGAGAAGTATGAAGTAGTAGAGCCTTTAGTCTTACATGTGCAGGGATTTCTGGGCTTTGGCGGTCTCCTCCTTGGAGTTGTAACGAACGACAGCATTGCCCTGCGTCAGGTTCAGATGGAAGGTAATGAGAGGGCCGTGCTGCATGCACAGAGTCCGTAGGGTGGAGCCGTCAATCTGATGCACACACATAGATATGTTATTACATTTGGTGTTATTCATATGCAAGTGCAATTTGAATGGCCTGTCAGACAGATTGTGTTCTTGCATTTAAAAACATAAATGAAATGTGCAGTACAGAATGCATTTTTTTTTTAAATGTGCTTTTATGAAGAATTTCTTTGCAAAAATAAGCACAACGGCTGGAATACACCACACAACTTTTAAAATGTGATCAGGTCATACACTAAGCAACTGAGGATTACACACTACCACAACAAACCGAACACAACAAACTCGCAGAGAAACCATGAGCCTTGTTGCAAGGAGGCGAATGACAAATAAAAATCAGCTCAAAATATGTTTGATATTCTCAGGCTGGATTCTAAGTCAAAGCTGTTTTCATAGTCTCTGTCCATCATACACAATGCGATTTTCTGTTAAATTTGTCAACTCTGACTTCCTAATATCAGCAGACTGGTTCTGACTTTCGGTAAATAGTGTTAATAGTTACAGACTGCAAATCGGGCCAAAAATCCTGACAAAACTCATGTAGTGTATTAGTCTTTAATAACAGAAATAGCCAAACAGCAGATTTGGAAAGTGTCCTGACTAGAGCTAAACAACTCTTTTTACATACTGCAGACAAATGACAACTGTAAACACAAGCTCATGATATGCCTGCCCACAGCTACTTCTAATTGGCCCAATGTTTCGATACTCACATTTATGAGGTGCTCTGCAAGTCAAAACTTCTGTTAACTTGACACATTATCTTAAAATGTGGTACATATGTGAGAGATGCTAAAAAAAACAAAAAACAGCTAGACATATTGCAGTGGTCAAAAATATCTGTCTAGTGCATCTTTTCATAGAAGTATTATAAACTAGTGCAGTGCAACATGAAGCTTAAAATAAACATAAAATAGTATAAATAATACAATGGGAGTGATTTTTAAATGTTAATGAAAAAAAAATTATGAAAATTTGTTACATACACACATGTAATATGAAAAAAAACACACATGGAAAAAATACTTTACGAGTATGATGTACTGTAAAAACTAGTATGATATCTGAATGATTCTACTAGTTTTTACAGTATTAAAAAGCGTTTGGTTTATGCACCTGAGGAGTGAGGTTTCTCAGCACCAGCCAGCTGCTTCCTCTGTTGGGACTGTCAGTGCTCCAAGTTCCCCCTTCTATAACAAAAAGAAAAGATTAGTCTGGAAAACACGTTGCAGCTGAGCATATTTTCCACTAAATTCTTGATTTCTGCCCATTTGCAACTCTAAAAGCACAACTTCATACAGACAGAGGGGGGTGACTGTTCAGACCACACTACAGAAGCACCTCACAAGTAACTTGATTTTTCTGCTTTGTCCCACACTGGTGGACTGAGGATTTACCTGAGGAGTAAGAGCTGGTCCAACCCTGGCTGAGGCCAAGGGTGTTTCCTCCCCAGGTGGAGGAGGTTCTGGTGTTCTGGGATTCAGGCCTGGTGTTCGTCAGGCCTGGAGGTGGGCGAGAGGAAGCACTGGAGTTACGCGTCCCTGGGGAAACCTTCCATAACTCATGAGATAAAGACGCCTGTGTGTGGGAGATGGGTCCGTGGGAGATGGGTCCAGGGGACCAGGTAGACTTCATTTCCAAGAGTTTACCTGGAAAACGGAGGAGAGGAAGAAAGAGAGAGACAAATTAATAACAAGCAGCAGCTATATAGCACCATCCATCACTGCCTTTAACTCTCCCCACCAGCGTTTTGTTTTTGCAAAACCTTCATGGCCCCCAGAATATTTTGTTGTATGAATATCTGAACAATATATACTGTATGCAATATATCAAAAGAAAGAACAGAGCCTCTGCTTAAAAAAAAAGTTATTCTAGCTTCAAAGTCTCTCCATGTTGTTCGTCGTTCCCTATTTACCCCTAGACTAGGGGAGGATATAACAATTTAAATATATTTTAACATGTAATTTATTACTGTGATGGCAAAGCTGAATTTTCAGCAGTCATGATTCTTTGATCCTTCAGAAGTCAGCACAACTGTTTCCAAAATTGATAATAATAAGAATATTTTCTTGAACATCACATATTAGAAAGATTTTCAAAGGATCATGTGACACTGAATACTGAGTAATGGTTGATGAAAACTCGGCTTTGCCATCACAGGAATAAATAACATTTTAAATATTTTATTTAACATATTGAAATAGAAAACTATTTTATCTATCCTATATTTTATTTTACACTATCCTATATTTTTGATTACTTAAAAATGCAGTCCTGGTGAGCATAAGACACTTCTTTAGTGTCTCTGGCCATTATCAACGTTTAAACCAGTAAAAGTATAATAGAACAAGGGAGAATGTGTGTTTTAGGAGAACACTTTGTGAGGGACCACTCCAGGTGTAAGGACAGGGTTCAAAAAAAGGTCAGCAGGTCTAGGATTTGGCCAAATGGAAAAATGGACCGAATTCAGACAGAATGCCGCTAGTTACCTACAGCTCCGAAGCAGAAAACAGACACTTCACGGTGCTGTAGGATTTTGGGCTTCTCGTGAGCTTCCCATTTGTTGTGTGGGCAAATCTCATATGCTTTTTACATGTATGATATAGTTGTGTGTTTGTGTTAATAAAGCTCTTTCTTTGAATAAACAGCACGTCCCTGGCAAATTTTCCTTTCCTCAATAAATTCATGTCCTTGATGGTAATAATAGTGTAGTCCATAGGATAACAATGACATGAATATACAACATAATATCATATATTACACAAATAATTGTATATTTATATATAATAATTAATTTTATATTTATATATAATTATTATAATTTTGGGGTGGGGTTTAAATTTATAATGACCCAGGGTGACCAATAGTAACAGATCTGCCAACCAATCACGAGTGATTTTTCTTGTTTAAATGTAGTGGTTTCAACCAATACTGAGTGAGGAAATTCAAGCCATTCTCTGGCAAGGCGCAGGCGCTGCTATTCATATGCTAATTAGAGCCATTATCACCTCCGCGAGCTCTGCACATACGTCATGGTTCGTTTCCGTCAATATGTGGCACAGACGAACGCGACGTTCACAGGCTGTAAATTGTCGTTAACTGCCGAAAATTATGGAGATTTCCGGCCGTTTACGGGGACGAAAATCCCACTTTTCATGCAGTGTGGGGGGTTAGCCATTTAGGGTTTAGGGCTGTACCTGGGTTGTCAGCATCCCTCTCGTTCTGAGAGGACGGACCAAATGAATTATAGGGATTGACCGACCACTCACTCGAGGATGACAGAGTCCCACTCTGAGATGGGGACAAGGCTATTATGGGCATTTGTCCCAAGTGGACAGCAAAAGGGGGCAGAAACAGTGAAATTAATTTACTATGTAATGCTCCTTAATATACTGAATTTTGTTAAAACTTTAATTAAAAAGCAAAAGAGTTCAACATTCATTAACCATTTAACAATCTCTGTCATATCATATATCATATCATCCCTCACCTCCAGTCCTGTCACGTAACAGGTAGCGATTCACATCTTGTATGTTGGTGTTGATGGTGGGGCCATTTGGAACACTTCCTGGGGTCATGTTGGGGTCATTCTCAGGGTCAATGTTCTGCAGACCTTTCCATGGTACTCCAGGGCAGAATTCTGAGAGAAAGCAAGGACAAATTGGGTTTCACTGAATCTGGTAAATACAGTCCAGCTGCATATTGATGATAATTACAATATTCTACAACAATTTACTAAAGACTCAGTGCCTATAATCTCTGTGATCAATAGCAATAACATTGTTTTTAAATTATAATATGCCACTGAAGCTCACCTGGAGGCCAGTTGATATTAGAGCCACTAGAGTTTTTCTCATTGGGACTTTTGCCCTGTGTCCATCTATCAGGAGACACCAAGGTGCTGGTGGGGGATTCAGATCTTGACATCAGATTATATGGGCTGAAAGAATCTTCCATTGCGCTCTTTCCGACAGGCATATGGGATTGAGCAGCAGAGATTGGACCTGAAACAAAAGAACAGTCTCTTTAATCACAAAAAGTTCTAACCAAAAACCTCATGTAATAAAATATTCAGAGACTAAGCAACCCATACTCAGATATATACTTTGATGCCCAATATTTGAACTGCTATTTTGCCTCTCTAAACATATTCCATCTTCAAAGACACGATCTGAATAATAAGATTCAAGATTACAGGCTTGAGCTTTTGTCCTCGGCTGAACTCACTCCAGTAAACTCCAGCGGTTTGGCTGGACTTACAGTTCAGGCAAGTTTTACTGAGAATCAATGCCAAGGAAGGATCATATTTTAAAAGGCCCTGCTGACTCAGAGCAAAAATAACTCTGGAATGTCTGCAAGCACTTAACTTGACAGGCAGTTTGGTCTGTCCTTTTGAAATGCGCAAATCTCAGGGACAGAAGTGTGACTCAGTGTCTGGAGTTTGATGTTTGATTTTCATTGGGTGGAATGCTGTTTGTGGAAGTAAATGTCTTTAAAAGGATGTTAGACCTAGAGGTTAGCAAATGATTGTCTTGACATTTTAGATTACATTAAAAAACTAACAAAATTCAAGCCCATAATATGTTTGGAGTAGTGAAACAACCAATACCATGTTTATTGAGGTTTGCCTCCATGTGCTGAGCGCTAGCCGTCATGGAATCTATGGAGTTTGAATGAGTCCATTGTGAGAGTCGGGATTGAGGCTGAGGAGGGTCTTTCAGAGATAGACCTCCCCCCTCCATACAGTTTACATTCATGTTAGGGTTTAAACCAGCTACAGAGGGTGACAGAGAGAAAACAGATTAATGCACTAGTTTTCACACACAAGCACACACGCACGTACACACACAAAGAAAAAACAAAAGACAAAATCCAAATAATTAAAAAAATGGATGGACAAAATACAAAAATTAAATAAAATGAAAAAAATAAATAATAAAATAATTAAAAAATTTTTTACAAACAATGCTGTTATTACAACAAAGAACTATCAACTATCAGAAGCTACTGTTCAAAAAGAGTTTACAATAAAATTTTTAGGTGTCCTTGTTACAGTGTAATTATACAATAATTTACTAAGAAATATTCATTTTAATATTAATAAGCCCATTGTGGTTTGGTTCAGTGTTAGCTGCTTGTAATTATACATAATTTATTGTTATTATTTTACTAAGTATATGTAACATGTATAACATGGACACTGTAAAATAGTGTTAAAAACACACAGCAAGCATAAGCATGCAGGCATATGTGGCTTGTTCTCTTACAGAGTGTATAAGGGCTGAAGGAGTTTGGAGAAGACTGCTGATCTTTGGTCTGCAGGTCTGACACGGAGAGGCCTGAATTCTGAGGGTGACCCATGAAGGTGTCCAGGCTTGCCTTGCCAAGGTTTGGGTGCAGGCCGATGTGAGAGGAAGGAGGAGGCTGCTGCTGTTTCATAAGCAGAGTCTGGGCCAGCTGACGCTGGTGCTGCTGGATCTGCTGCTGCATGTTTGTGATTGTACGTGCAACCTGCGTGAGAGAACGACAGAGATAATCATTTCCACTGTATATGGAAATTAATATTACTTGTCATAGTCATTAAAAGATAAGCACTAACTAATATTTAAGGACTATAATCATTGTAACTGTAAAAAAAATCCCCCATTTTTTTGTAAAATTAGTGTGTCATACTTGCTGCTCTTGTTGTTTGATGGGACCAGAGACATTACGCTGAGCCTGCATCATTTGTTGCTGAATCTGCAAACGCTGATATGCCTGACAGAGAGAAAAAGACAGAAGGTGAGAAAGAGGAACATACAGAGAAATACAGAGAAAAAGAAATAAAAAGAAAGAGAAATAGTGTATAGAAGGCAGATGTGGTCATTATTTACACAGAAAGCAGTATCATCTCACTCCCTGCAGACAGGCCAGTGGGTAGATGAGAAATAGCTGGTATTCATTGGAAACAGCAGAGCAGGAGAGTGAATTGTGTGACTCACCACCTGCAGTTGTTGTAGTTGGTACAGCAGGGTCATTTGTTGAGGATTTATTGGTGAGGTTAAAAGTGCAGGATTCAGTCCAATGTTTTTTGCCGCAAACTGTAGGAGCTGTGCTTGAACCTATTGATTAAATAAAAAATAAACAAACCCCATATTTGAAATTAAATTAAAATATATAATAATAATAATAACAATAATAAAAATAATGAAAGAAACACAGGTGTGTGCAAAACCTGACAATCTATGTAATCCAGCATGTTTTGAGAATGTACCAACCCAGGTGAAAAACTGTTGAATGTATTAAAAATACATTAAAGTATATTTGTATTGTACTAAAAACATACTCAAGCACATTTTTTATATATTTAATTATACGTCTTTTTCACCTGGAAAATAAAATCTTGTAAATTTCAGTGGAAGCAAGGAAATCTGACCTTTTGGTAAATGTCACAAATTTGCTTTTATTAGAGACCTCCAAAATCTTAAATATTGCTAATTCACTTTACATCAGTGATACCTCCAAGAGTAACCAATAGAGTGACATTCAATTTAAAAATGGCCTTGTACCATGAACATTCATAATGCATAATAGAAATTTTAAGTAGCTTTTTTTGTATTTTGCATGATAATAACATTAATATTAATAATAATAAAAATAAATGGACATGTAGGCCAGGGTCGGAAATTAACGGGGCTTGGGCAAAATGCTAATCCCAACTCTAACCCTAAAATCCAAAATTAATAAAAATGCCCCAAAAATTCAAGACATCGAGACCAAAAATGCCCCTGTATGAGCTCTTGGTCCCGTTCTTCGTGATCCCATGTTTCAAACTTTAGTTAGTGTGTAATGTTGCTGTTAGAGCATAAATAATATCTGTAAAATTATAAAGCTCAAAGTTCAATGCCAAGCGAGATATTTTATTTAACAGAAGTCGCCTACAGCGAACGGCCCGTTTGGACTACATCTCTCTACTTCCTTCTTTAATGACGTCAGTAGAACAGTTTTTTGACTAACCTCCGCCCACAGGAATGCTCCCTCATCTCTACCGAAATTCATTTATGTACTTGCGCACTTCTTATAACTTACTGTGTTTACTCAGCTCTTACAGTGATTTTCTGAAGTAAAACTGACGCTTCATCTTTTGTGTGATGTACAATAAACTTTATTAAACTCATCAGTACATGTTTGATCATCATTCGGACCTGGTCCGAAACAGCAGACTTGTAACGTTAGGCTATTAATAAATAATGGATACATACAAGCAGATGACAAATACGTTATAATAACCGTAATTAAACTACTAAACTATACCTGTTTCATCTCTATACAGCACTCTGACTCTGTAGGCATTATTGTCCGACTCGAAATGAACACCATTACTGAGAGTTTCTGATATTATCATCATTCCGTGAGATGAAATTGTCCTGAGAGACTGAACGCGAGCTCATGAAGCTCCGCCCCCTGGGTCGTCCAGCAGCAGCTTATTTGCATTTAAAGGGCACACACTAAAACAGCGTGTTTTTCTGAGCCCCAAAAATTGACAATTTAAACATACTGTAAAAAATGATCTGTTGGGTATTTTGAGCTGAAACTTCACATACACACTCTGGGGACATCAGATACTTATTTTACATCTTGTGAAAAGGGGCATAATACGGGACCTTTAAGAAAAGTGAAATCAAACATGCTAAAGAGTGCTGTTCTCCTTCATAGGTTCACTCAACGCTGCATAGCGATGACACAATGGGAAATGCCCTTGGGCGATGCTGATTGTCGAACCCATATAGAATCATGCCAATTTATTGGCTGATGGCGCGGGTGCCTCCTCAGCGGCGCTTCAGTATGTCATCCACTCTTAATACAGTGAAACGCGCCATCTGCTCCTCAGATTTTGTTCTTCAGAAGAAGTGGTTTATCTGGCCATTGCTAGTTAAGCGTTGTTCGATTGGATATTCTCTTTTTGTGCTTCAGCGACCGCATATAGTGGAGCTTTGTTCTCCTCTCTGTGAAGCACAATGGATCTGCATTGTTGCAAGCCGCCGTGCTCTCGCTTCATTGCAAGTGACGACCCACACGGTAAGTATGTGAAATGCCTCGGCCTGTCACATGCACGCAAGGCTATTTATGGCGCTTCTAGCTGCAAGTTTTGAGAGAATTTTAAGTTTAAAATTCTGCGCAGGAGACTTGCTTGCTTTGAAAAGGATTCGTCTCCGTCACTCTGTGACCAATGAAGCGGCTGAGGCCCTTCATGAATCCGTAGCCTGGGGATCGGATGTCGAGCTTGAGGCTATGGAGAGTGAGCAAGTCGGTTTCTCCCTCTCTCGCCCCAGCGCTCCTGTCCTCTGTGGTTCTCCCTGACTCATCCGACGCCTCTGGGGATATATGCCTTTGCTCTTCCATGGCCAGATTTGAGACTATATGCATCCCCTCCGGTCAAGTTGAGGGGTCCCTGTGGGAAATTCCAAACAGGAAAGATGTTGTCTCAGCTACGGGGCAGGATTTGGCATCCTTGACCCGAGATATGGAGGCTGCGGGTGAAAGGGTTATTGGAACCCCCTTTCGAACCTTTAGAGTCAACTCCTGACCGGATTCTGATGCTCAAGGTGGCGCTCTTGTAAGCATTAGCCTCTCTCAAGCCTGTGGGAGATCTGCAGGCTCTTTCTGGAGCCTTGCGTTTAGTTTGTGAAGGTGCTTCTGTGACCCAGGCCTGGTTGTGTCCCCAAAGTTTTGTCCACGTCCTTTCGCTCTCAAATGGTCGTGCTTCATTCTTTCTGTCCTCCTCCTTTCTCCTCCACGGAGGAAGAGAGACTCCATTTGCTTTGCCCTATCCGGGCTTTAAAGGTATATGTGGACCACTCTGGCCAGTGGCACAAGTTGTCTCAGTTGTTTGTATGCTTTTGGGCTGGCCGCAGAGGGCTCGATGCCTCTAAGCACAGAATATCTCATTGGGTGAGAGGCGCAATTTCTTTGGCTTATGAGGTGCGGAAGCTCCCTTCACCTTCCCAGGCTCTTTTTGGAGTTCCTTTGGAGGATATTTGTGTGGCGGCAGGTTGATCCTCTCCGTACACTTTTATCAAGTTTTATAACCTAGATTTGGACGTGGCCCTTGGTTCCTGGGTTCTTTCCGAATGAACTGCTCGCTTTTGTCCTGGTTGAGTTTGGCCTGAGGAGGTGCCCGCGCCATCAGCCAATGAATTGGCGTGATTCTATATGGGTTCAGACAATCAGCACTGCCCTAGGGCATTACTCATTGCGCCATCGCTACACAGCGTCTCGTTCCCTATTCAGAGAACATGGGTTACACAGGTAACCAGAGACGTTTTCTTAGAACATCAGTAAGATAGCAAGTGTGATTTAGATTTTACACAACAGTTCAAGAAACATGAAGTTAATATTTAGTGACTTTTTAGACATAATATTATGAATATTTTGTCATGAAAGTAAATCCAAACAAAGTCACAGCAGGACAGTAGTACATCTCAGAGCCAGATGCAATTTCGAAATAATCATAATAATGTGAATGAAATAATGACCTGCTCACTGTTCCTGAAGGAATTAGCCGTTTTGAACAAGTTGGTTGAATTAATGATTCAATGACTCACTCAATAAGCAGCGATCAATTCAAATTTGTATATTCTATATAATTTTTTTTATATTTGAACATTTTTATTTATATTAAATGGAGTTCACTGTAATTTGAAATGACACGTGTAATTTGCACCACCTGAGGGGAGAGAAGCTGAGGCACTTGAGCACGGAGAGGAGGCTGAGCGGAGCTAAGAGGTGGCACTGGTGGCTGAGGGGGCGGGGCCTGCTGCTGCATGACCCGAGTTTGTGCTGCTCCGTTAGTGCCGAACATTCCATTCTGCATCTAGGAAACAGAGAGTAAAGGGAGGGTTGGGTAGCTCAACATTTTTTGACAGCTCAAATAATGTGCTTTTAACATTGAATTGAATACAATGTCATATTGTCCTACCGCTTTCAGATTCAAAGTAAATAATTACAAATAAATAATAAATAAATAAATAAATAAATACATAGACTTTTCAAAAAATAAAAAAATAAGTAAATATTATGCAAACATCACACCAAACGTTAGGGCATGATACCAGACAATGCAGATGTACAGACTAGGTTAAATGCATGAATCTAAACTTAAAACTACTGTGTGCGATGCCCTACGCAGATATTTGAAAACACTCACCTGTCTGTTGTTCAAGTTTTGCATGGACAGGCCAGAAGAGACCCCACCCAATCCGTGGCTAGGGAGGCTGCTATTGGCCAATGGGTGCTTGAGGCCAGGAGAAGGCATAAATGGTGAGGTTGAAGCATCATCTGACAGCCTACCATCCTGAGAGACCAGAAAATATGTTGAAAAAATTACCCAGCACAAATTTCTCACCACTTCAGTCCAGAAAAATGTATTGGACTTTTTTTCTCCAATTTATTCAATCAAATAAATTCTCAAAAAAGTTTGAGACAAGGCTACACCTTGTCCAGGAAGGGGGCACGATCCAGTGAGGGGTCTTTTGAGAGGTTTGTGGGTCGGCACACCATGGGCCTATTCATTCCATTACTGTAGTCTGACATGCACATCCCCCGTTTGTCCAGTTCAGTTCTTTTCTCCAACAAAGCGCCTAGGGAAAAGCAAGTACAAAATTAGTGTTCCAGACCAAGATCATATGACTCACTGCATGTCTGTCTGCTGTTATGGGTTAACTTAAAAAAAACTACATACTCATGGCCTGATCTAGATTCATATTGTTGCTCTTTAGGGCTTCTTCTGCAGGATCCTTCTGTACCAGGTAAAAGAAAACAAACTGTTATGCTAAAAATATATATATTTGAAACGTCTTGTTAATTATGGAATCGACATATCTTTTCAGAATAAATAGGATTTAACATACTGGAAAACCCATGTCTGTAAGCTGCTTGATAAGTCTGGTCATGATCCAAACATCATCCTGCTTGTTGTAAACTTTGCCCTATAATGAACAAACAGCACTCAATAAGGCAAAAACATACCACATAAAGCAAATAATATATGGGTCAAAGATGAAAAAAAGGGGTTTTCAAGCATCATCATACAATTTAGTTTGATATCATCACATATTATTTTATATATTTTAATAAGTACAGGTCAGAATAAGTACATTGATTCATTTTTACATAAATATATGTTACGCTGAATGACCATAGTTTGTTACTCTGAATGACAGTCTGCCAAAAAGGGAGAGAATATTGTCATTGTTCCCTTAATTCTCTCTCTGTTCAGAAATATCGGTAAGCTATTATTCTGACTATTGTAATCCTCAATACCTTTCTCGCTTCCTTGCTAAAGGCCTGTTTACACCAAGTACAATAACTATAACGATAAAGATATAGTTCTAAAAATCATTCTAAATATAAAATAGTAGCAGAGAACGGAACGCAACGGAACACTGGCACAGAGGAACTTTCAGAAAGGTTTTTATCCAGCTGATGACTGATAAAAACATTGACAGCAAATCAGAGTCCATTCCACTTCAAAGAGCTAGAGCATTTAAAGCAGCAGAGACAACAAAACTGCAGTGCATGCTTAGAATAAACAGAGCGTTATTGTTCACTGGTGTGGACACTAATCTAGTTATCGTTATGGTCATCTTTATATTTATAATTCTTGGTGTGAACAAGCCTTAAGAGTGCCACCCAAGCTATGGAGTCTGCATTTACTTTTTAGCTTTTTTAATTTTTACAGTGCCTAGCAACTCTCTCTGTTCATGGGCATCTAAAATAAGGCAACGACACAAATAAAACTATACCAAAATGCATTAAAATAGTCATATTTATTAAGTTTAACACATATTTGTCAGTGCTAAACATTCCTCATTTATCTGTAATATAAATAAGATGCTAAAATTGTTATCTATACTGTGATACTGTCATTCAGTGTAATGGATGATACTGTGGTGTAACAGATAATTTGCATTACACTGAATGACAAAAACATTACTCTTTCTGAATGACAAAACTTATTCAGCTTATTGCAGGCTATCAACTGGACACCAATATCAAACAATGAGCTTGACCAGTAAAGTTAATTACAATTATTCACAACATTTACTTATTTTTCAAATTTCAATGACGTGTGTTTTTGTAACTTAGGTTACTTCACCATTAAAAAGTGAAATTAAATATTTAAGAGCAATAAACTCACTTTGCTGCAGCACCACACGGTCTTCAGGGTGCCTTTTGATGATGGCACAGACTGTCGAATGACTATCAGTTTTTTTTATATGATTTCAGACTGGCTTCTTTTCCTTTCATACTGAATTACCTCTAACAAACTGCATATTTGGGACAAAAGTCCCCTGGTTATTTCAATACTTGAAAAAAAAAAAACAGTACGACATAGTCCTTTTAATATAATATACAACACTTATTTGAAAATGCCAAGAAAACAAATATTTTTTTTAACTTGGTATTTTATGTTTATTTAAAGATGTAAATGGTAATCAAAATCAAAGTCTGGACCATTAGGGTGAATAACAATTTTACACTTTGGAACATTATTTCACCCATATTTTGATAATTAATTTTCATAAAAGTTATCTGAAACATGAATGTAGACACTTTACTTGCATTTAATGTTTTTTTTTTTTTTTTTATGAATATAATATCACTTTAGTAAATTTAATTAGATGCGGACATCAGAATGGTGAAGTCTCGTCTTTGACCCACAGTAATAATTAATAAAAAATTATTAGTCAGAAAAAAAAGTTTACATAAACCATTTCTTAACCACACAATGAATATGTGACACTGATTATGCATTACAGGACAGAGTACTGATGGCTTTGAATGGCCTCAATTACCCTTTGTGGGGCCTTCTTCGATTGACCCCATGAGTTACAAGAGGAGTCTTGGGATGTGGGACTGTTCCACATGTCACCATCATCAGCATCCCACTGGCTGGTGTTCATGCCAGTCTCTTCCCCTCCAGATCCCCAGCTATCTTGCATAGGTTTGGGACCTGGAAAAACACAATTGGTCAAGACTGCTCATAATCAGGGCCATATAACACCATATATTTTTATCTATGCGTAGATATGTGGATGGTTGACTAAATTATTAAATTTGGTCTGCCCAATACTAAAATTATGGTTACATGTTGCCCATATACCAGGATCCACAGAAAAACCTTTAAGGTGAAGTGTGTAATATCTGCTGCACCAGGGTTACCAAACGGAATTGCATACATAATTGCTGCATCCGAATTTGAATACTTCCCTACTATTTAATATGGAAAAAACACTACGCAAACAGAGTAATATGTCCGAATACATAGTATTCGAAAAACAGAAGGTGAAAAGCATTTGGAACCTACTACGTCCGCCAAAAATTCTGAAGGGCGCATTCAATGGACACTTTACTATCCCATGAGGCCACGGGAGAGGAGTTGTGAATGGCAGTGAAACGACGCAACTGATGCCGTAGGTCACATGACAATGACAACATGGTGGATATAGTATGTTCAAATTTTATTAATACTTCATACATTCATACTATATAGAACATACTTTTTAAAAACATTTTCAAAGCAAGTTTCAAATCAAATGTAGAACCTACTATACAGTATGTGATTTTGGATGCAGCGAATGACAGACACAGTGAATGGCTTCCAAAACACTGCCCATTTCTGTCATTGGTCAGATAGATTGATAGTTCTGCCCCAAACCCACACCACTGGTTGAGTCAGTGTTTCTATGTCAGGCTGGTTGGGTTGTTAGAGCAATTATTGAAAGTCCCAGAGAGCCACTGGTACAGCATTTACACTTTATACAAATAATTGACTTGTCTCAGCTGGGATAGTATAAACTATTTAACACTAAAAATCAAAAAACAAAGTTCAACTTTAAAGTATAGTAATGCAATCAGTACAGGAGTTTTATTCAACCACCAGAGGTCAGTGTAGTTAAACTTTATCATAATATTAAAAAAAACAAACATTTAAGTATCAGCAATGACTTAAGATTTCCCTCTTTTGTAATAGCAAGTGCTTTAATGCAAAGAGGTTTATTTTATTTAATTACCTTCCTGACAGGGGCCTGATCCAGCAGGTGCATTTCCTCTGCCATAAGGTCCACTGGAGTCATAAGCACTTTCACCCCATCCTCCACAGCTCTTAGTGGGTTGGCCTTGGCCCCAAGATGAAGTGCCATTGTCCACAGAAGGGTTGGAATTGGCTGGCTCGCCCCATGAAGAAGGTTCTGTATTTGACTGGACATTAGGGAGCTCTCCCCAGCCTGAATCAAACATTATCAGTATAATAACTGAAGATGAAGTACTTAAAATACAGAAAATAATATTTTCCAATTGATTAATCAAATAAATAATCAATAGAACGATTATGAAAATAACGTAGTTGTTGTCTTATTAACTTGAACTTGAACATATAATACAAAAAAAGTAAGTGCATTGCATCAGATTAAGTCAAATTATTGACTGAAACTGAAATTTACTAAAAACAGACACTCTGAACCAATATACAGAGAAAATACAGAAAAAGCTCTCAGAAATATGGAAAAGGTAGATTACAAATATCTATATCCTAAGTTATCCCTCAACACTGACACTGAAAAAAAAAAAAAAAGAAAAGAAAAAAAACACATTTGTGAGGATGATAACAGCACATCTAGGCCAAGTACGCAACAGTCATTCCTGGTTCAAATCTAAACCAGTTGGGGCAGCAGAATGCACACTGAGGAATCTTAACTAGTGTATGTTTTTTCCACAGTAGTCAACAGATGGAGCTAACCATGACTTTAATAATTTAAGCAATTTTATTAATGTTTGTCAGATGTACAGAGGACTAGAATGGGCATTAGAAAGGGAGAAATATATGCATTCTCTCACCTGGATTTCCCATGGGCATCCTGTTAAGAGGAGATTCACCTTGACTGGGTGAGCCATTGTTGATGTTGTCATTGACATGGTTCTGAGCGGGACCTTGGCTGTGGTGTTGGTGATGGTTGCTGTTGTTGTTGTTGTTTGGCCCAGTGATGCTATGACTGCTGCCATTCTTGCTGGTTCCTGGATGATTTTGGGAGTTATTCCTGTCCCACATGTTCACACTCTTGCAGTAAGCACTGGGGTCACCCCAGGAGGAGGTCCCATCATCAATTTCCATTTTGCGACGAATAGAAGATGGAGATGGTTCATCCCAACCTGTGGCCTCATCTCCTGGATCCTGGTGGCCTCCTGATGCCCAGCCAGAGTTGCTCTGTTTCACAGAATTTGGGCCACACCATGATCCTATGCCTCCAGCTCCACTGTTGCCACATGTGGATTCCTGAATTTTTCCACCCCAACCTTGGGCTGAACCATTGGAATGTTGAGAATCACCCCAACCACCACCCTGTGCTGGTGCTGATTTACCCCAGCCTCTCTGGGGTTCCTTCCAGTTTCTGTTTTCAGGGTCCCTAGAGGAACTTCCAGAGCCACTTTTCCGTATTTCTGAAGGGTCACCCCACTCTCCATTATTACCACTGCCACTACTTCCCCAGCCTGAGGAGGTATTGGGTCCATCACCCCAACCTTGTGTTTTCTTCTGAGAAGTACCATCATCCCAGCTAGGAGACTTTTCTTCAGAAGCCCAAGATTGGCCATTACAGCCATTGGTGTTGAGACCCTCAGCAATGGGATCGCGCCAGCCACATATTGATCCATTGGGAACCTTTTTATTTGCAGGAGGTTCCCCCCATCCACCATTAGGATGAGCAGAGGCTGGGACTGATCCTCCCCAGCCTGTGTTTGTCGTGGCTCTGTGAGGTTCCTCGCTCTTGCTTGCGTCCATCCTAGGAGGTGCATTGAGGTTGGGATTGGCACATCCAGGAGGAGATGGTGCAGGTCCAGTTAAAGGTGTGTTGGACGAAGACCCCCAGACCTCGCCGCCTGCATCATTCTTTTTGTCTGGACTTTGTTCCATTTCCCAAACAGTGTGTTGACGAACTGGAGTCTGTCCCCAGCCTGAGTTACATAGGACACGTGGGTCCAAGTCCTGCCTTGGCAGCAAAGGGGCCAAATCATCACTTGACGACCTCTCTCTTCTTCCTGGGTGGCCCTCACTACTATCCCTGCTGCCCTCACTTGCTGGAGTATCAGGGCCCCAGGAACTCATATGTTCTTGGGAAGGACCATCATTAGCATCCCATCCTGTACCGTCAGTTCTTGGCTGTTTGCCCCATCTTGTACCATCAGTGCTTGGCTGTTTGCCCCAGCCGCCACCACTGCTAGCTCCTCCCTGCCCCCAAGAGGAGACGCCTGCAGAATCCCGGCTTGAGTCCTTTGATTCTCCATTTTTGGCATCTCCGTTGCCCCAGAAAGCAGTTCCATCTTCGCTGGCAGGCTCAGTAGGTGACTGACTGAGGTTTCCTCTCCAGCTGTTCACTGGACTCATTGGCTCTGGTTTAGTGTTATTTGGTCCATCAGTTTTAAGGTTAGGAGGTTTCATGTTGAAAGATACATTTGTGGGTGACTCATGCTGTTCTGGGATATCCGGGTTGCCCCATGCACAGTCCCCTACAAGGTTTCCATTAACACAACCAATGCTACCATTTTCAATGGTGCTGTGAGGTGGTGCCACTCCTCCTTGGCCACACCTACTAAGTGAAAGTGAATTTGAGCAAACTATGCTACTAGGGCCTGACCCTACCCCAGCCCCCTCATGTCCAAGAGCTGGCCAAGCAGCAGGGTTGGCACTGGGGTTGAGGTTCAGATTAGAAGCACCCCAGCTGGACTGCCCTCTACTGCCCATGGGCAAGTCAACATTTCCTTCTGAGACCCACCCGCTAGTAGGGCCACCTTGACTAGAGACCATACTAGAAGTGAGATTAACGCTGTCTTTGCTGATTGGGTAATGACCCTGCTGGCTAGCTCCTGTAGCCATAATAGTGCTACAACTGTTGCTGATGACCTCTGATGTGCGTTTAGCGTCCAAGGTGCATTCTGGTGTCTGCTGGCTCTTGCCGTATGTAATAGAAGGCCAAGTGTCTGTGTCGTTACGGTTAATAATCACTTTATCCTGGTTGCCACTGCTGCTTTTGGTAACTGGGATATTCCAATGACAATTCTCATGCTGGGGTCCCAGGCCACTTTGATGGGGAAGTCCTGTAAAACAAATACATAGGGCAGTTTTTTTTTTTATAGCAAAAATGTATTTAAAAAATGTGCAGGACATCATTATGTATCTTAAAATAAAACTATTAGCAAGGGATATTTATTTTAGATTTTATTTTCATTTTAGTGTGGTCTGCAAGGTCCCCACAAAAATCAAGCTCCATCAACATGCTCCACAGATACTCATAAGACGCATACTAAACCTAGATTCTCTCTCTCTCTCTCTCTCTCTCTCTCTCTCTCTCTCTCTCTCTCTCTCTCTCTCTCTATCTCTCTCTCATAATCAATCATGAGCCAGCAGGTAATCGATGGTGTGTAAATTGTGTAAAGAGCAGAAAGAGGGCAACTGCAACTCTCCACAACCACTGACAATATTCATCCTAAACAGTACGCACATGTATTATCCATACCCTTAAAGGGTCATGTGACAACTATATGATTCACTGAATAAATCAAACATTGTACCCATTACTAACTTAAGGTTTAGTTAAAGGGGTCATGACATGATGAATAAAAATGTTCTTGATCTTTTGACATATAAGAGGTCTTTGTACCACTAAAACATACTGTAAGTTTCGTAGTTTGAAACGTCATCCTCATTATAAAAAAGTATTTAATCAACCAAGCTCTAAAAACGTCTTGTTTTGATATTGTGGGATCTGTGATGCAACACAGGCAAATACATTTAGATATGACTGCCTCAAGAGCAAAACACTGACAAAAAAGTTATACACTGACAAAAAATGATACATCATCGCATCACGGATCCTGCCCACTAGCGTTCAGTTGCTTAATAGCTGACACCTGTCTATGCCAGATGTGAGCACCACATCAAAAGCATACCCATTATAATCTTTGTCTACACAGGATACAGTATACAGATACCCATGACGCGTCCTGTTTAAACACCTCACTTGCATCTCTGTACAGACTTCAGAAGGACCCCAGACAGTGTCAGGAACAAGTAGATCAGGGTTTCTCAAATCCAGCCCTGGATGGCCACTCTCCTACAGAGTTTAGCTCAAACCATGACCGAACTCACTTACCTGCAATTTTCTAGTAACTCTGAAGACCTTGACTAGCTTGTTCAGGTGTGTTTGATTAGAGTTGGAACTAAAGTGGCCCTCCAGGACCAGATTTGAGGAACTCTGAAGTTTAAGGTTTATTAAGTTTATTTTTAATGGTACCCCTGATCACGTCGGAGGATTATGTTTGTATTGGAGCATTTTGTTTTGTAAACAAAGCACAGTGTAATGGAGAGTTTGCAAAAAAAAGTTTTGTTGAAAAATAAAGCAGCCAACTGTATTGTATCTGACAACAGCTACATCGCAAACCACAAGTAAACAATTTCATAATGCTTTGTCTGTAAATGACGGTTTTATATAAATAGAGAAGGGGCGTTAATATTTTTCCTATGCAATGACGTTAGCTAGGGGTGGGCGATATGGCAAAAATATCATATCACGATTTCTTTCAGGAAAATCATGATTAACGATTTTATCACAATTCTTTTTCATGTTGGTTTTACTATTTTGCAAGTGACTGAGCATTACAGCCAAAACTAATGTCCCTATTTTAAAAACAAAGCCTTACAAGGAAACAAAAAAGAAAATAGAAAAAGAATGGCATGCATTTAGACCAAAGTGGCCTAACCTTTGTCATTAATTTCCTTGTTATTAAAACAAAGATACACATTACATATACACAACATAATATACAAATATAATAAACAATGCTTTTGAGCTACAGTAGGTGTATTTAACAGTAGCATTCAAGAAAGAAATTAAATGAACAAATATAAAAATAAAACACTACATAGACTTCACTGTATAAATTATACATTGATTCTTATTAAAGCTACTATTAAAGTTCCCAGAGCAGTGAGTGATTTTCTCTTTGTTTTTTGTTGTTTTATTAACATTGTTACACACAACGTTGTTTTAAACCTGAATAAGTTTCTTTCTTCTGTTGAAAATAAAAGTTATTTTGAAGAATGTGGCTAACCGAACAAACAGTTGCTGGTCCCCAGTGACAATTTTTTCCTACTATGTAAGTCAATGGGGACCAGCTGATTGGTTACCCACATTCTTCAAAATATCTTCTTTTGTGTTCAGCACAAGAAAGAAATTAATACAGGTTTGGAACAACATGAGAGTGAGTAAATAATGACAGAAATTTTATTTTTGGGTGAACTATCCCCTTTAAGGACAAGCGACAGCATGTTTATTACAGGCTACTATCACTTTAAGACCGGCACGCATCTAATAAACAACACACATAAGACGCACCCAATTTTCTCTCAAATGTTGCTTTCACTTTAGACAAAACCAACTGTGTTTATGTAAACCTTGTGTGTATTCGACAGTATTAGCGCAATAAGACTCGAAAGATAACTTAGTCCAGTAATCAGGCGCTGTTTGACAGGCTTTTAGTGCCTGTGCGCTTCGGGTGTATGCGCTCAGAAAAGCGCATTTTAGAACAGCGCATCAGTACACGAATGAAATGTTAAACCGACGAGGCTTTAAAGCACATGCAAATAATTCATGTTTGTGAATTGTCCCATGAGTGTAACTCTACTCTACGTTAACATAACATGTGATGTGAATGTACGTCGGGTTGTTGAGATGGAGGCGCCAGAACTGCAACTGATAGAATGCATTGTAGCACGATCCTACGATATTTCTTCAAAAGCAGATCGTGGAGACATTTTAATCGTCCACGATCAAAAATCGTGATATCGCACACACCTAATGTTAGCTATTCATAACAGTGGTCATTTACTGACATGCTTTAAAGGTGCCGCCCCTTAAAAACGTCTCATTTCAGACAGAGGATCAGAATGAGGGTAATAACAATGATACTATTTTTTCAGCATGTATTTTTTGTGTGAAAAGATAATATATTAAAGTCCCCCTGTAGTCAATAACTGTATCCCTTAAGACTCATGACTAAGACTAAGATCGCCAAAATGACATTTAAAGGTTTTTTCCTTCTTCAAAAATTCTTCATGCCTTACAATAGTTTGAATGTAACTCTACAACCTTGCCTCATTAGTATGTGGTTCTATGAATATGCAAATTAGACCTGCCACCACTAAGTCACGCTAGCTCAGAGATCCACTCGTTGATGATCACATATTGAAGTGATTGGTTACAAGGTAGTTTGTGACGTCAGAAACACCAGCGATTTCAAACCGCGTTTTTGAGACTGTCTTTGGTTCACTGCAGTTTTCAGGAGAAAATACTCAGCAAATACTCAGTGTTGACTTGTGAATTTGACTTAAAGCATATTAAAAACACCACATGGACGTATAAACAACATTAAAGGCTTGATTTTCACCACAGGGGGACTTTAATATTATAAGTGAACCTCAAGAAAAATATTAAAATAATAAATAAACAAAATGTTAAAAACATTTATTCATTTTCTTGATACAGTAGGTGCTGCTTTCTTAAGCAAATCTTTTGCAAATTTAACATCATTTTACAAGTCTTTTCACTTCCCTTTAGTGTTTGACAGGACTGGGTCACTAAATTTAGACAATGAACTAATCAGTTGCTGATTCAATGTGAGGAAGATTGTCTGTCAAATAGAAGGAAATAGGAATCCATTTGTGTCAGCTCAAATTAATGTGCGGCTTATGATACTGCCTGGCCACAATAGTGCCAAGTCCCTCAGAACACGGTTCTTCCATCTATACACTTATCTCCTCTTTCCAGGCAGCCTTATCACAAAGGGCTATCAGACTACAGTGAGTTTCTGCACCATGCATCAAAGTCCCTTTCAAGGAAAGTCTGTTCAATCTGAGGCTATATTGGCAACACCTCCGAGCAGCTATTTTGGACATTCAAGACTAAGTCCTATTTACTATTAGGGGGAAATCCTAAAATCTCAAAAATAAAATGCTTATATTTCAGGCTGGACCAGTCAATGTGCACGTGCAGTCCTTGTGTCTCAGTACACTGAATGTTTCTATGGCAACCAGAGTTTCTACCAGCTGCTGCAGTGACGTGATGACTTCACCAATTGGCGAATGGGTCTTTTATTTAGAAGGCGTGACTTATTCTGCCATATTACTCAAGCTCCACATATACATACATATATATACACACATATCTATATATATCTATATATATCTATATATATATATATCTATATATATATATATATATACACACACACACATATATATATATACATATACTGTATATAAACATATGTATATGTATGTGTGTGTGTGTGTGTGTGTGTGTGTGTGTGTGTATGTATGTATATATATATATATATATATAAATATATATATATATATATATATATATATATATATATATATATATATATATATATATATATATATATATATAAAAGACTAATATACAAGGACTATTCGAAAATTAAGATGTGTTTGTTACATTACATGCAAAAGAAGGTGCTGTTATCTGTATCATAAATTAAAAAGGGATACTATCACTGAGTTTAAAAGATTGCTTGATTTAGTATTATCAAAGAAGAAACAATTGAGTTGAAATGTATGAATAACCTGATATCTTAGGTAGTTGTCAAATACAGATTAACAGGGACTTTAATCTGTATATAAATAAATGTTAGACCATATTAGATTTAATAAGAAACTATAACACAAATTCTATAATGATACCAGTAAGTTCCTACTGTTACTACTGCACAACTGCTAATGCTTGCTGCACAAAATGTCAAAAACAGACAAAAAAGAAAACAAACCAAATGTTTCTTTTTTTTGATGGAGTTCAGGCAATCCAGCAACCCATTCTCCTGCAGACAGGCACTCTCAGGGACGCCATTTTATCAGAGCTGAAATGCAGCCAAGAGAACAAGGCTGCTGTCTACAATTCTGTCTCTCTTGCTTTTATTCCCTTTTTCCCTTTCTTCTCACACACCCTCCTCTGCTTGCTCTCACTATTAGTCACATTCAGTCTCCCCATGGAGAGAAAAGAGAGAGAGAGAGAGAAAAAAGACTGCATTATAAAATTCATAACACATAAGGTGGTGGCTTTTTCCCTTTACCTTGTTCCTCAAACATCCTGGACAAAACAAAACAAAACAAAATAGAAAAGGCAGGAAGTGGGAGTTTGTACACCTAAAGAGTGGCTCCACATAACTAGTCTCAAAAAGCCAGCAAGATAAATACTGTGACCATTCGTTATTCAGTATTATTTTACTCTGATGCCAACAAATGTCTGCAACTGCTGTGTCTGAGTGTCTTTCATCCTGGTGAAAGCCCAGAAAGGAGAATTTCCAGACTTTGGAATATTACACCAGACCCAGAAACATTTCTTTTTTACCTTCAAACTTAGATTTTTAAACTTAGAATTTGCTTTAATACAGTCAACAATTACAGCTTTCCAGTGCCAGACTTTCTCTAGGTAAAGTCTCAGTGATGTATAAGACTGTGCTTTTGTCTGAAAATAACTTTCTTTCATACTAATTCTGTTCTCCGGATCAAAGGACTCACTTCTTCCCAAGAGTAAAATGGCAAACATGTTTAAAATGATCATCAGTCATGTTTTCCACTTGATCAGATCACAGTGTTCTCTTAGAAGGGTGCTGAGAGAAAGGAGAAAGAAATAGACAAGAGTGACAGAGAGAGAGAGAGAGAGAGAGAGAGAGAGAGAGAGAGAGAGAGAGAGAGAGAGAGAGAGAGACAGAGAGAGAGAGAGAGACAGACAGACGGGTATCAGCTGGGGAGACACTGTGCTAATGAAGCAACAGAGGGGGCTGGCATGTGAGATGAGACCACCTCTAGCTTTGACATGGATGAGATCATGTCTGTAACATAACTTAAGCATCAATTTCAGCATGTCCTTTATACCTGCCTCGCTAGGCATGTCTGTAACATAACTTAAGCATCAATTTCAGCATGTCCTTTATACCTGCCTCGCTAGGCATGATATATATCTTTTGTGTTCTCTTTAGTTGTAATAGTGTGTCAGTATTTCCAAGCATACACTATTGTATTTTATTCTTAAACTCAAGATAATCTCAAGTAGTTAATTTAGATTTTTTTCATTGTTTTTTTTTTTTTTTTTTTTGTGGTGGTGCTTTAATTAAGGTGCCGTTTCAGTTGTTAGTATGTTTGCACAGTAAAAATCTCTCTGTAAAATTTTAAATCCATCCCTTTTAAAACACTATTATAGCTAATGACATTCAGCGGGACATCTTTGACAGTTGACATCTTTAAGTGTCCAGTTATGACATTTACATTTCTGAATTTGGTAGATGCTTTTATCCAAAGCAATTTACTTATCAGTTCTTGCTTTCCCTAGGAATCTAGCCCAAAATCTTTGCATTGCTGGCACTGTTTAAGCTACTGGAAGGTGGCATTGCTCAATTAAGATGACGTGAAAAATAGAAAATAACTTCTAGGAACCTGTTGCAAGATATTTGCTTGTAAATGCTCCACAGCAATGTGTCCAATCAGAGTAAGGTAAAGCCAAAACCATACAGACCAATTGTTCAAGTAAAACCATTTAAGAGGTACAACCGAATATTAAATCTTTTTTTTCTGTTTAAAAAGACAAATTTCAAACAAATAAACCTAGTTCTCTGCTTCAACTAGATTTTTAATGGCATTAGAATCCCAGAAACACATTTCTAAAATATTTATAAGCAGAAAATCACATCTATATGAAACAGTGAAGACAATAACCAACAAAGCTGGTGAGCCCACGTTCCCAGGGATGCTGAGTCCCTTCTGCTCAAGCACTGCTCTTCCACCTGCCGTTAAACCAGATTGGAGTGAATCGCAAACACTCTCAGGCATCAACCAGAGGGATATAGAGGAAGGGGGTCAGTAAACAATAATTGGAAAAAAACACTAGAGACAGAGTCCCACAACCTTGCCGCTCCCATGACCTCAGGCTTAGAATGACACTTAAGAGGTCAATGCCAGGCTTTGTTAAGGCATAGCAGGGTGGGAGACACAATCCCCAACCATTTAAATCATAGTCCCTGTGGACTTCTACGTTCCAGCTGGGCCATGAGGAAGAAGAAATTTCTATCTAGTAAGACAACCAATGACAAAAAACATCACAATGTATCTCTAATCGTACCTGATATTGGTCAAGTGAAAAACCAGTCAAAATAAATATCTTAGTCTTTCCATCAAAAACAAAACATGATTCTCACCCGTGTGCCGTTTGCTGGTGGGCGTCCCAGGAGGGGAGATGACCCCAGTCTGATTGCAAGCAGAGGTCGGGTTCAGAGCGGCTGTAGGTAAAGGTTGACCCCTCTTCAATAGCTGCCTCTGCTCCTGCTGTCGAAAGCGTGGAGGAACCTCTTTGTGCACATATCGGGGACTGGACTGCTGCAATGGAGGTAACTGCTGTTGTAGGGCATTACTAGGGTTACGCTTGCCATTGCTGGTGGTGGAGGCAGAGGGTACAGGCAGGCTCAGGGTCAGAATGGGACTTGAAGGGATGCTGGGATTGGGTTTAACGGAGTCTGGCACTGCAAGAGATGAGTAAATATAAAGACGAAGTTTAAATTGAGATAAATGAAGTGATAAAACAAGTGGTAATGTATAAACCTGTTAACTGTCTCCCCCTTTTTGAGCATAGATCAATGGTTGTAATTAAATGGTTGTAATTCACGCTTTGGAATAAAGGCCTGAGGTTGGTCTTTTTTAAAGAAGACACTCAGGAGATTATTGCAGAAAAAGCACTTCAAAAAAATGAAAGTGTACAAAGGTTAAAGAAGTTTAAGTTTACTGTAAAGCAAAAAAAAAAAAAAAAAAAAAAAAAAATACAAAATAATTTTGACTCTAAAATTGCTATAAAATCAAATACATGTCTTACCAGTTATATTTTAAGTTTAAAATATAAAAATGCCCCCATCCCCCATTAGGGATGGGACGGTTTGAAAATTTCATATCACGATTATAGTGACCCAAATTATCGTGATTATCAATATCCTCATGGTTTTGTTAAAACGAGATGAAAGTGTTCAAAAATAACTGATGCTCAGACTTATCTTTGAAAATCAACAATCAACAAATAAAACAAGCAGCTCTATGCACTTTTTTAAGCAAGATTCTATTCTGTGGCATTTCCTTCCTTATAATGACCGTCGTCTATAACAATGCATTATAACACAGCGCACATCCATGTATTACAACCATAGGCTGTAAAAAAAGGAAAGACATGAGTACTTTTTCTTTTACTGCTCCACAGAAGAAAGAAAGTTGTACAGGTTTGTAGTGACATGAGGGAGAGTTAATTATGGTATGTTTTATTTTAGGATGAGACACTCATCTATATAAATGACTGGGTTTCTCATGACATCAAAAAAGTGAAGCCATTGCGCTGCTATATTGGTATGCCCTATAATTCCCTCACATTCTATTGAATTAATAGGAGATCATCTGATTTTAATGAGAAAACATTACCTAACAAGTCTCTCTATACATTCTAAAAACACAAACATCCTAAACATTGATTGGTTATTTGTTTAAAAACGGAAAATTCCCCTGCTTATTAAAAGTTACTTTCATCTTCATTACAATAGCAAACATCAGATCAGCTGATGGATGAGACACCTCAGCATTACAAATGTCACAGTGATTCTTATGAAATTTTTACAAATTTATGCTTTGTAAGGCATGTGCATAACTTAATACGCCATGTACAGTTATTCACTGGTTATGTAATTATGTAAAGAGTATAATACTGCTTTATTCGTAACAGTAAGTGTGAATGATTCAACAGTGTTTTCGTTAACATCATGTATTTCGAAGCAGTAAAGATAATGACTTAAATGTTGGTTAAATGAATACTTAGTTCAACAATATATACAAATATCACTCGGTTCATGCAGTCTGAAGTAGATGTTGTTCAACAAAAAGACATCAGGAAATATACACGCTTCACAACTTATTCAGAAAAATTACATTGACTGCTGTAACGTGGTATGTTGTTATGGGAAGAAGGAGGCGGGAACCGGCGAACATTTAAAGATTTTTAATAATAAAAATAAAACAAATACAAAATGAAAGTAAAAGCCAGCAGCCCCTCACGGACGACTGCTGGCGACACAAACCAAAACAAAACATCAACTAAAACACAGGCCTGTCCTCTCTCGCTCTTCACTGTCGTCGCTCCTCCTTTATGCCTCCGCTCCTCCGTGAGAGATGCGAGACCGGTGCGTCTCACAGGTGTGGCTCATCATAATCACGACACCGGCCTCGCGCCGTCCTCCCACGGCCCTCGACCTCGTCCTGCTCGCCACATACCCCCATCGCCCCTCGCAGGCCGGGGGGTACTCCCGAGGCTGCGCCTACTCCCCCCCCCCCCCTCCCCGGGGGGACCGATCACGGCGGCTGCGGTACCTGGGGGTATGGACAGACGAGGCGAGAGGAAAGGAGACGGAAGCATGAGGAGCGACAGAGACGAGAGAGGGGAGAGAGGAGAAACAAACAAACAAAAAAAAAAAATTCTTGATCCGGTTCCCGGACACACTGCCGCTCGGTCCTCAACCAGCTGAGAGTCACTCGCGGTGCCATGCGATGGCACTGGACATCCGTTGGGGGACGGCTCGACGCTCCTCCGCCTCCTGGCGGACGGCGATGGCTCCTCCGATCGAGGGCAGCTGGCAGCGAGCCTCCCGTCCCCTGCTCCGCCCCCATCATGGCCGACGGCAACAGGCTCCGGCCCACGGCGAACGGGAGCAACTCCTCCGCTCCCTCGCGGATGGCAGCCATCCCTCCTCGACCCAGGAGGACGGCAGCGAGCTCTCCGTCCCACCAGATCTTCTTTCGATCCAGCACCATCGCCTCGGGCAGCAATCGGCGGCAGACGCTCCCTCGTGCTGCCCGACCTCCTCAGCACCGCGATACCTCCCAGCAGCGAGGGCTCTCCGACAGCGTGTCCCTCCTTCCTCCCGGGTTTCGGCACCAATGTAACGTGGTATGTTGTTATGGGAAGAAGGAGGCGGGAACCGGCGAACATTTAAAGATTTTTAATAATAAAAATAAAACAAATACAAAATGAAAGTAAAAGCCAGCAGCCCCTCACGGACGACTGCTGGCGACACAAACCAAAACAAAACATCAACTAAAACACAGGCCTGTCCTCTCTCGCTCTTCACTGTCGTCGCTCCTCCTTTATGCCTCCGCTCCTCCGTGAGAGATGCGAGACCGGTGCGTCTCACAGGTGTGGCTCATCATAATCACGACACCGGCCTCGCGCCGTCCTCCCACGGCCCTCGACCTCGTCCTGCTCGCCACAACTGCGTATGGATTTAAAGACATGGAGCTTTATTTCCAAGCATTTTGTTGCTCTGAGCAAGATGATGAATGGTTAACCTTTTTAATATAATATAGTGCAATTTAGTAGTTGGGAATTATTTTTAATGTTATATTTAATGTATTCAAATCAATTTCTGCTAATAATCCTAGATATGTTCATTCTTAATATTTCCTGCATATTTACGTACAAGAAGAAATCTATTTAAAAAGATTCTATGAAATCTATGAAAAGATCATAAACATTACAGATAACGTTATATATATCAATTAATGTATATACATAAAAACTATCCACGTGCGACTTATACGCAATGTTTTGGCTATAAGTCAATGATGTCTTCTGTCCAGGGACGGACTGGGGCTAAAAAACAGCCCTGGACTTTCTCCCAAATAGGCCCATCATCCGGCCATTCGCCTCTAGCCGTGTGCGACAGCCACTAGCCAGGATGTCCTGATATATGCCACAATACTGTAGCCTATCAGACAAGGTATTCACAGTAACATCTCAAAACCAATGATGATAATTTTGGGGTTGTGTTTATTAATGAAGCCTCAGCCTTCAAATAAAAACAAAAAATGTGCAATGCCATAAAATAAAAATAATGAAGTGTCACTGCATGCGAACAGAAACCCCAAATTACACAAACTTGTAATTATAAAACATACAGTTACTATATACCAGGGTCCAACCTTTTTGTGTGCGAGGGCTACCTCAAGGGATAAAATAATCTAGAAGCAATTTTTATTTGTTATACTCCAATATTTATTATACATAACATGGTGAAGCTTTTTTACTTTTCACCATCATATGGGAAATAATAAAATATCTTGATATTCTGGTTCAGACAATTCCTGAAAAATTATGAAAATATTTATTCATTTTTTTGTTGATTTTCTATAAACCTATTGTATGTGTTATCAAAAACAGTAGCCCAAACATTTAGTATAAATATAAATGGAAAAATAAATAAAAAGAAAAATAAACTGCCATAACTTCTAAACAAAAAATTACTGCATTAGGCCTAGATTTAATACATTTATACATGACTATATTAATATAACAGCATTTTAAATATGAATACAGGCATATTTCTGCCAAAAAGTTTGTTTTACTAAAGTTAATTCATAAGTTTTGGTGTGAAATGTCATATAGCTGGTTTGTTCACGAAACAATGTTTCGCCTGTTTTTTTTTTTTTTTTTTTGTTTTTTTTTTTTGTTTTTTGCGTCAATATGTTGAGAATATCAGCGCTGTTTCATCTGGCTTTTTACAAGCTTAAATCACATAGTCATTTGTGGGTTTATAATAGAGATAGAGAATTCTGCGCTGAATTTAAATGCTTCTCAGTGGATCGCGCAGCTCTGTGTAATAGCCTAATGTGCGCGTGATCGAGATCAGCCCGCACAGCTGCTTTGTCCGCGATCGCTGTTTTTTGGGCCGAGCTAATAATGCGCTGCTCAGATTAAACAAGTTTTGTTCCGCTTTTTGAGCGTTTGCCATTTGATGTTTCTCATACGCAATGCAAATGACAGCGTATAATCAAAGAGAGTTGGGTAATTTTGTAGAGGCAAAAGTTTAAATTGAAACGTTAGTTGAAAAGGTCGCAAAATAATATTATTTATTCGAAGTCTGGAACCCTGACGGCAAGTTGTGGCTATTTATAGAATGTGTTTAGCGGGCAACTCACAGGCACCACGTTGGAGACCACTGCTATTCAAATATAATGTAAGCAAATTTAAAAGTGCAGCCTTATAAAACTAACTTTCTGTCATGGCTAGAGGCCGACTCTTCTTCCTCAGTTGTTTTTTTACACGTAGCATATAAGTGATCATATTAGTGCCCCTGCTGTTGGCTGTTCATATTGCTTTATTAGATTTTTTTTTTTTTTTTTTTTTTGTGCCGGCGGCCCTCGGTTGGACGGCCGTTCTGGACTTTTCCAGAACGCACAGATTGTCAGTCCGTCCCTGCTTCTGTCGGTAAGAAAATTGTAAGAACTTGAACACTTCTGGTGGCTTCACCGCCTACTGGCAGTTTAGAACGCAATGAGCAATCCAGTCATTTATGTAGATCAGTGGGGTGAGACCAAATCCATGAAGATGTTAAATATATATATATTTAAGACTAAATAACAAAAACTTGCATACTGTATGAAATATACATATAAAAAAAACTAACTAACTAAATAAATAAATAAATAAACAAACATCTGCCACTGGATTGCACACATTCAGACAGATGATCTCCTCAATACTGTTTACAATGAATGCTGACGAGGAAGCGAGGAAGTGTAATTCTTGACCTCTGACCACAAATCACTAAAGGCCATTGAACCTTAAAGATGTGGCAAAATTATAGACTGTAAAAAAAAAATGGACGTAGTGTCCCTGACGTCACTCGTAGGTTTCTGAAGAGCATTTTTGAAGCCCAAAGTGGGCGGAGCCGGCTGTCGCCATCTTGGTAGCGCATCACTCCCGGATAAACGAAAATGGGCAAAGAGGGGATTAGCTGAGGTGACGTGACGGCTAACAGACAGTAGACAAATGGCTAGTGTTGACAGCAGTGGCAATCCACCTGTCACTCAAGTGGCCACGCCCTTAATTATGCAGAACTTTAAGGCTTAATATAATTTAAACAGACGAGTTATAAAAAAAAAATCACTCCCCTCACAGTTGTCATGAAGGGCAAAATTAGCTATAGGCTACAGACCAAAACCACTTTTTGCACCAGATTGTAAACACCTTTTTTTTTTTTTTGCTGTTAAGTTGGGCATTTTAACATGGGGGGGGGGGGGGGGGGGATATGGGATCGACTCTTTTTTGCATCCAGTCTCTAGCGGCCAGTCGATGAATTGCAGTTTAAGTCACTTCTGTGTTGATTTCAAGAGAGAGACAGGAAGGTTGCTGCTTGGGCAAAATGCAAAAAAGGAATGTCTAAAACTGTAAAAGACATCCAGTGTAGCTCTGTGGTGCTGTGCATCAGATTACTGCACAAAAACATTTGCAAAAGCTATATGCTGCAGTGACTAAGACTACCAGCAACATCAAGTCCTTTTTGTCAGCCTAAGCCTCAGAATGATTTCCTGGGTAAATTCTTCACATGAGAGCCATCTGGGGCAGGCTCTTTGAGAAGTTTACACACAATGCTCAGGAGAAAAGAACAGGATTAACATCAGGCTCACACACTGAGCAGCTCTACGCCGAGTTACTGTAACTCACCCAAGGATTTGGGTTAAAGATAGACACAGTTAGAAGAAAAGCTTCATGCTGAGATGAGCCATTTATAACAGCCTGAACGGCAGATTTGCCTTAAGAAATTAAATGGACTGGAATTTCACACAATGGCAAAAATGAAACCCGATCAAATTGCCTCGTGCAGATCTCTGCACATTTATAAAACAAAATCCACGAGCATAATTCGCAGTTATCGTGTGGGATCAGGAGATGCACACTAATTGAGCAAAGAACTCGAAATGTTTTCCAGTTGTAAATGGAATACAGAGATCCCCTGGAGTCATTTGAAAACAGAGCTGCTGGCTGCTGCCTGAAGCTGGTGAAGCACATCTATGATTACATTCTGGTCAGCGTGCCTATCCATCGACCACGCTTCCAGCCAATCAGGAGGCAGTCTCTGCCTGCCTCTTTCTCTCCTGTGCCCTTCTCCTTCGCACATTTCCCCTCCTCCTCTACCCTTTCCCTCTCTCCATTCTCTCCTCCATCCCCCACAGCCCGTTCGGCTCGTTTATTGTCCCTATTGTTCGAAGTGCTTGTGAATTCATTACAGGAAGCAGATGGACACTGGAACCACAAGCTTTTCATACTGGCAATCTCAGACAGGCAATTTGCTATGGGGCCTCTCTCATTCCATCTCTTCCTGCCTGTGTCAATCTTCGGTTCTTCGTGATTCTATATTTACTTGTACAACACCATCTCTCTCACTTAAAAAAGTACATACTGTAGTTATTATAGTGTTAGGGGAGGGGCCATGCTCAGTAGCTCCAGTGCATCATCGAGCCATGATTTCAAAACATCCTGAACGCAAAAATGGTAAAAAAAAAAAAGCAGTACTACCTAGTTCAGAGTCTTTGTAACATGTTTTCAGCAATACATTTCTAATATTTATAATGTGTTTAGAAACAAATCTCTGCATTGCCTTTACACACACTTTAAATACACTGGGGAAGTTAATCAACAGAGACTGAAACAGCTTTACATGATCATTACATGATCAGTAATAAAGGAAACTAACTAGTGAATACAGACAGACAGGGCAAACCAAACATAAACCTGACAGCTTGAGACTAGTGATGCATCGAAAATATTTTGTACAGAAACAATTAAATCAAAAGTTGAACATGGTATGCTGGTGATAAATTAAACCAGTCGTAGTTAAGTTCTTCATTACGAAGCTACCTCTTGACATTTCAGCCGAATATATTTTACATATTGTCACTTTAGCATTCTTTTTGGTTGCGGTGAGCTGCATCCATACTGCTTATCCACGATGTGTACACAAAACAGACAATCACACAGTTGAAACGTGTCATCTAAATTAGCGTTAATTTAACATTACTGTTTCTGTAAAGGGTTTCGGCTCTTCAAATAATTTCATCCGAAACGAAAAATCTTTTCTTTCTGTTTCTTCCAATTATTTTTGGTTGAAATTTCAGTGCATCACTACTTGAGACCACTGAAAAGATCTACCGTATCACATCTTAAATATCACAAAAGCTTTAATTTCACTCATTCAGGGCAAGATAACTACCATTTATATTCTTTGAACCATGATCACAATTTATATGGTCTATTCCACTTGCAAAGGCTTCAACATTAAGACACACAATGGAGGAAGTTCCTTTCTTTTACTCTTTACTGAAAGTAGGGATGCACCAAAATGAAAATTCTGGGGCGAAATACTGGATGCATTTGGCAGCAAACCGAAACTGAAAATGACTTTAAATATTATTATCATTATATATTTTTTTGTATTATTATTAAACTTTTAAATAAATTCAATAATTGAATGAATCTGAATAAACAAAAATTCAAGCCAATAAAATAAAATAACCACACTTTTCTTTAAAGTAACACAAAAATTGGACAGAAAATAGCCCTATATTAAAATAATATTAAATATCAATATATTATTCTTCATTCAGTTCTATGCAACATAATCAGATTTAACTGATTTATTTGTTGACCTATTATCAAAATAAAGTAGTCCTACAAAGCTATTATTTTCAGAGCATGATGTGTGAGCAGATAGCAGGGAGTGGATCAGTGAACGAGAGGGTAACGTCATTTTTGCCAGCCTTGCCAAGCACGGCTATATACAAACCATGTTACAGCACAGTAGGGCTATTGCAAACAGAAACAAGTCCAGAGAAATTTCATGACGTTTTTTAGTGGACTTTGCCTTTCCGGTGAGCGTGAACAGTACATGCGTTTGGGCCGTGAGCAACTGAGCAGAGCGTGAAACACACACATGGAGATGAACATTGAGCAGAACTCGCAACGCACACGATCATTTGTAGGAGTTTCCCTTCAGACGCAAAACTTTTGGGAGGAGAGTATTTAAATGAATCATGCAAGGAGATTTACTAAGGTTTGCACTAGTCGATTTACTGATATTTGGCAAGCGGCAACCTTCCGGTCTCTCTATTGAATCCAACACGGAAGTGACTTAAACTGCAATTCATTGACTGGCCGCTAGAGACAGGCTCCTAAAGAGAGTCAATCCCATATACCCACCATGTTAATATGCCCAACTTAACATCAGAAAAAATATATATGTTTACAGCCTGGTACAAAAAGTGGATTTGGTCTATATAGCTAATTTTGCCCTTCATGACAACTGTGAGGGGGGTGAATTTTTTTTATAACTCATAAGGGCGTGGCCACTTGAGTGACAGGTGGATTGCCATTGCTGTCACTACTAGCCGTTTGTCTGCAGTCTGTCAGCCGTCACGACACCTCAGCTAATCCCCTCTTTGCCCATTTCGATTATCCGGGAGTGACGCGCTGTCATGATGGCGATGGCCGGCTCCATTCACTTTGGGCTTCAAAAAGGCTCTTCAGAAACCTAGGGGTGACGTCACGGACACTACGTCCATATTTTTTTTTACAGTCTATGATATTTGCGCCATTATTTACCATCCAAAAAAAGTATGTCTTAAACCAGATGTTAACTGGTAGTTTGCGTTTTTTTGGAATTGGGCTCTTATTGCTATATATTACTAATTTGCAATGAGAACCAGGGGAAGGTTTACAGTTTAAAAAACAAAACAAAACAAAACAAAAACCTTCCAAAACTCTTTCACCACACTGCACAGTGAAACCTACCACCTCAGAGCATTAAAAGATATGAAGGCGGGTAATATGAAGAAGCCTCATTCTCCTCTAGAGATATTTCCCTATTTTACTGGGGCCGAAAAAGACGTTGAGTGGTGGTGTTGTGGGACTGCCACTAGCCCACCTGTAAAAGGGTATGTGGGGGGTTGGGCAGGCCCTGTTCTACCAGGGTGCTAGAGGGTGCTAAGCACCCTCAAACACGAGCAAGAGCACTCTCCGTTTATACTGTAATAATATATTGGCGAAACAGATTTGGCAAATGCTCCAGTGCATATTTGTGATTGCACTCTGGAGAATGTCAAATGTATCTATTTACAACGTGTTTTTATATAAGCCTCGAGACAGGGTTTTACCTCTTAAAAGTATGGACCATTTTTATATTTTGCACAAAGTAATAAACTACTAAAAAAAAAAAAAAAAATACATAATCTAATAATCAAAACTGTCATCATGAGCACAAAACAAAGTTAACTAGTAATTTCAAAGTTTTTTGTCTTCACTTGACATCTCTAAATAATTTTCCAAATGATCATATAATAACATTGTTTATAATGAAATGCTCTTAATATGCAGATTAATAATGCTAAATGTATGGGAAAAAAACAAAAAATCTAAAGGCGCTATGCGTTAACTTGTCACAAACCTGGTTTAGATAAATGGATAGATCGGAGTCATCTGTATGACAGATAAGAATAATTTAAGGCCTATTTGCTGCACTCTCATTTTCTGCAGTGTTTAGCAAAAGTATCTATTTTTCTGCTTACCGTGTTCCTGCTACCGTTATTAAAATAACTGCATCATCTGCAGCTCTTAATGTGGTGCTTTACGTCTTTAGCAGGAGAGAGAAGCATTGTGCATGGAGCGAAAAGGGCTTGAATGAAGCACGTTTGGCTCTAGATAAAAATATTAGAGAATGTAGCATGAAATATCATTACCATGATGGCCCTGAGCACCTTTGGTGTGAACCGCTCCGTTGTATTGACTTGCTGCTCACTTTAAACTGTAGAAACGGTAAAATGGTGCAATTATGTCCCGCGGTCCGGATGGAACCAAACCGTGGTCCGCCATTTAAATGCCACTGCTCTAAAACTAAAAGAGCATTTCTGACACATATTTATAATACATATTTATTATATATTACTATATATTTTAATCTGTTAAATATATAATAATTAAGCTGACATGGACTCTTGAGGGTGATGCAAATGAGCATGGCTTTTGTTAATTTGCATAATCATATAGTCATTTCTGGATCAGGAGTTTGAATTCATTCATTACCAGTTGCAATGTTGATATGCACGGCAGTACAATTAAATATGATAAATAAAGTCCTCTAAACGGATTAATGCGCTGCAGAATAAATCAACATTATAGTCTAAACTTTCATGATTAATGAGTATTTATGAATGTCACATTTGAAGACCGTCCTTCCTTTCTGCTTAGGCAAATTAGTCGCTAATTACTGTAGATCGCAATTCATAAAAATCATCCTTATGGTTGAGTGTTGATGCAATTAATTGAATGTGAAATTGTAAATTAATTGCATCAAGAATTACAGTTTATCAGGCAGAGAATTGATACTGCTATCATTTGTGACACTGTAATATTCACTGTTTTGCTACTAAGAGAAATCACTATGAACTTCAGGGGGGAGGGGGGGGGAATTTTGCCATTACCCATTAAAAAGTCAACTGGCTGCAGGAAATTTCCACCCCAGCTTGGCATAATTGGGGCAGAAAATGCCTCAGTCTGAACTCCTTAATATTTTGGCCTTGCTGTGCTGCACTAAGAAATTGGTGACCTTTGCAAAAAGCCACTTTTAATTACACAGTAATTTAATTTCCATGTTATGAGGAGATGCACCTTTTTAAATCGGTCTGAATGTTTAAAAGCACAGGAATAGCTCAAAAGCCGCTTTCCGACCGGAGGAACCTTTTCACAGTTCCTAGAACTATTGGCTAAAGTACCCGTATGTCCCTGCGGTGCGAACACGTCGACTAGGAACGACTTTAGTTCTAGGAACTCCATTTGGAGGAACTAATTTAGCTCCTACTTCAGAGTAGGGTCTAAACCAGCACTATAGGAACTACCCGTGACATTAGTGTAGCCTACGCTGATGACCGAAGGCACGCAAAACACCAGCATCTGCCATTTTTAAAACAGCTAAACACACAGATTATAGCCTATATATTTACTCCAGAAACTAGATACAAACATGGAAAACAGAGATAGATGGGCCTCTAAACCTTTATGCTGAGGAGAAAATCCAACGCAACTTTGAGGGGACCAAGTCAAACATGATCAGCCTATGTATTTCTGCTCAGCTAGCAACACTGGAAATCAACCACATGGCATAGGCTAATAACTTTTTTTTCATATACTGTGTACTTTCTATAACAATTCTATCTTATAACATGTTAAACAGTACTGTTAGACAGATCGCTAACTAATGAACACAGAGAAATGCGAGCAAAGAGTATAGAAGTACCAAGAGGCGAAACTCCGTTGCAGTTTTGACAACAATCGCTAGATGGCGCTGCTGTCGCGCTGTCACCATTTTGGACTGAACCAACGGCTTTACCATTAGCACAACTACCGTATACAGCATTAACATTATGTCTGGAAATAATTGGAAACAAAAGCCGCTTTCCGACCAAGTAGTTCTAGGAACTTAATTCTAGGAACTGTCCACTTCTAAACAGTTCTAAGAACTACTCTCCCCCAAACTCGGTTTTGCTGTTTGCGTTCGCACTGGCCAAGTGGCCATAGGAACTGGTAGGAGGGGTAAGGGAGTGACGCAAGCACGCTGACTTTTATTTTGACGGAGCGACGGACCTTTATTTTGGCGGCGCTGAGAACGCCAGAGCAAACAATGCTCGCATTCTCTGTGTTTATTAGTTAGCAATCTGTCTAACAGTACTGTTTAATATCTTATTAGATAGAACTGTTATAGAAAGTAGACAGTATATGAAAAAAAGGTTATTAGCCTATGCCGTGTGGTTGATGTCTAGTGTTGCTAGCTGGGCAGATAAACATAATCATGTTTGGCTTGGTCCCCTCAAAGTTGCGTTGGATTTTCTCTTCAGCATAAAGGTTTAGAGACCCATCTATCACTGTTTTCCATGTTTGTATAGTTAGTTTATGGAGTAAATATATAGGCTATAATCTGTGTGTTTACATTTTAGCTGTTTTAAAAATGGCGGGTGCTGGTGTTTTGCATGCGTTCGGTCATCAGCGTACACCAAACGTCACGGATAGTTCCTATAGTGCTGGTTTAGACCCTACTCTGAAGTAGGACCTAAATTAGTTCCTACAAATGGAGTTCCTAGAACTAAAATCGTTCCTAGTTCCTGCGGTGCGAACACGCCGACATCCGGGTACTTTAGCCAATAGTTCTAGGAACTGTGAAAAGGTTCCTCCGGTCGGAAAGCGGCTATACAAAACAGTGTTCTGCCATCAACTGCAACAACTACCAGTGTACAGCCAATCAACTAGCATTTCATAGATTCCCCAAAGATCCAGATAGGTAAAGTAGATAAGGTTCTCTTACGAGAGTACTCTCGTGTTGCGTAAGTTTAGCTTACGCTACGGGAAAACTCCTTTTCTCAAGAATACTGAAGCAAAAAATTATCCTTTAATTTTTAGAATGTAAAACGCATTTGCTGCAGCAGGCAGACATAGGCGAGACAGCTCGCGCGCCTATTGGCTGCTTTGCGGCAACTGCTGCAACCTATCAGTGCGTCTTGGCATGACTCCAGCGCCAATGGGAAGCCTTCCCGCGCTGTCGTCATAGCCCGCCAAAACAGGGTGTGGCTTCGCCTATAAAAACCCCCTGCACAGGTTGCACAAGTGATTTCGTCTCCTTCAGCAAAGGACTTAGCTGGATCTAGAGAGAGAAGCAACGCCGTCGAACAGCATCTCAGCGGGACGAGTTTGAGTCAAGGACCCGGCTGGATATTCGCCACCTTCGCTCGCCGTACCTGCTGCGCTCCCGGCGCTAATATCATTTTCAATCTCTCCGTGTGTGTTCGCCGCTGCGACACGCACGTTTTTCTCTAAAAGAGCAAAGGCATTTTTCAATGCCCATCATGTTCTGCGGCTCGTGCCGAGCCGTTCTCAGCAACGGGGACCGCCACGAGCTGTGCGCTTCCTGTCTGGGAAAGGACCACGTGGATCACGCGCTCGCCGAGGGCGGCTGCCGTGGGCGGCTGCCGTGAGTGCAAATCTTTGCCTCTCTTGACCCTGCGGGCTCGACAGGCTTTGTTCGCCATCAAACCCACTATTTCTACGCCTTCTGCTGGGCCGCGCCGTAAAAAGCGCCGCTCACAAAGGCCACCAGAAGTCTCTGTGAAAGAGCACTCGCCGGCGGCGTCCCCGCGAGCCTCTTTCTCTGATTCTCCCGTCTCATTTCTCAACTGCCAACGCCCCGCTGTCGCGGCGCCCGACGAGATGGAGCGGGACATCGCGGAGGACGACAGCTGTTCGATTCTGGTGTCCGAGAGTGAGGGTTGGTCAGGCTCCATCCCTGACCCCGCCCCGTCGACGCAGGAATCCAGCGTGAGGGCTTCTGTCGACGCTGAGCTTCTCCGTCTTATCACTAAGGCCGTAGAAGACCTCGGCCTAGAGTGGTCAACGCCCAAGGAGCCCTCGCCTAACAGGTTGGATGGCTGCTTTCTGCCTGGACGCCGCTCTGCACCTGTTTCGAGGCCCGCTCCCTTCCTCCCCGAGCTGCACGATGAGCTCTCCAAGTCATGGGGAGCTCCGTACTCAGCCAGACTAAAATCCTCTGTCTCTTCGATGCTCTCCGCGGTTGACGGCGCGAAAGACAGGGGATATCTTTGTGTTCCTCCCGTCGAGGAAGCGATAGCGACTCACTTGTGCCCGCCTTCTGCGGGATCGCGGTCCAAGCTGAGCCTGCCCACTAAAGCTTGCCGAACGACTTCGACGCTGATCGGTCGCGCCTGCGCCGCCGGTCAAGCTGCCTCTGCTCTGCATACCATGGCCGTTTTGCAGATTCACCAGGCCAACCTTCTCCGGTCACTGGACGAGGCTGGCCCATCTGCGGAGAGCGTGACGGACTTGAGGAGCGCAACAGATTTAGCTCTCAGAGCTACCAAGACCGCTGCTCAAGCTATCGACCGCAACATGGCCGCTCTCACCGTCACTGAGCGCCACCTGTGGCTAACGCTGTCCGACATGTCTGAGTCTGACCGCGCCACTTTCCTCGACGCCCCCGTGTCACCAACGGGTTTGTTCGGTCCCTCGGTGAATGGCTTCACGGAGCGATATACAGAGGTGCAGCAAACGTCTCAGGCCATGAGACATTTTCTGCCGCGGCGTTCTAGTTCCGCAGCAGGCCGCGCTAGGAAGCTGCCGCCCGCTCGGGAAACAGCGCCCCCACCGCCTCCTCTGCCCACCTCACAACGCCAGGATCGGGATGCACGTCAGCGTTCGCGCTCCACCAGCCGCCGCAGACCGCCTCCCGCCCGGGACCCAGGCACAAGCTTGCGCCGAGCTTTGAGCCTCCCAAGTCTTCCTAGCCACTCTAGGAAAACGCCGATGGTCAAGTCCCGCTGCGGCCGGACCGCCATCGAAGTATGCACGAACCGCTCTCTCAGTTCCCTCAGCAGAGGCGACTCGAAGGGTGTATCCAGCAGCCAACGAGTCAGTTCCACAACTCGCTCGCCTGCACACAAACGCCGTTCTCACGGCGACCCACATATCTCTCAAAAAGAGCATTATTTTGGGTCATATTCCGGCTCAGGCCGAAGGTGTCTTAAATGTAGGACAGGTGCCCACTGCCCAGTGCCCACCCCTACACGAAAACACTACCCTCACTGTGTGTCACACTCATTCAAGGTCGAAAACAATAAAGCTGGCTCAAGCCGCCCGACCGCTAAGTGTAAGAATTGTGCCCACTCCCCAGTGTTCACTCTTACACACAAGCACTACCCATGCAGTGTCCCACACCACCACAGGGTCCATATCAGTCAAACCGGCTCACGCCGTTCATATTCTGAGTGTAGGAAATGTGCCCGCTGTACAGCGCTCACCCCCGCTTGTGAATATGACTGTATCTGCGCCGCGCACACACATAGAGCCTCAATGTGTGAGCGCGCACGCTGGCAGTGTGGTGAGTGCAGGTCACGTGTCTGCCTCTCAGCGCACACACTTCGTGAACAGCTCGCAGCGCCACGCGCCGCGTATCTGTATCAAAGCAGCTGCCCACGCTCACGACCGGGCCGCCAGTTACAGAAATACTGCGCGAAGCACTGTATGCCCCACTCGAAATGAACATGATGAACGAAGTACGTCATCATGGCTGGGTCTCCGGGTCCCCGAATATGAGCGACCACAACCCAGATTTCATTCTACCCCTGGCCATTCACGCGAAAGCGTGGGAAAGCATTCCAGGGGCTTTGAAATGGGTGCTAAATATAGTGAAACGGGGATACTCGCTACAGTTTGCTCGCAGACCACCGCGCTTCATAGCCCGGGTCGAAACCTCGGTGAATCAGGAAGTAGCACACCTACTTCGCACCGAAATAGCGAATTTACTGAGAAAAGGGGCTGTGGAAACAGTCCCCTCGGCAGGAAGCGAGTCGGGTTTTACAGCCGTTACTTCTTAGTACCAAAGAAGGATGGCGGGCTCCGCCCTATACTAGATCTCAGACACTTGAACAAAGCGCTGGTGAAGCGCTCATTCAAAATGATTACAACCAGACAAATTCGATTACAATGATTACAACCTCGAATTCGACCCGGGGACTGGTTTATATCAGTGGATCTGAAGGATGCTTATTTTCAGATCCAAATAGCAGCCCGTCACAGGCCCTTCTTGAGGTTCGCCTTCGAGGGCCAGGCTTATCAGCCTGGACGAAGGGGCATGAGAGTCCTGAACTATCTGGACGACTGGCTAATTATAGCACAGTCAAAAGAAGAATTGGTGTTACACAGAACACTACTGCTGACCCATCTTGAGCAGTTGGGTCTCAGAGTCAACTGGGCCAAAAGCATTCTACTCCCCAGCCAGAAAATTTCCTTTCTGGGGATAGAACTGGACTCCAGCTGTATGGTGGCGCGCCTGACGGGAGAACGCGCAGCAGTGATACAGCGCCTGGCAGCGACATTCACTGTGGGGAAATATCTCCCCCTCAGAGTGTTCCAGAGGATGATGGGTCTCATGGCCTCAGCCTCGTCGGTACTACAGCTGGGTTTGATGAATATGCGCCCTTTTCAACTATGGTTGAGACGGCGAGTACCAGCGCGAGCATGGACCTCAGGTCTGCTCCGTCTCACGGTGAATCAGACATGCGTTTCCACCCTGAAACCGTGGACGAGACCCGGCTGGTACCAGTCAGGCGTGAACCTGGGCATCGCTTCACGAATCAAAGTGGTCTCGACAGATGCGTCCAACACGGGTTGGGGCGCCCTATACGAAGGGAGACCTTCTATTAGTCTAGATGGGATGTACCCAAAAAGTGAAAGTGAGGAGCATTTATGGGTACAAGTCGGGAACCAGCCTACTTTACATATTTCAAGGGTGCTGAATCCAAAAAAACTGGTACCCAAGTGAAATTTTGAGTTTTTTACCTTCTAATTTGCATATCAAAATGCCCGCCAAATTGCCTATCTTGCTCAGTCGTTGGACCATTTTCCCCTAGTTTTTTTTGTAAGTAGGCAATCAAGATGAGGAAATAAAGTTTCTAGATCGATAGTCAAGGGTCAGAGCAAAGATATAATGGAGGCTCACTGCCTTTTTTATGTATATATATATATATATATATATATATATATGCAAAATACCAACTTTTAAGGTGAAATTAAGCATTATTTGTGTCATTTTTTTAAGGCTGACAATCAATATCAATCAATCAATATTAATTCAATCAATATCACTCTTAAATGTTCCCAGTGTATATATGATATGTGATGTATTCCATATTACATAATAACTAAGAAAAACACCATTGCAAGTTGTCTGAGATTTCATTTTTTATGCAAATTAAGGCGAGACACTACAGGTGAATAGGGTAAAATTTTTAACTAGCAGATGTCACCATAAAACTTTCACAGTTGATTACCTACATTAAGATGAGAAAAAAAATGTATTACAAGTTTTCTGTAATTTAATGTTTAAATATACAAATTAGGCAATATCTAATCAAATATGCACTAATTTGCATATATTAAAAAAAAAACGAAATCTGAGTATTGGATAAAGCCAGGTTAAAAATTATTTTTTCATTGTGTTCACATATTAGATGGGAAAAAAATTACAGAGGGATTTATGGATATCTACTTTTGTTATCCTGTAAATCAGAAAATACATTTACATTTAGTCATTTAGCAGACGCTTTTATCCAAAGCGACTTACAAATTAGGACTAAATTAAGCGAGTCATCATGAAGAGGCAAAAACAACGCAAGAAGTGCTCAAAATACGAAGTTCAGGCATTATTCAGAGTAGCATAAGCCCGATAAGTGAGGTTTTAAAGGGAAAGGGACGTTTTTTTGTTTGTTTTGGTTTTATGCGGTTAAGTGCTCACGGAAGAGATGGGTTTTCAGCTGTCTTTTGAATGTTGTCAAGGATTCTGCATTCCGGATGAGGGTGGGGAGAGCGTTCCCACCAGCATGGAACTGTGAATGAGAATGTTCTGGAAAGTGATTTTGTGGCTTTCTTTGATGGAACCACAAGACGTCGCTCTTTGACCGATCGTAGGCTTCTGGTAGGGATGTAGACTCGTGGAGTGAGTGAAAGTAGGAGGGAGCTGAGCCTGTGATAGATCTGTAGGCAAACGTCAATGCCTTGAACTTGATGCGAGCAGCGAGGTGATGCGAAATACTGATGCGAAATACTGTCAATTGATACTTTGCACGTGACGTCAGTTGTACTGGCTGGCGGGCAAGAACGTCATTCTCTAGCAACGAAAACCAGTAAACTAATCAAGGATCTTGCCAGGACATTGCCAGTTTTAATATACAAAAGTTGGTGTTTTGAGGTGTACACGACATGCCAGATTGTTGTTGTGCGATTGGATGCACTAACCGCGTTTGTTGCCCGCCAGATATCACGTGACTGCAAAGTATCAATAGCCTTAAAAAAATGATTTCGCCATGTTTTTTGGAATAAAATGTTATATAAATCAGGCTAGGAATAATATATTTACAAATCCCTCTGTAAATGTCTTCATAATATAACTAGGTACAAGACTGGAAAGTTTGGTGTATAGGTGCTACTGAAGTGGAGCGTCATCCATGTGGTTTCCTTAGTCTGCTTCCGAAGCCTTCACCGACCCCAAGCAGGAGGACGGCACCGCCCGTCTCCGCCCCTTAGCCGGCCAAAACGCCAGGCTAAGCAGCACTCCTGAGATGGGCAGCTTGGAGTTAGGGCTCAGTTCTTCTCAGGAGCTGGTAGCAGGACCACTCCTTCCCCCGGTGGAGGGCCAGGGGAGAATCTTTTTTCTAAGAACTGATGCCCCTTCCTCCGAGCCCCAAGAGGCCATGGATGGCAGTGTGCGATCAGTTCGCACGATCTCCTCCCCGCCTCCGGGGAGTCCGTTACACTATGGTGGGTGGCAATGCCCCTGTCATGCGTACGGAGGTCACTACCTTACTGGCGAAAGGTGCAGTCAAGATTGTCCCTCCAGCCGAAATGAAGTCCGGTTCTACAGCCCTTACTTCATTGTACCGAAGAAAACCGGTGGGTTACGGCCAATCCTGGACCTGCACGTCTTGAACCGATCCCTTCACAGGCTTCCGTTCAAGATGCTCATGTGCTCTCACGGCTTCAGCCTCTCCCTGGAGAATGGAGACTCCATCCCAAGACGGTTCAGCTGATTTGGGATCAGTTCGGGGACGCACAGGTAGACCTGTTTGCCACCCACGACTCGTCCCATTGCGACCTGTTTTACTCCCTGACCGAGGGCACGCTCGGCACGGACGCACTGGTGCACAGCTGGCCGCGGGGCCTTTGCAAGTATGCGTTTCCCCCAGTGAGCCTTCTTGCACAGACCCTGTGCAAGATCAGGGAGGACAGGGAGAAGGTCATTTTGGTTGCCCCTCATTGACACAACCGGACCTGGTTCTCCGAACTAGTCCTCCTCGCGACAGCACCTCCCTGGCCAATCCCTCTGAGGAACGACCTCCTTTCTCAGGGACGGTGCACCCTATGGCACCCTCGTCCCGATCTTTGGAACCTCCACGTGTGGCTCCTGGACGGGACGAGGCAGGTTTGAGTACCCAACCACCAGCGGTAGTGGCTACCATCACTTCCGCTAGAGCATCGTCCACGAGACATGCCTACGCGTTGAAGTGGAACCTCTTCGTCACCTGGTGCTCTTCTCGCAGAGAAGACCCCAGAAAATGCCCGATCAGTGTCGTGCTTTCCTTCCTGCAAGAAGGGTTAGACCGAAGGCGGTCTCCCTCCACCCTGAAAGTGTACGTTGCCGCTCCTCGGCGAAGAAACATATCTGCATGTTGCCACCATACTTCCTTATATACCCATGAGGTAAGGCGGAGTTACGCAATGCAAATTCCGCAGACCCATGGCATTTCTTTGCCATTGGCTCGTTTTATTTCTCGAAGATGAGAGGCTTTCTAAGCGAAACCCCATTCGTCGTCATGATGTAACGTCTCCGTTCCCTACTCAGGGAACGAGGGTTACATATGTAACCGAGACGTTTTACGCCCCCCTCTCAGAAGCCTTGGGCATTTGGGACAATGTGTCAAAAAATATTTTCTCTAACCTCAAACCCTTTCTCCCACATTGTATGTAGTAGCAGCAACCATGTATGGCCCACTATAGTCTTCTATCAAATAGCAGTATTCATTGGTTCCATGAGAGTGGGGCCAGCCCATAAAAATATCTTAAATATTAACGTCTAGTCGGTCCACAGTCTAATTCTGCTCTTTTTGGTTTTCAGCTATTGTTTTTGTCTGACTTTTATTATGAAGTTTTGTCTGTGGGTCATAATTTGTCATTTACTTTGCGGTTTCGTCTGAGATGCATCTGAAATCGGTCATAAGTTCACTTGTTCATTATAGTGAATGGCACATGTACTTTATGGAGAAAAGAGAAATGAAATTGAGTGAGCGGCTTAAGATGATAGAATTTGTGTGTGCCAGAGAGTAGAAATAACTATTTTACACCTTAAAAAATAATGACGATAATAACTTTATATAACTTTATATGGTATAATGAAAATAACTCGTTCACTTGTTCTCATATTCATGTCATATTTAATAGATAGTTCATTCATTTTAATAGAATAATAATACAAAAACTACAAAAAAGAATTAACACAATGATATAATTGTATTATTTTTACTTATAAATTTGCCATAAAAAGCAATAAATAGAGCACATAATACATGAAAGCTGTATTCCTTTCAGGGTTATCTGGTTTTGTTTATTTTTATTTTTATCCACATGGACACTGTTTGTGTTTTCACCTTGGTTAGCTTGTCTTCATGGTTGTTAATTTGATTCATTACTCAGTTCAGGTGTGTGTTGTGTTCAGCTGTTCATGTCTCATTATCCTCTAACTACTTAAGTTCAGTTCAGTTTGTGTTTCGTGTTGGGTCTCGTCTATGTGTAGTTGTGTTTGTATGTACCTCTTTGGATTACTCTGTTGGAGCATTAAAGCCTAACTTTCGCCGTCGATTCTTTTGTGTTTTTGTTTTCCGTCTTGTTTGTGTTTTTGTTTCATTTTTTTGGTTCATTATGGACTTCCCTGCTGTCAAGCTGCTTTGCCTTGAGCAGGGAGACAGCTCCCTCGAGGAACGGGCTGTGCCGTCCTCCTGCTTGGGGCCGGTGAAGGCTTCGGAAGCAGACTAAGGAAACCACATGGATGACGCTCCACTTCAGTAGCACCTATACACCAAACTTTCCAGTCTTGTACCTAGCTATATTATGAAGACATTTACAGAGGGATTTGTAAATATATTATTCCTAGCCTGATTTATATAACATTTTATTCCAAAAAACATGGCGAAAATCATTTTCTTAAAGGTCCCGTTATATGCCCCTTTTCACAAGATGTAAAATAAGTCTCTGATGTCCCCAGAGTGTGTATGTGAAGTTTGAGCTCAAAATACCCAACAGATCATTTTTTACAGCATGTTTAAATTGACATTTTTTGGGGCTCAGAAAAACGAGCTGTTTCAGTGTGTGCCCTTTAAATGCAAATGAGGTGCTGCTGGACGACACAGGGGGCGGAGCTTCATGAGCTCGCGCTCAGTCTGTCAGGAAAAATTCATCTCACGGAATGATGATAATATCAGAAACTCTCAGTAACGGCGTTCATTTCGAGTCGGACAATAATGCCTACAGAGTCAGAGTGCTGTATAGAGATGAAAGAGGTATGGTTTAGTAGTTTAATTACGGTTATTATAACGTATTTGTCATCTGCTTGTAGGCTATGTATCCATTATTTATTAATAGCCTACAAGTCTGCTGTCTGAATGATGATCAAACATGTACTGATGAGTTTAATAAAGTTTATTGTACATCACACAAAAGATGAAGCGTCAGTTTTACTTCAGAAAATCACCGTAAGAGCTGAGTAAACACAGTAGCCTAAGTTATAAGAAGTGCACAAGTAGCCAGTAGAGTTGAGGGAGCATTCCTGTGGGCGGAGGTTAGTCAAGAAACGGTTCTAGTGACATCACTAAAGAAGGAAGTAGAGGGATGTAGTCCAATCGAGCCGTTTTTTGTAGTCAACTTCTGTTAAATAAAATATCTCGCTTGGCATTGAACTTTGAGCTTTATAATTTTACAGATATTATTTATGCTCTAACAGCAACATTACACACTAACTAAAATTTGAAACATGGGATCACGCAGAACGGGACCTTTAAGGCTATTGACAGTATTTTCTGATTTACAGGATAACAAAAGTAGATATCCATAAATCCCTCTGTAATTTTTTTCCCATCTAATATGTGAACACAATGAAAAAATATTTTTTAACCTGGCTTTATCCAATGCTCAGATTTCGTTTTTTAAAATATATGCAAATTAGTGCATATTTGATTAGATATTGCCTAATTAGCAGTTACAGAAAACTTGTAATACATTTTTTTTTCTCATCTTAATGTAGGTAATCAACTGTGAAAGTTTTATGGTGATATCTGCTAGTTAAAAATTTTACCCTATTCACCTGTAGTGTCTCGCCTTAATTTGCATAAAAAAATGAAATCTCAGACAACTTGCAATGGTGTTTTTCTTAGTTATTATGTAATATGGAATACATCACATATCATATATACACTGGGAACATTTAAGAGTGATATTGATTGACTATGTATGTCGGCCTTAAAAAAATGACACAAATAATGCTTAATTTCACTTAATTAAATTTTTTGCATATACAGTACCAGTCAAAAGTTTGGAAACATTACTATTTTTAATGTTTTTGAAAGAAGTCTCTTATGCTCATCAAGCCTGCAGTTAAAAAAAAATATTATGAAATATTATTACAATTTAAAATAATGGTTCTCTTTTTTAATATACTTTAAAATGTAATTTATTTTTGTGATGCAAAGCTGAATTTTCATCAGCAAGTACTCCAGTCTTTGGTGTCTTATGATCCTTCAGAAATCATTCTAATATGCTGATTTATGATCAATGTTGGAAACAGTTGTGCTGCTTAATATTTTTTTTATAACCTGAGATACTTTTTTCAGGATTATTTGATGAATAAAAAGTTAAAAAGAACTGTATTTATTTAGAATAGAAATCTTTTGTAACAATATACACTACCGTTCAAAAGTTTGGGAACAATAACTATTTTTTTTTTTTAAAGAAATTAGTACTTTAATTCAACAAGGATGCGTTAAATTGATAAAAGGTGATGGTAACGATTTATATTGTTAGAAATGTTTTTATTTTGAATAAATGCTGTTTTAATGAATAAATGCTGTTAACGTTTTACTCATCAATGAATCCTGAAAAAAGTATTCCAAAAAAATATATTAAACAGCACAACTGTTTCCATCATTGATAATAACTGAGTATCAAATCAGCATATTATAATGATTTCTGAAGGATCATAAGACACCAAAGACTGGAGTACTTGCTGATGAAAATTCAGCTTTGCATCACAAAAATAAATTACATTTTAAAATATATTAAAAAAGAGAACCATTATTTTAAATTGTAATAATATTTCATAATATTACTGTTTTGTTTTTGTTTTTTTGTTTTTTTAACTGCAGGCTTGATGAGCATAAGAGACTTCTTTCAAAAACATTAAAAATAGTAATGTTTCCAAACTTTTGACTGGTACTGTATATATATACATAAAAAAGGCAGCGAGCCTCCATTATATCTTTGCTCTGACCCTTGACTATTGATCTAGAAACTTAATTTCCTCATCTTGATTGCCTACTTACAAAAAAACTAGGGGAAAATGGTCCAACGACTGAGCAAGATAGGCAATTTGGTGGCCATTTTGATATGCAAATTAGAAAGTAAAAAACTCAAAATTTCGCTTGGGTACCAGTTTTTTTGGACTCAGCACCCTTGAAATATGTAAGGTAGGCCGGTTCCCAACTTGTACCCATAAATGCTCCTCACTTCTTATAGAAGGCCATTTTTCTGAAATCCGTCTAGTCTATATGGGCCTGTGGTCAAACGCAGAGAAACTCCACATAAACTGTCTAGAGATGAAAGCGGTCGAGAATGCCCTTCAGTTCTTCCTCCCTGCACTGAGGAACCACCACGTTCTAGTCAGAACAGACAACACGTCAGTGGTGTCCTACATAAATCGCCAGGGCGGCCTTAAATCCCGGAGCCTTTTTGCAATAGCAAAGCGCCTCCTCATATGGAGCCAGCACAATCTGCGCTCGCTGAGAGCGGCGCACGTGCCGGGCGTCCTGAACGTGGGCCCAGATATGCTATCCAGGGCAAAGCTCTCCCCAGGAGAGTGGTCCCTGCACCCTCTCACGGTGCGAAATATCTGGGACGTTTTCGGCAGAGCAGAGGTAGACCTGTTCGCGTCGCAAGCCAATGCTCACTGCCCAACGTTCTTCTTGAAAGAGATGGACGCGCTGGCCCAAAACTGGCCCAGACGCCCGCTGTATGCTTTTCCCCCGGTCGCTCTGTTACCACAGGTAATCAAACGACTCAGGGAGAGCAAATGCTCGATACTTCTCATAGCTCCGCTATGGGAGAATCAAGTCTGGTTCCCAGAACTGATAGAACTAGAGAGCGCGGCTCCATGGCCGATTCCGCTGAGGAAAGACCTGTTGTCTCAGGCCCAGGGAGCGATTTGGCACCCATACCCCGAGCTGTGGGCTCTGCATGTGTGGGCGATCAACTACCACCACTGCGCCTCCCAGAGAGAGTGCTGAACACGATCACAGAGGCAAGAGCTCCGTCTACTAGACAGCTTTACAACTCTAAATGGTCAGTGTTTGCTGAGTGGTGCTCAGCTCATGATTTAAACCCGCTAAAAGGTGAGGTAACGGTGGTTCTTTCTTTCCTACAAGAGCTGTTGGACAGCGGGAGAACCCCTTCCACGCTCAAAGTATACGTGGCGGCCATAGCAGCGTTCACAAACCCTGCAAATGGCCAGTCGCTAGGGAAGAACGACCTCATAATTCGTTTCCTCAGGGGTGCTAGGAGGATGAATCCTCCTCGGCCACCCTCGGTTCCGGTTTGGGACCTTTCCACGGTCCTCGAGGCCATGAAGGGCGAACCGTTTGAACCACTGCACACGGTAGAGTTAAAATACCTAACGTTTAAAACCGCTTTTCTGCTGGCGCTAGCCTCAGTAAAACGGGTGGGCGACCTGCACGCGCTTTCAGTAAGCGCTACGTGCTTGGAATTTGGGCCTAATGACTCTAAGGTCATCCTCAAACCAAGACACGGTTATGTCCCTAAAGTGCTTACGACTCCCTTCAGAGCGCAAGTTATCTCCCTCTCGGCCCTCCCTATGTCTGATAGTGAGGCAGGGATTAACCTTCTCTGCCCGGTGAGGGCATTAAGGATTTATGTAGAGCGCTCCGCCGCTTTCAGGCAATCGGAGCAGCTTTTCGTTTCGTTCGGTGGCCGCATTAAAGGGCTAGCCATCTCGAAACAGACCCTGTCCAGATGGATAGTGGACGCTATCGCGTCAGCTTATGCATCCAAAGGTCTAAACTGCCCTTTGGGGGTGAGGGCCCACCCGACTAGAGGCATGGCCTCGTCGTGGGCATGGTCAAGTGGGGTTTCTATCCATGACATTTGTATGGCAGCAGGCTGGGCCTCGCTGTCTACATTTGTAAGGTTTTATAACCTGGAAGTACCCGCATTACAGGCCAGACTGCTCTCAGTCTGATAATGCTATATTAACGTTGTCTACCCAACTCGGTTTGACTAGACTGTTGATATACTGCAAGTCCTGTGGCCTATGCAGTTTAAGGTGGTCATACTGCCTTAACTCTATAGATATACGCTAATGCACCTATCTCATAACACCGAGTCGTCCCGCCCTGTTATGCCGCTGTGATTGCTTCACTTTACATGAGCCCCGGGCACTGCCCTTGGGACATAAGTGTTTGAAATTCAGCACGCACAGCGTTTTACATAGGGTTCCCGTAGCGTAAGCTAAACTTACGCAACACGAGAGTACTCTCGTAAGAGAACGACACTCGGTTACTGACGTAACCTCGGTTCTCTCTAGAGAGGGAACGAGTGTTGCGTAGCCTGCCGTGCTTGTGCTGCACTTTGGTTTCGCTTCTAGTCGACTGAGATCACTTGTGCAACCTGTGCAGGGGGTTTTTATAGGCGAAGCCACACCCTGTTTTGGCAGGCTATGACGACAGCGCGGGAAGGCTTCCCATTGGCGCTGGAGTCATGCCAAGACGCACTGATAGGTTGCAGCAGTTGCTGCAGAGCAGCCAATAGGCGCGCGAGCTGTCTCGCCTATGTCTGCCTGCTGCAGCAAATGCGTTTTACATTCTAAAAATTAAAGGATAATTTTTTGCTTCAGTGTTCTCGAGAAAAGGAGTTTTCCCGTAGCGTAAGCTAAACTTACGCAACACTCGTTCCCTCTCTAGAGAGAACCGAGGTTACGTTAGTAACCGAGTGTCGTTTTTATTAACGTTAAAGTGAGCTAACGTCAAAGATAACAGGTGCTCTAACGTTAATGTAAGCTATACCATAACTGCAGTAACAGTTTGCTAACGTTATGTATTTGGTCGAAATTGAGTCAAGACTCAAAATGGGCTTTTTAAATCGCATATTTTCAGAGATATATGAACACCTAACCTGGCAAATGACCGCTTTATTAATTCCTATAAAATAAATAAAATAAATTATGAAAGTGAAACAGAAAAAAAGTCATATAAGTTTGAGTTCATTAAAATGTACAAATTTAAAAATATAATTATATTTTATATAAAATACATATATTACAAAATATATTTTACTCTATAACTGCAAGAAAATGAAAGCAAAAAATCTGAACAAGTTGTGTTCCACATTTTAGGTTGATATCTCAAAAAATGAGCTTTCAGTAAGATTTTATTTGGGCGTAGTACCAAACTTTTTCACTTGATGGACAGCCAAGCTTCCTTGCTGACCATATAAGGGCGCCTCTATTTTCATATATGTTTTGAGTGATCTGAACCATGTATTTCTAGGGGTGACCCCGAATAGTCGAAGATTCGATGTTTCGCCTCTTGGTACTTCTATACTCTTTGATGCGAGCATTGTTTGCTCTGGCATTCTCAGCACCGTCAAAATAAAGGTCCGTCGTTCCGTCAAAATAAAAGTCGCCGTGCTTGCGTCACTCCCTTACCCCTCCTACCAGCAACTATGGCCACTTGGCCAGTGCGAACGCAAACAGCAAAACCGAGTTTGGGGGAGAGTAGTTCATAGAACTCTTTAGAAGTGGACAGTTCCTATAACTAAGTTCCTGTAACTACTTGGTCGGAAAGCGGCTAAACATGCCAACTGGTGCCAACAGATGTCATTGAGGAGAGTTAAAGGTGGCTTCTGTTTCTCATCTCAATATCCTGATCTCAGGCGAATCTTCCTTCACCTCCTCAACATGTAAAACAATAGCAACCATTAAATTGATGGTAATTTATATTTATTTTTAGTCTGTTCACCCATCTCTAACAGAGTTAATTAAGCATCTTCAACATTCATGTAAATATGCATGCAGCAAACAGATCAATGTTTCAGGAGAGAGGAGAACAATGCAGACAAGGCTCAATTTTCATACCAGCACTGTGAAAGGCACACCAAATACCCCAAATCTGTAAATGGGAACACACGAAACAGTCAACCACCACAAAGGGATGATGTTTATCCATCCATAGACACAATTGAGTACACTTGAATGTAACACTATGAATGTCCATCATCGGTTACATCTGGAGTGCACCTATATTTACAACAGCAATAATCACAAAACAGTTTTATGTGGTTAATATACTTCTAATGTTGTCAAGACAGCATTACCATCCAATGCCATAGATTGCCATCCAATACCACCTAAGAACTTTGGGACTATCAAAGTAAAGATGCGGTCAAGTGAAGACAATGGACCATTTTGCCTGCAAAAATATTACTAATGCAACCACACCTGAAGTTGGCACTAAGCAAGAAACAATTAAAAAACAAGAAAGACTGCACAAAAAACCCCAAACTAATAACCAGTCCATAAATTAAATTCTGCAAGCCGTTGATGCTGAGGAATATCTCCCATCCCGGTATTACCCGTCTGGTTTTCCTCACACCCCAGTGAACATATGCTAATGAAATAATGCATGTGTCACCAAGCATTAGCCAGCACAGGCATGAAATCAGAGCGACAAAAGCTATCTTCAGACTAATGAGGAAGATCTCCATATTTGCTGACCTTACTACACACGAGTCACATTAAATATTAGCTGAATTACATTACTATTCTGTTGAATTATTACATTTTATTTTCAAAGACTAAAATGACTTAAAATATGTACTTACCTTTGGTTTTCTGTTCAGTAACCTGTAAATGAAAGAAAGAGAAGGATTTTCAGCAAAAGCCATGATATATTTATCTGTACTTGTTCAGTGTAGTAGTTGTATTTGCATAGTATAATGAATATTCATACCATAATTTTGTAGCAGGCTGACCTGACATTTGCAGTAGTAATAAATTATATTACTACAAATATGCTTCCGTACAATAACATCACGGTAAATAATATTGTATTTAGCTTTTAAGGTTAAGATGATGATATCACACGAATGATTTGGCTCAGCAAAGTTGCAATTCCTGTTTTCTCCTGAAAACTCTTAATGGCTCTTGGAGCTTGTGTTTTAGCAAGAGAGTCCTGCCAGTCCTGTACTCGAGTCTCAGCATTTGAATAGATATGCTGAGTGGATTAGGATTGGCAACACTCTCAGTCTAGAACAGGTTCCTAAACCTGTCTCATCACAAAGTTTTGGTTCCTGCCCCTAAATGTATATAAACTGTAAGAGAACGTTCCCTTAGTCAGACTTTGGTGATTGCAGCTACCGACAGCTTGTGTTCTCAATAAAGAATCCTTGCTGAAGAAAGAACCAAGTCTCCTGGTCTTCGATTCTGAGTTTCCAACACAGGTCATGTTAAAAATTGGAATCAGTTCTGAATAAGAACTGGCTTTCGATTCCAAACCCTAGTCAAAAATAAATAATAATAAAAAAAATACTTGAAGGCTACATGCAACATTTACATTTAATATGTATATTTGTATGTAGCTTTTTGTATAACCCATTCAACAGGACATTTGTGGTATCAGAATTGGTATAGAGATAACACTTCATACCTTGCTAAAATACATCAATAATCAAACGTTCTGAGACTTCACCTCTTTGAGTAGAGTGATCTCTAATTCAGTCTTGAGGGAGGTTCAAAATTATACCTAGCCCAGAATAACAGAATGACTTAACAAGCACAAACCAAAAACAAAACTCAATTTCCAGTCTTAAAACCCACCTCATACTGCCTCATAATCTTGACAAGAGGCCCAGAAGGGGCCTGGAGCGAATCCTATTGGCACAAACAGTGGCCTGCTAATCGAGTGGAAACAGACTACAAACAGCCCTCTGTCAGAGAGGAGGCTGAGGGGAAGAGGAGTAAGAGAAGGAACCAAGGCCAGAGTGCTAGTTTACATTCCCTGGTGCCATTCCAGAACTGTTATAAAGACTGTTCTTTTCTTTCTGCCCTTTTAAGTACAGAACACCAACTCCAGAACACTCATCTGAAAGGTTCTGAATGAAGATGCTGAAGTATTTAATGTGCATTTGCTGAATCCCAGAACATCTAACTACTGATTCAGACAGACACTGATTACAGAATCTTGATATGAAAAAAAAAAGAGAGATAAAAAACCCTTAAACCAAAAATGTAATCTGCTGTAACTGATATTAAAATCTGTAGGAATGCACAATATATCTGTAGTATATCGGTTAACAGATTATCTGTTTTTTTAATCAGAAGTCGGTACTTGATAATTGTGTACTTATCCATGCCACCATCTAACATTAATCTCATGCAAATAATTAACTGTTGTATGTTAAATGTAATTGTAACATGTATGTTGTGTTTTGGTTTAGGGTATGTTTACACAATACCGTTTTCAACTGAAAACTTTGGTTACACTTTAGATTAGGGTCCAATTACTATTAACTAACTATTAACAATAAACTCCTAATTACTGCTTATTAATAGTTTGTAAGGTAGTTGTTTAGTTATTGGGTTGGATTAAGGGATGTAGAATATGGTCATGCAGCATAAGACATTAATATGTGCTTTAGAAGTACTAATAAACAGACAATATTCTAGAAATATGCATGCTAATAAGAAACTAGTTAATAGTAAGAATTGGACCCTAAATGAAACGAGACATTTTTAGTACATAGTTGTCGAGTAAACAAACCCTAAGTTTTCAATCTCTTCCCTGTTCTGATTTGCCTGAGTTCTGTTCTCACATTAATCTCCTTGGTTGTTAATTAATCCCGCACCTGTTTCTGTTGTAGTTAATTATCTCTCCCTGTGTATTTAAGCCCTTAGTTCCCTCGGTTCTTTGTTCGGTCTAGTTTATGTGTAGTGGTTGTTTTCTCCAGTGTTTCTCGATTTCCTGAGCAGTCTTAGTTTAAGTGTTAATAAAAGATTTCTCTGATATTCCCCTGCGGCGTGCGTTCTCTGCAACCACACATGACAGTCATATTATTTCATTTGTACATTATGTTTAATATAATATCATTGCTAAATTCACTTGTAGCATTTAAAATGACAGGTGGTTTATGTTTAATTCAAGCAAAATAATAGACAATGTTTATGTCAGACATCCATCAGATATTGTCCTTATAAAAAGAATAATCTGCATTTTTGGCTAGAAAGTTTTTTTCTCTCCATTTTATTCTTTCTTTTCTTTAACAGAATTTAAATAAACTGACCGTTTTTTCTGCAGTGTTCTTCTTTGTCTCTACTTCTTGCTTTTTCTTTTTCTTTTCTTCCATCAAATGGTTCTCTCCTTGTGATGTTCAGCTTCTCTCAGCTAGAAGAAACACAGGTGAATGGTTACTAATCAAACTACCACCCAAGCCAAAAGACCATGCAAGAGCTCAAAATGAAAGCAAAATGAAAGCAAAGACACACTTATGGAGTATAGCACCTGCAAGAATAGGACAGTGAAAGAACTATGATTCCCAAATCCAGCTTTTTTACTCATTCATCCAGAGAAAAATCATCTAAATTAGGAAGTGGAGGTAGGGCTTATTATTAATCAAGCCTTTATTTACTGTATCTGAAAGCTGGTGGTAATGGTTTCTGAGACTGAGAACAATCAAAGCAATGATAACATCCAAGGCCAACCTGAGGACACCAGTCTCTACGGTGAGTCTAGTTCAGTTCCATACTACAGTGATACAAATCCAATACAAAATAACCTCAAACTCTGACTGCATTGATTTGGCAAATTGATTGTGCTACAGGGGACCATCTACATTTTGTCAGTTCCAGTATTTTGACCTCACTACTGCAATGTATCATTCATGACTAATGGACAGATGATTCTTATCTTTCCAAATGTAAAACTGCACAATATATCACACCCCAAATCTAAACACATTTTCCACCCAACAACACACAAGATCTCATTCTATTGACAATGCAAACATAAAGGTCCCAAGTCAGGTATTAATCCATGAACAGTAAAATAATATACCAAAATAATGGAAAGCGTGTCCTGTTGTGTTGCCAGTTTGTAATGAAAAATCTGTCAATCAGTGAGACAGGAAGACTGCAAGTGACAACAGTGCATTATACGAGAACAACACACTGGCAGAGAGCCATGATGGTATGGCCGGACTAATGGTTAGTTGCTAGTCAGCTGTCCTGATTTACCCTCAGGCCCAAACACCTCCCATTGGCTGGTAATCTCTTCCCTACTTTTGCTGGCCAATCAGAACACAGGCGTTTGAGGGATTGCCATTCACATTAGGCTACCTCTTGGCAGAGGTCCAGAGTTAGAAGATAGGAAATCGCAGTGGTCCATGTTGAAATTACCCTGGTGCATTTTGTGGAGGGGGACACTGAACGGCTTTATAAATATCCCACACCCTTTGTGTGCCGGAATTTTCCAAAGCCGATTCATCCAGCTGTTCATAAAACATAACCATCTGCTCCAGAAATTTGTGCTAATACAGTCCCAGCTAGGAATTATGTAAAGATACTGTGATCTTTATTTCTGATCAATTTATTATTAATGGCAAGAACAATTAATACTCTATTCTTTGGCACAGATAAAAAAAAAAATTCAGATTTTATTTACTCAACCTTACTTTAAATGTAAAAATATATTGTCTGTAATGTGGTTGGACAAATTGAAAATACTCAATAACATATTTGATATTTGTCATTTTAAAGGTTTGCTCTTAAATGGTTTTGATTTTTTTTTAACCCATACAGAAACCATCATTACAAGTTTTTCACTAAATGGATACAAGGACAAATCATAATTAAAGCTGCAAGCAGCATTTATCGGGGTTCAAGCAGTTAAGGCCTTTAAGGCCTTGAAGCACAAAAGCATCAAAAGTTATTAAGTTTTATTTAGCAAGCATGTAATCACTGACATCATAGATGGAAAAGACCATTTACAGCCAATACAGGCAGTTTACCATGGGAAATATATGGTTTTAAAGCTTTTTAACAGTTATAGTGACACCTGTGGTCCGATCTCCATAAAATTGTTTACTGTGACCTCATATTGAACTCATACACATGTGTACTGAGTTTGGTGAAGATATCTCATTTACTTCTTGAGTTAAAGCCATTTTAGTAAAATAGGCTCCTCCCACAACAATTTACCACATTCTAGTATTATTTACTATGATTCTAGCATGATTTACATAGTTTACCATGATTTTATCTTAGTTTACCTTGATTTACCATATTCTAGCATGATTTACCATGATATACTACATTCTAGTATGATTTACCATTGTTTACTTTGATTCTAGCATGGTTTACCATAGTTTATCATGATTTATCATAGTTTACCATGATTTACCCTGTTCTAGCATGACTTACCATGATATACCACATTCTAACATGATTTACCATAGTTTATCATGATTTATCATGGTTTACCATGATTTACCCTGTTCTAGCATAGTTTACCATGATTTACCATGTTCTAGCATGATTTACCATGTTCTAGCATGATTTACCATGATATACCACGTTCTAGAATGATTTGCCAGGATTCTAGCATGATTTACCTTGATACACCACATTCTAGTATTATTTACTATGATTTACCATGTTTCTAGTGTGATTTACCATGATTTACCACTTTAACTAGCAATTATGTGAAGTGTCAGAGCAAATGAAGTGATAAACACAGACAAAATATGATTGTGTTATAAGAGTTATTGTTATATAAGTGATTTTTGGCTTTATTGGCTCACTTTCACTTTAAACTTCATGATTTTCACGAGTTTTCTGCACTAAAGCAAACCAGTTTTTCCATGTTAACTCAATAATGCATGCTTACACACACACACACACACACACACACACAAATAAACATAAACACTCAAATACAATTTTTTTATGTTTTGGGATATGTTATTGAGAAAATATATTTATTGGTCTATAGGAATTCCTTTGTGATATAATAATATAAAAAAGAAAAGAAAAAAAAAAAGAAAAAAAGATTGCTTTTTAAAGCATTTGTTTGTTTCCCAATACTGAAAACTAATGAAAAGGTCATGTGTAATCCTGCTGCTCCCTCTAGTGGACAGTGGTATTACAGCTTCCATCTTACAGTTGAAGTGATTGAATGAATTAATGAATGGGAATTTGGTTTTTCACTAATATCTCGGGAACCAGAAGGCGAAAAATTCTGAAACTCAGAGCATAGATAGTGCTTGAGGAGCCCTGTTGAATGAGACCATCAAGGTGTTTTTGGGCGATTGGGGCCGGGAGTTAAGACCATTCAAAGGCATATATTTTGGGGCTTTTATCTCTGGAATGCCCGGGGCAAATTACACCACATTTGAATCGAAGCTAGCCAAGGACGGGCCCTTTCCAACGAGCTCTCACACAAGGTTCAGGGTTGTCTGGGTCGGGAGTTACGGCCGTTCAAAATCGGGGGTCCCGCGGACTAGCGATCCGCGGGGGGGGGGTGCGCTCCCGAGGCCCGCGACGACACGTTTCGATCAAGAGCCCGGAGAGGTCCTTGCCATCAAAATTTGAGCGCGCAGCGACTTTCCGTTTTCGAGTTATGAATGAATTTGCATTCGGGGGCGTGGCTTAAATGCCGTTTTACTTTCGTTTTCCATTTCTCAGTGTGTGTGACACAATTGTCAATAGTAATAGGCTACTCCAATAGATGAGTTTTGACAAAACGTGATTGTAAATGTTAAAATAATGATTTTATAAAGTCTAAATATGAATTATATAACAAAATTAGGGAGTAGTATAATGAAATGACAGCAGGGGGCAGTAAAATACCACTTATTGGCTTAATATGCCATGTTATATCATTTTCACCTTTTTAACTGTTATAGAGGCAAATTTTGTCCGATCTGTCTGAAATTTTTCATGCTTATTAAGAGTCATATCATGTTCTGACTTGTTTTTAATAATATCTGAAGGCTTTCGGGGACATTGGTCAAGGCTACATTTTGATGTGACCCTATTATAGCCATCCAAATGAAGAAGTTCAACTTTTTCTGATAATTATTGATCTAGAGAGTCCAGAGAATTGTACCGCACTGGTTTTGAACATTATTATATGAAAATTATATGATCATAGATGGAAAAGACCATTCACAGCCAATACAGGCAATTTACCATAGATATATGGTTTTCAAAGCTTTTTGACAGTTATAGCGCCACCTATAGTCCAATCTCCATGAAATTTTGGACGCCTGTTTAGAATGTTATGACACATATGCTCACCAATTTTCGTGAAGTTCTGAGTTTTCGTTTAGGATTTATAGGCTTTTTAGTGTATTTTGCCACTCCCCTTTTCTTTATGACCCAATTATAGCCATGCGAAAAATGCAAAAGTTCAACTTTATTTGATAATTATTGATCTAGAGAGTCCATAGAATTGTCCTAGACTGGTCTGGTTCCGATCAGGCGAAAAACCTAGGAATAGTTCGCAAAAGTAGGTTTTTAACATATTTGCAAATAATTAATGAACGGTTTGATTGACAGCAATGGTTCTTGAGGCAAAGTTGTTCAACATGAGCAGATCTATCAAATGATATGCATATTGTGTGGATATTTGTAACACCACGTGATTACAGATCCGTAAAACTCGTTAGCGCCAACTAGTGGCCGATTTCTTTCAAAATTCTTACAGACCTTTAGGGCCATGAGATGAACATGCCCATCAGGTTTCGTTCCGATCGGCCTCCGTTTACCTTGTCTAATAGGTGCTCAACTTCATTGGCCAATGGCGGCCATGTTTTTTGAGATACACCAATATCCTCATAGACATACATGGCACCTTGGACCAAGACACTGCATACCAATTGTCAAGTCAATCGGACTAACGGTCAGGTGGTTATAGCCCTTTTCATGTTTTTTTCATGTTATAGCGCCACCTAGTGTTCAATCGTCGCGATTTTTATACTGTGACCCCAGATTGAACCAACACACATGTGTACCGAGTTTGGTGAAGCTATCTCATTTACTTTTTGAGTTATAGCCATTTTAGTAAAATAGACTCCTCCCACAACGTTTGTTTTGCGCCCCCTAGCGACCATGAATCGAAATTCTAACTTTTTTCGATAATTATTGATCTTCAGACTCCAGAGAAAATTTCTGCACTGGTTTGGTTCCGATCGGATGAAAAACCACGGACTAGTTCGCAAAAGTAGGTTTTTGACAAAATTCAAAATGGCGGAAAATCTGTCATGACGCAAATGAAATCGGATATATACGTTTTGTTCGTCAGGCGTCCATCTTTCCAATGATATAAGACACTTGAGTTTACGACATACGGTCTAGGAGTTATGAGCAGTTTTGCGCTTTTGGTCGCTATAGCGCCACCTATGGGCCAATCGGGGTCATAATCTCTGAACCTCTCCTCGATTTTTGTACTACCATCTGGCAAAGTTTCAATGCTCTAGCCCTTACGGTTTGGGCTGCACGATGCGTTTTACGGCAGAAAAATAATAATAATTAAAGCTGCAAGCAGCATTTATCGGGGTTCAAGCAGTTAAGGCCTTTAAGGCATTTAAGCACAAAAGCATCAAAAGTTATTAAGATTTATTTAGCAAGCATGTAACCACTGACATAATAGATGGAAAAGACCATTTACAGCCAATACAGGCAGTTTACCATGGGATATATATGGTTTTAAAGCTTTTTAACAGTTATAGCGCCACCTATGGTCCGATCTCCATAAAATTGTTTACTGTGACCTCAAATTGAACCCATACACATGTGTACTGAGTTTGGTGAAGATATCTCATTTACTTCTTGAGTTATAGCCATTTGAGTAAAATAGGCTCCTCCCACAACGATTTGCCACATTCTAGAATTATTTAATATGATTCTAGCATGATTTACTATCATATACCATGTTCCAGAATGATTTATTAGGATTCTAGCATGATTTACCTTGATACACCTCATTTCAGTATTATTTACTATGATTTACAATGTTTCTAGCATGATTAACCACATTACTAGCAATTATGTCAAGTGTCAGTGCAAATGAGGTGATGAACACTGACAAAATATTATTGTGTTATAATAGTTAGTTATATACGTGATTTTTAGTGTGTGTCCAAGTATGAATGCAAAAGCACATGTAAAATATTTCATTATTAAGTAGAATGGCCAGCAGAGGGCACTAGAAGACCACTTATTGGCTCACTTTCACTTTAAACCAGTTTTCTGCACTAAAGCAAACCAGTTTTTCCATGTTAACTCAATGCATGCTTACACACACACACACACACACACACACACACACACACACACACACAGCATAGTTAACCATGGTTTACCATGATATACCACGTTCTAGTATTATTTACCAGGAGATAAACGACAATCTAGTATTATTTACTTTGATTTACCATGTTTCTAGCCTGATTTATCACATTACTAGCAATTATTTGAAGTGTCAGTGCAAATAAAGTGATTAACACTGACAAAATATGATTGTGTTATAATAGTTATTGCTATATAAGTGATTTTTTTAGTGTGTATTCAAGTATGAATGCAAGCACATGTTGAAATATTTCATTAATAAGTAGAATGGCCAGCAGAGGGCAGTAGAAGACCACTTATTGGCTCACTTTCACTTTAAACCAGTTTTCTGCACTAAAGCAAACCAGTTTATCCATGTTAACTCAATGCATGCTTACACACACACACACACACACACACACACACACACACACACACACACACACACACACACACACACACAGCATAGTTAACCATGATTTACCACATTACTAGCAATTATTTGAAGTGTCAGTGCAAATAAAGTGATTAACACTGACAAAATATGATTGTGTTATAATAGTTATTGCTATATAAGTGATTTTTAGTGTGTATTCAAGTTTAAATGCAAGCACATGTGGAAAAATTTAATTAATAAGTAGAATGGCCAGCAGAGGGCAGTAGAAGACCACTTATTGGCTCACTTTCACTTTAAACCTCATGATTTTGACCAGTTTTCTGCACTAAAGCAAACCAGTGTTTCCATGTTAACTCAATAATGCATACTTGCTACATATGCTACACACAATAATGCTACACACACACACACACACACACAAATGTTTCAGTGATATTGGTGTCACATTCACCTTCATCACATTCACCTTCTGTCTTCATCACATTCACCATCTGTCGTCATCACCTGCACCTGCTCCTCATCACCCTCCTCATCATCACCTGCTCCTCATCATCATAACCGTCACCTGTTGTCCTTGTCTTGATCTGTGTATTTAAGTTCCCCTCTCATCCATTATCATTGTCGGTTATTGTTTGTGCACTAGCACTCTGTTATGTTTGTTTTCATGTTGGAAAATAAAACCTTTGTTATATTTGTACCCCACACACACACACACACACACACACACACACACACACACACACACCATCATTTATCATGATTTACCATGGCTGATACCAATACCAATATGAGAAAATGACTATTTTAAACAGCAGGGGGCAGTAAAATACCACTTATTGGCTTAACATGCCATTAATTCATATCATTTTCACCTTTTTAACTGTTATAGAGGCAAATTTTGTCCGATCTGTCTGAAAATTTTCATGCTTGTTCAGGGTGATATTTCACATGTTCTGACTTGTTTTTAAGAAGGTCTGAGCATTGATTAAAGAGATATAGGCTTTCGGGGACACTTGGTAAAGGCCAGATTTTGAAGTGAACCTATTATAGCTATCCAAATGAAGTAGTTCAACTTTTTCTGACAATTATTGATCTAGTGAGTCCAGAGAATTGTATTGCACTAGTTTTGAACATTATGATATGAAAATTATATGATCAGAGATGGAAAAGACCATTTACAGCCAATACAGGCAGTTTACCATAGGAAATATATGATTTTAAAGCTTTTTAACAGTTATAGCGCCACCTATCGTCCGATCTCCATAGAATTTTTCATGCTTGTTAATGATGTTATGTCACATATGCTGACCAATTTTTGTGAAGTTCTGAGTTTTTATTTAGGATTTATAGGCTTTTTAATGTATTTTGACACGCCCATTTTATAAATTACCCTATTACAGCCATCCAAATGCAAAAGTTCAACTTTTTTTTGATAATTATTGATCTAGAGAGTCCAGAGAATTGTCCTAGACTGGTCTGGTTCCGATCGGGCAAAAAACCTAGGACTAGTTCGCAAAAGTAGGTTTTTAACATATTAATGAATAATTAATGAACAGTTTGATTGACAGCAATGGTTCTTGAGGCAAAGTTGTTCAGGATGAGGAGATCTATCAAATGATATGCATATTGTGTGGATATTTGTAACACTACGTGATTACAGAGCCGTAAAACTCGTTAGCGCCAACTAGTGGCCGATTTCTTTCAAAATTCTTACAGACCTTTAGGGCCATGAGCCGAACATGCCCATTGAGTTTCGTTCCGATCGGCCTCCGTTAACCTTGTCTAATAGGTGCTCAAACTTCGTTGGCCGATGGCGGCCATGTTTTTTGAGATACGCCAATGTCCTCATACACATACATGGCACCTTGGACCAAGACACTGCATACCAATTTTCAAGTCAATCGGACTAACGGTCAGGTGGTTATAGCCTGTTTTATGTTTTTTTCATTTTATAGCGCCACCATGAGGCCAATCGTCGCGATTTTTTTACTGTGACCCCAGAGTAAGCTCATACACATGTGTACCAAGTTTGGTGAAGATACCTCATTTACATCGGGAGTTATAGCCATTTTAGTAAAATAGGCCCCTCCCACAACGTACGTTTTGGCGCCCCTTAGCGACCGTGAATCGAAATTTCCACTTTTTTTTCGATAATTATTGATATTCAGTCTCCAGAGAACATTTCTGCACTAGTTTGGTTCCAATCGGGCAAAAAACCAGGGACTAGTTCGCAAAAGTAGATTTTTGACAAAATTCAAAATGGCGGAAAATCTATCATGGCGGAAATGAAATCGGAGATATACGTTTTGTTCGTCAGGCGTCCAGCTTTCCAATGATATAAGACACTTGAGTCTACGACATACGGTCTAGGAGTTATGAGCAGTTTCACGCTTTTGGTTGTTATAGCGCCACCTATGGGCCAATCGGGGTCATAATCTCTGAACCTTTCCTCGATTTTTGTACTACCATCTGTCAAAGTTTCAAAGTTCCAGCTCTTACGGTTTGGGCTGCACGATGCGTTTTACGGCGGAATAATAATAATAATAATAATTAAAGCTGCAAGCAGCATTTATCGGGGTTCAAGCATTTAAGGTGTTTAAGGCATTTAAGCACATAAGCATTTAAGACATTAAGTTTTATTTAGAAAGCTTTTAACCACTGAAATAAACAATACTGCTATGTTAGTTTTTAGCTCAGCTTTTTATGTACTGGTTTATAAATTATAGCTGGATAAACTGAAATGTTACAAATGTACTTATACTCTACATTGGTTTAAATGTTAACTGTCTCATGGGACAACATTTATTTATATTGGAAATTATTCAGATGTGAAACAATTGCAATGTGGTTGTTTAAGACCAATAAACTTTCTCTTGTTTTAAAGTGTGTGGACAGTCATGTATGCAGATGATAAAACATTACATTTACCAGCGACATCAATTAAGTAGTTGTCTACTACTTTGGATGAGGAAAACGTTTTTCCACAACACTGTGTAGCATGTAGTGTGCAACGAGACTTGACGTGCTACACCCAGTTATAGTATTCGGTAGGGCCTAATTAAATCAGAAGCAAGGAACATCTACTGGGGAGGAAATGGTGCAACAGGTGAGCAAATAGTTAACAATTTTGTTCTGATTGAAAGAGAAAATTATATTTATAAGTGAAAAGGTTCTCTTCGTAGTTTGTTTCAGAAAGATGAGATGACAAATAAGAACAATAGATAGTTAGTAAATGAAAAGACATCACTGACTCATTTGTTTTAGGATGAATGGTTCAACAGCCTAAGCTGTTCGAGAAGCTTCGAGAAGTTCTGCAGTTTTAATAAAATTTGTGAAGAAAAACCCAAAACCAACTGCGTCTGTTTCTTTCACCTTGACCCAAATAACTTAAAATAAAAAATTATACATTCTTTTAGGGTTGTCTTGCAATATTGCAGTATCGCGCAACTGACAAGCCAACCGCAGCAACTGCGATATTAGCATGTTTACGTTTTTCTTATTTTTTTCTTTTTTCCCTGCTTGTTTTGAACTTCGTGTGTATTGAATCTTAAATAAGTTAATAATGATAACAAGAATGTTTATCATGGTGATTTGTAACAGACTTGAAACAGACAGTTCTTGAATCAGACAGTGAATGAGAGAGATCGACTGAGCGAGTGCGATTATCTGCATCTGTCTTTGAGGTCAAGCCATATATATATTCATTAAAAAGGTTGCAGTGTCCAAGGAAAGCGAAATATTGTATCGCCCTTTTAACGTTTAAGGGTATTTACCATCAGAGGTGGGTAGTAATGAAGTAAATTTACTTCATTACATTTACTTGAGTATTTTTTTGGTAAAATTTTAGTTTTAAGAGTAGATTTAAATGTGGGTACTTTTACTTCGAGTACATTTCTATTGTAAAAAACTGTACTTTTTAGGGCTGAATGATTAATTGCATTTGCGATAATAATATCGCGATGTGATAAAAGGCGATTTTTTAACCGCAAAAGCAGCGAGCAAGTAAAGCAGTCTGCACTGCGGATAAAGCATCAACTTGGCACACTACGCATATAGACCTTTATGTGATATTGTGTTATAGATTCTCTCCAACGATTCTCTATCTATTCAGATCATTTCAGAATCGAGTCTGAGCTTAGTTTTAAACACAGATACGTGATGATGCTGCGTGTGCTTTATAAACAACCATATTCTGCTTGCTTATAATTCCTCTGTCTGACACACACACACACACACACACACACACACACACAAAGAAGGGCGTAGATTTGGTTTGAACATTGGGGAGGTTGAAGTTTGGGTCTGCATATTTTTCATGTGATCATGGTAGAAATATTGGGGGGGTTGTAATGCATAGATTTAAATATTGGGGGGGGGGGGGATTATCTCCCCCCAACCCCCCCACAAACTACGCCCCTGCACACACACACACACACACACACACACACACACACACACACACACACAACACCACTCAAACCTTCCAAAAAATAATCATTCATAAAGTTCGGAAAAGTTGAAGCGAATTACAAGGATATTCGCGGACTGCATTGCACAAGATGCGCTATGATACGCGTGCTTTGCTTGATGTTACTCTTGTAGTGTGCGGTGTCGCTTGCCGGTATTTTCCTTACAAATGCTCTACGAAGACATCATGTGTCTTTTGGAATGCAGTTGGCTTATATATTAAAAATATGAAAATCAAAGACAGAAGCTGCTTTTAATTTTAAATACTCACGCGCTTTGCGAAGAGTGCTTGAGCATATGCGGCTGTGAGCGACTCCGTCTAACGTGGTTAAATGTATTTGCATCTCAAAATGCTTTTATGACAAAGTAGTCGGGTCACTGTTCTTTTCACACTGCATGACTATCTAGGCCAGGATTCAGTCGCTGCTGTGTTCAAACTGCACGATGGATCGGCGACAGAAGGTTTCACACTGCATGACTTTACAATAGGAAGAATCGCCGACAGCTCTGTCTGGCACGCAAACTACGTTTCACAATCAAAGACACGCGAGATGTGACAAGGAAACAACGTGAGATCACGCGTGCAAGACCGGAGCTCTCGCAAGACTGAAATTGTTATTAAAAAGGATAGCCTGCAAGAATATTGAGATCCAACTTGTCTGTGCGCTGATTTGCAGCAAAAAGGAGAAAAATAAAGAGTTTATGCAGGAGGAAATGGTTAGGAAGACGAGGGGAGCAAGGACTGTGTTCTGCAAAGAGAGTGGGTAAATAAATCATTTTGCAGTGTGCTGCTGTTGCTGCTGGTCAAGCAAATGTTTGTGCTTTGTTTCTGTTTGATATAATTGTAAATATATCTATTAAAATACTTATATTCTGGTCTATAACTCCTCCCCGAACTCCCCGCTGCTTTGTATCTTGCTCTCTCATTGGCTGTCGGTCATCGCCAATGTAGTTTTCAGTCAGAACACTTTTCACACAGCAGATTTTGAATCGCCGACAGGTCCAGATATTTAGCATGCCAAATATCTCACGGGTGTCGGCGATTTTCTCAGATTGCGTCTTTGCTCATTCAAACTGCGTGATTGTCACTCGCGTGAACGAGCACCGATTTGCCTGTGATTTCGGGCATTTGTCTGCGATTTCTCAAAACCTGTCGGCGAGCCAAAATCGGGGCTAAAATCGTGCAGTCTGAACTCGGCATAAGTTATTTTAACACAGTAATAACAGCAAGTTATTTTAACAGGATAAAATAAGATGTGGTTTGTGTGTTATTTTAACACACAAACCACATCTTATATTTCAAAAGAGATGAAAAAGTTCAGACAGCCTACTCTTAAATTCTGAAAGCACTCTTTGTTTATTGATTGTAATGTTTTTAATGTTTCTTTGTTATTTGCTATATGTTTTGAAGCTTTATTAGTTAAACTTCTTAACATATAATTGTATTAAAAAAAAATTTAATGTGTAAATATCTCATTTTGTTTTGAAGTTTAGATACTTCTATCTATGAGAGCACAAAAATGAGCCATGGGAGACAATGATTGGATTTTTTTTTTTTTTTTTCAGTTCCAATCATAATTTTGACATTTGGGTGTTATTGTTTAGCTATTGACCTATGTTTTCAAATTTCCTGTGGTGTTTTTGTCACGATCGGACTAATGGTTTCGAAGATAATTGCAAGTTTTTAAAGTGCTAAATGACAATGATACATAAACTATAAGGCGAAACCTGGCATGTTTGGTATCGTTGGACTCAGGAAGGATTCAGGATTTCAAGGGACTAATGGTTGTATGCGTTTATAGCCATTTTCATGACATTTTCCCTGTTATAGCGCCACCAAGTGGCCAATTGTCGCGATTTTTAATCAAATGACCTAAGATTGAGCTAATGAAAATGTGTCCCGAGTTTAGCAAAAATATCTCTTTCCGTTTACAAGTTATAATTGTTTTAGTAAAAGTGGCTGTGGTGCCTTCAAACATTTTGGTTCCCCTTAGTGACCGGGAATTTAAATTAAGATTTTTTTTTGATGATTATTGATAGTCACTGTCCAGAGAATATTTCTGCAGTGGTTTGGTTCCAATCAGGCTAAAAACCTAGGAGTAGTTCGCAAAAGTAGGTTTTTCAAAAAACCTCAATTTACTCGAAATTGGCGCCTGAAGGGCGAGCAAATCGGAGATAGCCATTTTGTCCGCCTTGAGCCAAGGATTCCAACGATGTAAGACACTTGAGCCTGGGACAAAGGGTCTAAGAGTTATGAGCAATTTTGAACTTTTGGTTGCTGTAGCGCCACCTATGGGCCAATCGGGGTCATACTCTGATAGGTTGTCCCCAAATTGAGGCCTACCATCTGGCCAGGTTTCAAGACTCTAGGCCTTACGGTTTGGCCTGCACGATGCGTTTTACGAATCCTTACAATTACAATAGGGTTTCAGCATTTCATGCTTGAACCCCTAATAAGAATGGAAGCTTTTTGCCATTTATAGCGTCACCTAGGGTCCGATCTGCATGAAACTCGGCATGCTTCCTCATCATGTTATGACACATATGCTCATCAATTTTTGTGAAGTTCTGAGTTTTCATTTGGGATTTATAGGCTTTTTAGTGTATTTTGCCCCGCCCCTTTTCTAAATGACCCTGTTACAGCCACCCAAATGCCAAAGTTCAACTTTTTTTCGATAATTATTGATCTAGAGAGTCCAGAGAATTGTCCTAGACTGGTTTGGTTCCGATCGGGCGAAAAACCAGGGACTAGTTCGCAAAAGTAGGTTTTGGACAAAATTCGACATAGCAGAAAATTTCCCCTGCCTACATCCAAATCGGAGATAGCCATTTTGTCCGCCTTGAGCCAAGGATTCCAACGATGTAAGACACTTGAGCCTGGGACAAAGGGTCTAAGAGTTATGAGCAATTTTGAACTTTTGGTTGCTGTAGCGCCACCTATGGGCCAATCGGGGTCATACTCTGATAGGTTGTCCCCAAATTGAGGCCTACCATCTGGCCAGGTTTCAAGACTCTAGGCCTTACGGTTTGGCCTGCACGATGCGTTTTACGAATCCTTACAATTACAATAGGGTTTCAGCATTTCATGCTTGAACCCCTAATAAGAATGGAAGCTTTTTGCCATTTATAGCGTCACCTAGGGTCCGATCTGCATGAAACTCGGCATGCTTCCTCATCATGTTATGACACATATGCTCATCAATTTTTGTGAAGTTCTGAGTTTTCATTTGGGTTTTATAGGCTTTTTAGTGTATTTTGCCCCGCCCCTTTTCTAAATGACCCTGTTACAGCCACCCAAATGCCAAAGTTCAACTTTTTTTCGATAATTATTGATCTAGAGAGTCCAGAGAATTGTCCTAGACTGGTTTGGTTCTGATCGGGCGAAAAACCAGGGACTAGTTCGCAAAAGTAGGTTTTGGACAAAATTCGACATAGCAGAAAATTTCCCCTGCCTACATCCAAATCGGAGATAGCCATTTTGTCCGCCTTGAGCCAAGGATTCCAACGATGTAAGACACTTGAGCCTGGGACAAAGGGTCTAAGAGTTATGAGCAATTTTGAACTTTTGGTTGCTGTAGCGCCACCTATGGGCCAATCGGGGTCATACTCTGATAGGTTGTCCCCAAATTGAGGCCTACCATCTGGCCAGGTTTCAAGACTCTAGGCCTTACGGTTTGGCCTGCACGATGCGTTTTACGAATCCTTACAATTACAATAGGGTTTCAGCATTTCATGCTTGAACCCCTAATAAGAATGGAAGCTTTTTGCCATTTATAGCGTCACCTAGGGTCCGATCTGCATGAAACTCGGCATGCTTCCTCATCATGTTATGACACATATGCTCATCAATTTTTGTGAAGTTCTGAGTTTTCATTTGGGATTTATAGGCTTTTTAGTGTATTTTGCCCCGCCCCTTTTCTAAATGACCCTGTTACAGCCACCCAAATGCCAAAGTTCAACTTTTTTTCGATAATTATTGATCTAGAGAGTCCAGAGAATTGTCCTAGACTGGTTTGGTTCCGATCGGGCGAAAAACCAGGGACTAGTTCGCAAAAGTAGGTTTTGGACAAAATTCGACATAGCAGAAAATTTCCCCTGCCTACATCCAAATCGGAGATAGCCATTTTGTCCGCCTTGAGCCAAGGATTCCAACGATGTAAGACACTTGAGCCTGGGACAAAGGGTCTAAGAGTTATGAGCAATTTTGAACTTTTGGTTGCTGTAGCGCCACCTATGGGCCAATCGGGGTCATACTCTGATAGGTTGTCCCCAAATTGAGGCCTACCATCTGGCCAGGTTTCAAGACTCTAGGCCTTACGGTTTGGCCTGCACGATGCGTTTTACGAATCCTTACAATTACAATAGGGTTTCAGCATTTCATGCTTGAACCCCTAATTAAAGCTGCAAGCAGCATTTATCGGGGTTCAAGCATTTAAGGCCTTTAAGCACATAAGCATTTAAGACATTACGTTTTATTTAACAAGCTTTTAACCACTGAAATTATAGATGGAAAAATCCATTTACAGCCAATATAGGCAATTTACCATAGGAAATATGTAGTTTTCAAACCTTTTTGCCAGTTATAGCGCCACCTATGGTCCGATCTACATGAAATTTTGCATGCTTGTTTAGAATGTTATGGCACATATGCTCACCCATTTTCGTGAAGTTCTGAGTTTTCGTTTAGGATTTATAGGCTTCTGAGTGCATTTTGCCACGCCCATTTTCTTTATGACCCAATTATACCCATGCGAAAAATGCAAAAGTTCAACTTTTTTTCGATAATTATTGATCTAGAGCGTCCAGAGAATTGTCCTAGACTGGTCTGGTTGTGATCGGGCGAAAAACCAGGGACTAGTTCGCAAAAGTAGGTTTTTAACATATTCATGAATATTTAATGAACAGTTTGATTGTCAGTGATGGTTCTTGAGGCAAAGTTGTTCAGCATGAGCAGATCTATCAGATGATATGCATTTTGTGATGATAAGTGTAACACCACGTGATTACAGAGCCTTAAAACTCGTTAGCGCCAACTAGTGGCCGATTTCTTTCAAAATTCTTACAGACCTCTAGGGGCTTGAGCCGAACATGCCCATCGAGTTTCGCTCCGATCGGACTTCGTTAACGGTGCTCAAACCTCATTGGCCAATGGCGGCCATGTTTTTCGAGATACGCCAATATCCTTTTAGACATACATGGCCCCTTGGGCCAAGACACTGCATACCAAATTTCAAGTCATTCGGAAAAACGGTCAGTTGTCTATATGTTTTTATTTGTTTTATAGCGCCACCATGTGGCCAATCGACGCAATTTTTTTACTGTGACCTCAGATTGACCTCTTACACATGTGTACCAAGTTTGGTGAAGTTTACTTAATTACTTCTTGAGTTATAGCCATTTTAGTAAAATAGGCTCCTCCCACAACGTTAATTTTGCACCCCCTAGCGACCATTAATCGAAATTTCAACTTTTTTTCGATAATTATTGATCTTCAGACTCCAGAGAACAATTCCGCACTGGTTTGGTTCCGATCGGGCGAAAAACCAGGGACTAGTTCGCAAAAGTAGGTTTTTGACAAAATTCAAAATGGCGAAAAATCTATCATGGCGGAAATGAAATCGGAGATATACGTTTTTTTCTTCAGGAGCTCTGGATTTCAATGATATAAGACACTTGAAGCTACGCCTTACGGTCTGGGAGTTCTGAGCAGTTTTGCGCTTTTGATTGCTATAGCGCCACCTATGGGCCGATTGGGCTGAGTCCGTGTATCTGAGTAGCGAGCAATAGTACTACCATCTGGCAAAGTTTCAAGTCTCTAGGTCTTACGGTTTGGGCTGCACGATGCGTTTTATGGCGGAAAAATAATAATAATAAAAATCAGGACGATTACAATAGGGTTTCAGCACTTCGTGCTTGAACCCCTAATAAAAATCAGTACAATTACAATAGGTGTTCAGCACTTCGTGCTTGAACCCCTAAAAATCAGCACAATTACAATAGGGTTTCAGCACTTCGTGCTTGAACCCCTAATAAAAATCAGTACAATTACAATAGGGTTTCAGCACTTCGTGCTTGAACCCCTAAAAATCAGTACAATTACAATAGGGTTTCAGCACTTCGTGCTTGAACCCCTAAAAATCAGTACAATTACAATAGGGTTTCAGCACTTCGTGCTTGAACCCCTAAAAATCCTTACAATTACAATAGGGTTTCAGCACTTCGTGCTTGAACCCCTAATAATAAAAATCAGTACAATTACAATAGGGTTTCAGCACTTCGTGCTTGAACCCCTAATAATAATAAAAATCAGCACAATTACAATAGGGTTTCAGCACTTCGTGCTTGAACCCCTAATAATAAAAATCAGCACAATTACAATAGGGTTTCAGCATTTCATGCTTGAACCCCTAATAATAAAAATCAGTACAATTACAATAGGGTTTCAGCACTTCGTGCTTGAATCCCTAAAAATCAGTACAATTACAATAGGGTTTCAGCACTTCGTGCTTGAACCCCTAATAATAATAATAATAATAATAATAATAAAAATCAGCACAATTACAATAGGGTTTCAGCACTTCGTGCTTGAACCCCTAATAATAATAAAAATCAGTACAATTACAATAGGGTTTCAGCACTTCGTGCTTGAACCCCTAAAAATCCTTACAATAACAATAGGGTTTCAGCACTTCGTGCTTGAACCCCTAAAAATCAGTACAATTACAATAGGGTTTCAGCACTTCGTGCTTGAACCCCTAATTAAAGCTGCAAGCAGCATTTATCGGGGTTCAAGCAGTTAAGGCCTTTAAGGCATTTAAGCACAAAAGTATCAAAAGTTATTAAGATTTATTTAATAAGCATGTAACCACTGACATAATAGATGGAAAAGACCATTTACAGCCAATACAGGCAATTTACCATGTGATATATATGGTTTTAAAGCTTTTTAACAGTTATAGCGCCAGCTATGGTCCGATCTCCATAAAATTGTTTACTGTGACCTCAAATTGAACCCATACACATGTGTACTGAGTTTGGTGAAGATATCTCATTTACTTCTTGAGTTATAGCCATTTTAGTAAAATAGGCTCCTCCCACAACAATTTAGCACATTCTAGTATTATTTACTATGATTCTAGCCTGATTTGCCATATTCTAGCATAATTTACCATGATATACTACATTCTAGTATGATTTACCATTGTTTACTGTGATTCTAGCATGGATTACCATAGTTTATCATGATTTATCATAGTTTACAATGATTTATCATAGTTTACCATGATTTACCCTGTTCTAGCATAGTTTACCATGATTTACCATGTTCTAGCATGATTTACCATGATATACGACATTCTAACATGATTTACCACAGTGTATTATGATTTATCATGCTTACCATGATTTACCCTGTTCTAGCATAGTTTACCATGATTTACCATGTTCTAGCATGATGTACCATGATATACCATGTTCTAGAATGATGTACCAGGATTGTAGTATGATTTACCTTGATACACCACATTCTAGTATTATTTATTATGATTTCCATGTTTTTAGTGTGATTTAACCATGATGTACCACATTGTTAGCAATTATGTAAAGTATCAGTAAAAATGAAGTGATAAACTCTGACAAAATATGATTGTGCTACAATAGTAATTGTTATATAAGTGATTTTTTTGTGTTTTATTGTTATATAAGTGATTTTTAGTGTCTAATGAATGCAAAAGCATATGTGAGTAGACTTCATTAATAAGTAGAATGGCCAGCAGAGGGCAGTAGAAGACCACATATTGGCTCACTTTCACTTTAAACTTCTTGATTTTCACCATTTTTCTGTACTAAAGCAAACCAGTTTTTCCATTTTAACTCCATAATGCATGTTTACACAAACACACACACACACACACACACACACACACACACACACACAAAGACAAGTGTTGTTGTTTTTTCAATGCTATTGGGATATGTCATTATGAAAATGGATTTGAATGGTCTATAAACATTTCACAAAGTCTTTGTAAGCTATTAATCAGATCATTCAGAATTTATTCAGAAACCTAAGACTACACACACACATTATGTTGTAGATAAAGACATTTGAAATATATGATGTGATCAAACTGTCAATACTAATACTTTAACAGATGGATTTTGACTAAATGTAATTGTAAATGTTAAAATAGTGATTTTATAAAGTCTAAATATAAATTATAGAACAATATGACAACATGACTATTTTAAACAGCAGGGGGCAGTAAAATACCACTTATTGGCTTAATATGCCATTATATTCATATCATTTTCACCTTTTTAACTGTTATAGAGGCAAATTTTGTCAGATCTGTCTGAAAATTTTCATGCATGTTCAGAGTGATATTTCACATGTTCTGACTTGTTTTTAAGAAGGTCTGAGCATCTTAAAAGATATAAGCTTTCGGGGACACTTGGTCATGGCCACATTTTGAAGTGACCCTATTATAGCAATCCAAATGAAGTAGTTCAACTTTTTCTGATAATTACTGATCTAGAGAGTCCAGAGAATTGTACTGCACTAGTTTTGAACATTATTATATGAAAATTATATGATCATAGATGGAAAAGACCATTTACAGTCAATACAGGCAATGTACCATAGGAAATATATGGTTTTAAAGCTTTTTAACAATTATAGCGCCACCTATGGTCCGATCTCCATAAATTTTTGCATGCTTGTTAATGATGTTATGACACATATGCTCACCAATTTTTGTGAAGTTCTGAGTTTTTATTTATGATTTAGAGGCTTTTTAGTGCATTTTGCCACACCCATTTTCTTTATGACCCTATTATAGCCATGCGCAAAATGCAAAAGTTCAACTTTTTTTTGATAATTATTGATCTAGAGAGTCCATAGAATTGTCCTAGACTAGTCTGGTTCTGATCGGGCGAAAAACCTAGGACTAGTTCGCAAAAGTAGGTTTTTAACATATTCACGAATAATAAAGGAACGGTTTGATGGTTTGATCATACATTTTGTGATGATAAGTGTAACACCACGTGATTACAGAGCCATAAAACTCGTTAGCGCCAACTAGTGGCCGATTTCTTTCAAAATTCTTACAGACCTCTAGGGCCATGAGTCGAACATGCCCACCGAGTTTTGTTCCGATCGGCCTCCGTTAACCTTGTCTAATAGGTGCTCAAACTTCATTGGCCGATGGCGGCCATGTTTTTTGAGATACACCAATGTCCTCATAGATATACATGACAGCTTGGACCAAGACACTGCATACCAATTTTCAAGTCAATCGGACTAACGGTCAGGTGGTTACAGCCTGATTTATGTTTTTTTCATGTTATAGCGCCACCATGTGGCCAATCGCCGCAATCTTTTTACTATGACCTCAGATTGACCTCTTACACAGGTGTACCGAGTTTGGTGAATATACCTCATTTACTTCTGGAGTTATAGCCATTTTAGTAAAATAGGCTCCGCCTTCTTCAAACATTTTGGCGCCCCTTAGCGACCGTCAATCGAAATTTCAACTTTTTTTCGATAATTATTCGATTCGATATTCTGACTCCAGAGAACATTTCTGCACTGGTTTGGTTCCGATCGGACACAAAACCAGGGACTAGTTCGCAAAAGTAGGTTTTGGACATAATTCAAAATGGCGGAAAATTTGCATACCGGAAATGAAATCCTTGAGGCCTTTTTTGTTCGGCTTGACCCAAGGATTCCAATGATATAAGACACTTGAGTCTGTGACAAACGGTTAATGAGATTTAAGCAAAAATATGATTTTTTTGTTTGTTTTTTTGCACTGTAGCGCCACCTATGGGCCAATCGGGGTCATATTTTGATAACCTCTCCTCGATTTTTGTACTACCATCTGGCAAAGTTTCAAGTCTCTAGCACTTACGGTTTGGGCTGCACGATGCGTTTTACGGCAGAAAAAAAATAAAATAATAAAAATCAGTACAATTACAATAGGGTTTCAGCACTTCGTGCTTGAACCCCTAATAAAAATCAGGGCAATTACAATAGGGTTTCAGCACTTCGTGCTTGAACCCCTAAAAATTCAATGCTTCGTGCTTGAACCCCTAATAATAAAAATCAGTACAATTACAATAGGGTTTCAGCATTTCATGCTTGAACCCCTAATTAAAGCTGCAAGCAGCATTTATCGGGGTTCAAGCAATTAAGGCCTTTAAGGCCTTAAAGCACAAAAGCATCAAAAGTTATTAAGTTTTATTTAGCAAGCATGTAACCACTGACATCATAGATGTAAAAGATCATGTTCTAGCATGATTTATCATGATATACCACATTCTAAAATGATTTACCATAGTTCATCATGATTTATCATGGTTTACCATGATTTACCCTGTTCTAGCATAGTTTACCATGATTTACCATGTTCTAGCATGATATACCACGTTCTAGAATTATTTACCAGGATTCTTACATGATCTACCTTGATACACCACATTCTACTATTATTTACTATGACTTACCATGTTTCTAGCGTGATTTACCATGATTTACCACATTACTAGCAATTATGTGAAGTGTCAGTGCAAATGAAGTGATAAACACTGACAAAATATGATTGTGTTATAATAGTTATTGTTATACAAGTGAATCCAAAAGCACATGTGAAAAGACTTCATTAACTCTTCCGTGTCGCCGATCACGCCGGCGTGATCAAATCACATGACAGTTTAAGACGTTGAATTATAAAAACAAAGTCACGATGAGCGCTGCTGTCCACTTCTGTCGAAAGTGCTGGCTTGAAACTCTATTCTACTTTTTGTTTTGTGTTGCTAGACCAAGTAAAAACGGAGATATGATCATTTAAACTTTATATAAAAAAAATATTGAAAATATTGACGCATTCGTAAAAGAACGCACGATGGGATGCGACAGGCGTTGCATTTATTCCAATAACTTCGTCGGTTTTTGTCATAAAACAAAACGGAGAAAAATGTGTGAATCTGCTGACTCTGCTCTTCATGCTGCACATTTTACGGAGTGGAGGAGAAGAACTGTGCAAAGAAGCGAAATTGAAAGGCGCCGACGGGATATTGACGGAATAGACAGAAAGACAGAGATGTTATTGCTAGTTTTTGGAAGAGTTTGAGTAGATTTTGAGAGTAGTTTAGGAGTAGTGTAGATAGTTTAGGTATTTTTTGTGGAAGGAAAATGAAGCAAATGTTTTTGGTTGAACAAGCCCTCGACTTGTTCTACCAACTGGACGATGTTGTTTACAGTTCATCGACGGAATCAGAAAGTGGCGATGATGAGATTGACGACTCGGCTTTTGTGGTTCACAACGAGGGGTGAGACAAACTTTTAGCTTATTGTATATTATATTATCTGTGTGTGTGTGTGTCTCTGTCTGTCTGTATGTCTGTCTGTGTGTGTGTGTGTGTGTGTGTGTGTGTGTGTGTGTGTGTGTGTGTGTGTCTGTCTGTCTGTCTGTCTGTCTGTGCGTGTGTGTTTCTGTGTGTGTCTGTGTGTGTGGTTGTGTGAACAAGAATTTCATTGCCAATGACTGCTTCACTGTAATTGTTGTGCATATGTGCCAATGAGCATCTTGAACTTTGATGTACAATCTTTAATCTTTTTGCGTGTGTCTTGACATGTACAGAGATGATGAGCAGCCTGGGTCATCTACCACTTCGACAACAAGCAGACAGAGGCCTACAAAGAGATGGGGTGGAAGAAAGAGTCAAACCAGATCAAGATCTCCAGCAAAGTCAGGACAGCCACACCACAGCTCTGAGCCCTGGAAAACCGAGAGTGATCCTGATATTGATTTTGTATTCATTTTACCTTTTGTATGGTATATTTGCACTTTTTAGGAACACCTCTTACTCAAGCTCATGAAAGCCCTGTAATGTAGCTGTCTGTGTAATTGTACATTGTGTTTTGTAGAGTTTCTAAGCAAAAAAGAAAAGAAAAAAACCCAATTGCCACACCTGCTTTTTGCTGTATATAGTTTGATTTTATCTCAATTTTACCTTTTTTATGTTGTATTTGCACTATTTGGTTGCACCTCATACTCTGGGAATGCAAGGCCTTAAATAATAGCTCTCTGTATAATTGTGTGCATGAACTGTTTTAAAAAGTGGCAAAGCTAAAAAGAAAAAAAAAAAAAGCCCATGGCTACACCTGCTTTTTTTTGTAAATCATATTTTTTTTGTATATAGCTTGATTATATCTGAATTGTACCTGTATATGTTGACATTTACAACTTGTGTTAACATTTTAAACCTTTTAAAATGCTTCATTGAGCATGTTTGTGTTTTTTTGTAGTAAAAAACTATAATTTTTCTATTCGGATTTTGTGTTTTTTGTGTGATTTTGGGTCCAGTATGTTGATAAAGTACATCAAAGTGAAAAACTAATTGTCTGTTCATATAGGTGATGTTGTGCTGTGTAAAAAGTACTCAAAAACGGCCAAAATAGCCCAAGACTCCGAAGAGTAAATAAGTAGAATGGCCAGCGGAAGCCAGTAGAAGACCACTTATTGGCTCACTTTCACTTTAAACTTAATGATTTGCACCAGTTTTCTGCACTAAATCAAACCAGTTTTTCCATGTTAACTCAATAATGCATGCTTACACACACACACACACACACACACAAATATGTTTTTTGGATATGTTATTGAGAAAATATATTTATTTGTCTATAGGCATTTCTTTGTGATCTAATAATATAAAACTATGTTACCAGTATAGGGCTGTAACGATTCCTCGATTATAGTAAAGTACTCGATTTAAAAAAATCCTTGATTGCAATTTACCCCTCGAGTAATTGGCAAAATACCGAAAGTGGTGCATTCCACAGACGAGAATCCAACAACCGCAGAATTACAGTTTTCTAGGACAACGCGATATTTAAAACCATTTACAGTCATAATATAGCATAGTGCCATTGTGAAATCACAAAGGCTGTGATTCAGTTAAATAAATATATCCTCTGTTTTTTGTTTGTTTGTTTTTTTCACAGAGAAGACGCTTCAATTACATGAGTGCAGATTAGCCTAACGTTACATGTTAAAATTACCTCAGCTCCGTCCACAGTAAACGCTGCTCCAAGCAAACTCAGTCTCTGCAGTGCTGTTTGTTTAGGTTTCCAATAACGTGCAAATATGGGAACGCAAGTCGGACGCAGTTTGTGTTTCATAGTTGCACTGTTATCATTTGTGGAGCACATCTGGGTTTCTCAAACTGCTGTTCATCGCGATTTCAAAATAAAAGTTTAAACATTGCGATTTCAAAATATAAGTTATCTTGCTCTGAGTTTGCATGTTTTGATGTGCACATGTTCTCGTTCAAGAAATTACAGTGACTGTAGCATTTCTATAGTACAGAATTGGCCAAATATTAAAGGTTAAGTTGACATTTGAATTAATTGTTTGGACAATATTAAACAAGGATTTGATAATGCCAGGCTTAGTGTAACAACAACCAGGCCGCTGGCGCCCTCTGCAGGCATTTGTTATTTATGTACATAAGTTATGTTTATATTAGTTTATATAATTTATTTTACATGGGTATATTTTAACAGTGTTCTTCAATAAAACCAATATAATTACTTACTTTGATACTTTACTTGAACCAATTATTGTTGCTTGTTATTATATATTTGTATTTTAAGTCATTTTAAAGGCTGTTGTTAACTTGAATCTATTTTTTACCACATTTTTTTTATCCTATTACTTGAATAGAATACTCGATTACTAAAATAATCGAAAGCTACAGCCCTATCATAATAAAAAAGATTGCTTTTTAAAGCATTTGTTTGTTTCCCAATACTGAAAGCTAATGAAAAGGTAATGTGCAATCCTGCTGCTCCCTCAAGTGGACAAAAGTGGTATTATAGCTTGCATTTTACAATTGAAGTGTTTGAATGAATGAGTGAATGAATGGGAATTTGGTTTTTCAATTATATCTCGGTAACCAGAATGCGAAAAATTCTGAAACTCAGAGCATAGATAGTGCTCGAGGAGCCCTCGACGGAGGCCCACGGAGGCCCGCGACGACACGTTTCGATCAAGAGCCTGGAGAGGACCTTACCATCAAAATTTGAACGTGCAACGACTTTCCGTTTTCGAGTTATTAGTGAATTTGTATTCGGGCGCGTGGCTTAAAGGGGGGGGTGAAATGCTCATTTTCACTCAATCTCCTGTTAATCTTGAGTACCTATAGAGTAATATTGCATCCTTCATATCTCCAAAAAGTCTTTTGTTTTATTAAATTTTTAACAGAAAGATAGGCTGTACCGAGTCTTTCCGGAAAAAACCGAGCGGCTGGAGGCGGGCCCTGTGGGCGAAGCTTAGCTGTGCTAACGCGCCGAGCTAGTGACAAGGGGTGACAACACACAGAGACATTTTTGTTCAACAAACAGTTTTACTCACCGTCCGGTTCCAACGCACGACCGCGAACCTTTATCATTGTGACTGCTCGATCCTTAAGCATTAGACGATCTGCAAATCCGTGGATCTGGGCTTTGTTTATAAAACAATCATCGTCGAAATGCAGGGAACAACTCTTACACAACTCCGTTTATGCTCAGGAAAACAAACTCCATCCACGGGTTCCTTAACGCTGGGTTCTTTGGGAATCTGTGCAGGGTTGTCTTGCCCTGGCAACTAAAAACACACTTCTTTGGTGACATTAACTTCCCAAAAGCCGGGCAGGGCGCTTTGATGGCGAACTGCTTTCACTCTCACTAGTCTACGAGTGCGCGCGCGGCCGCTATCTTACCGGAGAAGTGCCCCTAGGACCCATATAAGGAAATTCCGCCCTGTCTTACGTAAGACAGAGCCATACTCGAAAAAAACTTTCCGAAACTTGTGACAAACCGGAAGGAGTATTTTTGGAACAAAAATACTCCTTCAAACGTACAACTTAGTTTTTGAAACTTTGTCCATGTTTAGCATGGGAATCCAACTCTTTACCAGTGTAAAAAACTCAGTATGCATGAAATAGCATTTCACCCCCCCTTTAAATGCCCGTTTTACTTTCGTTTCATTTCATTCATTTACTTTCGTCCATTTCCATATCTCAATGTGACACAATTGTCAAGTAATACTCCAATAGATGAGTTTTGACAAAATATGATTGACAATGTTAAAATAATGTTTTTATAAAGTCTAAATATGAATTATATGACAATATTACGGAGCAGTATGATGAAATGGCAGCAGGGGGCAGTAAAATACCACTTATTGGCTTAATGACATGTTATATCATTTTTACCTTTTTAACTGTTATAGAGGCAAATTTTGTCCGATCTGTCTGAAAATTTTCATGCTTGTTCAGGGTGATATTTCACATGTTCTGACTTGTTTTTAAGAAGGTCTGAGCATTGATTAAAGAGATATAGGCTTTCGGGGACACTTGGTAAAGGCCAGATTTTGAAGTGAACCTATTATAGCTATCCAAATGAAGTAGTTCAACTTTTTCTGACAATTATTGATCTAGTGAGTCCAGAGAATTGTATTGCACTAGTTTTGAACATTATGATATGAAAATTATATGATCAGAGATGGAAAAGACCATTTACAGCCAATACAGGCAGTTTACCATAGGAAATATATGATTTTAAAGCTTTTTAACAGTTATAGCGCCACCTATCGTCCGATCTCCATAGAATTTTTCATGCTTGTTAATGATGTTATGTCACATATGCTGACCAATTTTTGTGAAGTTCTGAGTTTTTATTTAGGATTTATAGGCTTTTTAATGTATTTTGACACGCCCATTTTATAAATTACCCTATTACAGCCATCCAAATGCAAAAGTTCAACTTTTTTTTGATAATTATTGATCTAGAGAGTCCAGAGAATTGTCCTAGACTGGTCTGGTTCCGATCGGGCAAAAAACCTAGGACTAGTTCGCAAAAGTAGGTTTTTAACATATTAATGAATAATTAATGAACAGTTTGATTGACAGCAATGGTTCTTGAGGCAAAGTTGTTCAGGATGAGGAGATCTATCAAATGATATGCATATTGTGTGGATATTTGTAACACCACGTGATTACAGAGCCGTAAAACTCGTTAGCGCCAACTAGTGGCCGATTTCTTTCAAAATTCTTACAGACCTTTAGGGCCATGAGCCGAACATGCCCATTGAGTTTCGTTCCGATCGGCCTCCGTTAACCTTGTCTAATAGGTGCTCAAACTTCGTTGGCCGATGGCGGCCATGTTTTTTGAGATACGCCAATGTCCTCATACACATACATGGCACCTTGGACCAAGACACTGCATACCAATTTTCAAGTCAATCGGACTAACGGTCAGGTGGTTATAGCCTGTTTTATGTTTTTTTCATTTTATAGCGCCACCATGAGGCCAATCGTCGCGATTTTTTTACTGTGACCCCAGAGTAAGCTCATACACATGTGTACCAAGTTTGGTGAAGATACCTCATTTACATCGGGAGTTATAGCCATTTTAGTAAAATAGGCCCCTCCCACAACGTACGTTTTGGCGCCCCTTAGCGACCGTGAATCGAAATTTCCACTTTTTTTCGATAATTATTGATATTCAGTCTCCAGAGAACATTTCTGCACTAGTTTGGTTCCAATCGGGCAAAAAACCAGGGACTAGTTCGCAAAAGTAGATTTTTGACAAAATTCAAAATGGCGGAAAATCTATCATGGCGGAAATGAAATCGGAGATATACGTTTTGTTCGTCAGGCGTCCAGCTTTCCAATGATATAAGACACTTGAGTCTACGACATACGGTCTAGGAGTTATGAGCAGTTTCGCGCTTTTGGTTGTTATAGCGCCACCTATGGGCCAATCGGGGTCATAATCTCTGAACCTTTCCTCGATTTTTGTACTACCATCTGTCAAAGTTTCAAAGTTCCAGCTCTTACGGTTTGGGCTGCACGATGCGTTTTACGGCGGAATAATAATAATAATAATAATAATTAAAGCTGCAAGCAGCATTTATCGGGGTTCAAGCTATTAAGGCCTTTAAGGGTTTTTAAGCACAAAAGCATCAAAAGTTATCAGGTTTTATTTAGCAAGCATGTAACCACTGACATAATAGATGGAAAAGACCATTTACAGCCAATACAGGCAATGTACCATAGGAAATATATGGTTTTAAAGCTTTTTAACAGTTATAGCGCCACCTATGGTCCGATCTCCATAAAATTTGGCATGCTTGTTAATGATGTTATGTCACATATGCTCACCAATTTTTGTGAGGTTCTGAGTTTTCATTTAGGATTTATAGGCTTTTTAGTGTATTTTGCTACGCCCATTTTATAAATGACCCTATTACAGCCATCCAAATGCAAAAGTTTAACTTTTTTTTGATAGTTTTTGATCTAGAGAGTCCAGAGAATTGTCCTAGACTGGTCTGGTTCCAATCGTGCGAAAAACCTAGGACTAGTTCGCAAAAGTAGGTTTTTAACATGTTTGCAAATATTTAATGAACGGTTTGATTGACAGCAATGGTCCTTGAGGCAAAGTTGTTCAGGATGAGGAGATCTATCAAATGATATGCATATTGTGTGGATATTTGTAACACCACGTGATTACAGAGCTGTAAAACTCATTAGCGCCAACTAGTGGCCGATTTCTTTCAAAATTGTTACAGACCTCTATGGCCTTGAGTCGAACATGCCCATCGAGTTTCGTTCCGATCGGCCTCCGTTAACCTTGTCTAATAGGTGCTCAAACTTCATTGGCCGATGGTGGCCATGTTTTTCGAGATACGCCAATGTCCTCATACACATACATGGCACCTTGGACCAAGACACTGCATGCCAATTTTCAAGTCAATCGGACTAATGGTCAGGTGGTTATAGCCTGTTTTATGTTTTTTTCATGTTATAGCGCCACCATGTGGCCAATTGCCGCGGTTTTTTTACTGTGACCTCAGATTGACCTCTTACACATGTGTACCAAGTTTGGTGAAGATACCTCATTTACTTCTGGAGTTATAGCCATTTTAGTAAAATAGGCCCCTCCCACAACGAACGTTTTGGCGGCCTTACCGTCCGTGAGTCGAAATTTCAACTTTTTTTCGATAGTTTTTGATAATCAGACTCTAGAGAACATTTCTGCACTGGTTTGGTTCCGATCGGGCGAAAAACCTAGGACTAGTTCGCAAAAGTATGTTTTTGACAAAATTCAAAATGGCGGAAAATCTATCATGGCGGAAATGAAATCGGAGATATACGTTTTGTTCGTCAGGCGTCCAGCTTTCCAATGATATAAGACACTTGAGTCTACGTCATACGGTCTAGTAGTTATGAGCAGTTTCGCACTTTTGGTTGCTATAGCGCCACCTATGGGCCAATCGGGGTCATACTTTGATAGGTTCTCCCCAAATTGAGGACTACCATTTGGCCAAGTTTCAAGGTTCCAGCTCTTACGGTTTGGTCTGCACGATGCGTTTTAGGGGAAAATAATAATAATAATAATAATAATTAAAGCTGCAAGCAGCATTTATCGGGGTTCAAGCAGTTAAGGTCTTTAAGGCATTTAAGCACAAAAGCATCAAAAGTTATTAAGATTTATTTAATAAGCATGTAACCACTGACATAATAGATGGAAAAGACCATTTACAGCCAATACAGGCAATTTACCATGTGATATATATGGTTTTAAAGCTTTTTAACAGTTATAGCGCCACCTATGGTCCGATCTCCATAGAATTGTTTACTGTGACCTCAAATTGAACCCATACACATGTGTACTGAGTTTGGTGAAGATATCTCATTTACTTCTTGAGTTATAGCCATTTTAGTAAAATAGGCTCCTCCCACAACAATTTAGCATATTCTAGTATTATTTACTATGATTCTAGCATGATTTGCCATATTCTAGCATAATTTACCATGATATACTACATTCTAGTATGATTTACCATTGTTTACTGTGATTCTAGCATGGATTACCATAGTTTATCATGATTTATCATAGTTTACCATGATTTATCATAGTTTACCATGATTTACCCTGTTCTAGCATAGTTTACCATGATTTACCATGTTCTAGCATGATTTACCATGATATACCACATTCTAACATGATTTACCATAGTTTATTATGATTTATCATGGCTTACCATGATTTACCCTGTTCTAGCATAGTTTACCATGATTTACCATGTTCTAGCATGATGTACCATGATATACCATGTTCTAGAATGATGTACCAGGATTGTAGTATGATTTACCTTGATACACCACATTCTAGTATTATTTATTATGATTTACCATGTTTTTAGTGTGATTTACCATGATTTACCACATTGCTAGCAATTATGTGAAGTATCAGTAAAAATGAAGTGATAAACTCTGACAAAATATGATTGTGCTACAATAGTAATTGTTATATAAGTGATTTTTTAGTGTTTTATTGTTATATAAGTGATTTTTAGTGTCTAATGAATGCAAAAGCATATGTGAGTAGACTTCATTAATAAGTAGAATGGCCAGCAGAGGGCAGTAGAAGACCACATATTGGCTCACTTTCACTTTAAACTTCTTGATTTTCACCATTTTTCTGCACTAAAGCAAACCAGTTTTTCCATTTTAACTCCATAATGCATGTTTACACACACACACACACACACACACACACACACACACACACACACACACACACACACACACACACACAAAAACAAATGTTGTTGTTGTTTTTTCAATGCTATTGGGATATGTCATTATGAAAATATATTTGAATGGTCTATAAACATTTCACAAAGTCTTTGCAAGCTATTAATCAGATGATTCAGAATTTATTCAGAAACCTAAGACTACACACACACATTATGTTGTAGATGCAGACATTTGAAATGTATGATGTGATCAAACTGTCAATACTAATACTTTAACAGATGGATTTTGACTAAATGTAATTGTAAATGTTAAAATAGTGATTTTATAAAGTCTAAATATAAATTATAGAACAATATGACAAAATTACTATTTTGAACAGCAGGGGGCAGTAAAATACCACTTATTGGCTTAACATGCCATTATAATCATATCATTTTCACCTTTTTAACTGTTATAGAGGCAAATTTTGTCTGATCTGTCTGAAAATTTTCATGCATGTTCAGAGTGATATTTCACATGTTCTGACTTGTTTTTAAGAAGGTCTGAGTCATTCATTAAAGAGATATAGGCTTTCGGGGACACTTGGTAAAGGCTACATTTTGAAGTGACCCTATTATAGCTATCCAAATGAAGTAGTTCAACTTTTTCTGACAATTATTGATCTAGTGAGTCCAGAGAATTGTATTGCACTAGTTTTGAACATTATGATATGAAAATTATATGATCAGAGATGGAAAAGACCATTTACAGCCAATACAGGCAACATACCATAGGAAATATATGGTTTTAAAGCTTTTTAACAGTTATAGCGCCACCTATCGTCCGATCTCCATAAAATTTTGCATGCTTGTTAATGATGTTATGACACATAGGCTGACCAATTTTTGTGAAGTTCTGAGTTTTCATTTAGGATTTATAGGCTTTTGAGTGTATTTTGCCACACCCATTTTATAAATGACCCTATTACAGCCATTCAAATGCAAAAGTTCAACTTTTTTTTGATAATTATTGATCTAGAGAGTCCAGAGAATTGTCCTAGACTGGTCTGGTTCCGATCGGGCGAAAAACCTAGGACTAGTTCGCAAAAGTAGGTTTTAGACATATTCGTGAATATTTAATGAACGGTTTGATTGACAGCAATGGTTCTTGAGGCAAAGTTGTTCAGCATGAGCAGATCTATCAAATGATATGCATATTGTGTGAATGAGTGTAACACCACGTGATTACAGAGCCATAAAACTCGTTAGCGCCAACTAGTGGCCGATTTCTTTCAAAATTCTTACAGACCTCTAGGGCCATGAGACGAACATGCCCATCGAGTTTCGCTCCGATCGGCCTCCGTTAACCTTGTCTAATCGGTGCTCAAACTTCATTGGCCGATGGCGGCCATGTTTTTTGAGATACGCCAATGTCCTCATAGACATACATGGCACCTTGGACCAAGACACTGCATACCAATTTTCAAGTCAATCGGACTAACGGTCAGGTGGTTATAGCCTGTTTTATGTTTTTTTCATGTTATAGCGCCACCATGTGGCCAATCGCCGCGATTTTTTTACCGTGACCTCAGAGTGACCTCTTACACATGTGTACCAAGTTTGGTTAAAATACCTCTTTTACTTCTGGAGTTATAGCCATTTTAGTAAAATAGGCTCCTCCAACAACGTTAATTTTGCACCCCCTAGCGACCGTGAATCGAAATTTCAACTTTTTTTCGATAATTATTGATCTTCAGACTCCAGAGAACAATTCTGCACTGGTTTGGTTCCGATCGGGCGAAAAACCAGGGACTAGTTCGCAAAAGTAGATTTTCGACAAAATTCAAAATGGCGGAAAATCTATCATGGCGGAAATAAAATCGGAGATATACGTTTTGTTCGTCAGGCGTCCAGCTTTCCAATGATATAAGACACTTGAGTCTATGACTTACGGTCTAGGAGTTATGAGCAGTTTCGCGCTTTTGGTTGCTATAGCGCCACCTATGGGCCAATCGGGGTCATAATTTGATAACCTCTCCTCGATTTTTGTACTACCATATGGCAAAGTTTCAAAGCTCTAGCCCTTACGGTTTGGGCTGCACGATGCGTTTTACGGCGGAATAATAATAATAATAATAATAATAATTAAAGCTGCAAGCAGCATTTATCGGGGTTCAAGCAATTAAGGCCTTTAAGGCCTTTAAGCATAAAAGCATCAAAAGTTATTAAGATTTATTTAGCAAGCATGTAACTACTGACATAATAGATGAAAAAGACCATTTATCCTAGGAAATATATGGTTTTAAAGCTTTTTAACAGTTATAGCGCCACCTTTGGTCCGATCTCCATAAAATTTGGCATGCTTGTTAATGATGTTATTTCACATATGTTCACCAATTTTTGTGAAGTTCTGAGTTTTTATTTATGATTTATAGTTTTTTTTATTTATTTTGCCCCGCCCATTTTATAAATGACCCTATTACAGCCATTCAAATGCAAAAGTTCAACTTTTTTTTGATAATTATTGATCTAGAGAGTCCAGAGAATTGTCCTAGACTGGTCTGGTTCCGATCGGGCGAAAAACCAGGGACTAGTTCGCAAAAGTAGGTTTTTAACATAATTACGAATATTTAATGAACGGTTTGATTGACAGCAATAGTTCTTGAGGCAAAGTTGTTCAGCATGAGCAGATCTATCAAATGATATGCATTTTGTGACAATAAGTGTAACACCACGTGATTACAGAGCCATTAAACTCGTTAGCGCCAACTAGTGGCCGATTTCTTTCAAAATTCTTACAGACCTCTAGGGGCTTGAGCCGAACATGCCCACTGAGTTTCGTTCTGATTGGCCTCCGTTAACCTTGTCTAATAGGTGCTCAAACTTCATTGGCCGATGGCGGCCATGTTTTTCGAGATACACCAATGTCCTCATAGACATACATGGCACCTTGGACCAAGACACTGCATACCAATTTTCAAGTCAATCGGACAAAAGGTCAGGTGGTTATAGCCTGTTTTATGTTTTTTTAATGTTATAGCGCCACCATGTGGCTAATCACCGCGATTTCTTTACTGTGACCTTAGATTGACCTCTTACACATGTGTACCAAGTTTGGTGAAGATAACTCATTTACTTCTGGAGTTATAGCCATTTTAGTCAAACTAGCTCCGCCTCCTTCGAACGTTTTGGCGCCCCTTAGCGACCGTGAATCAAAATTTAAACTTTTTTTTAATAATTATTGATATTCAGACTCCAGAGAACATTTCTGCACTTGTTTGGTTCCGATCGGACAAAAAACCTAGGACTAGTTCGCAAAAGTAGGTTTTGGACAAAATCCAAAATGGCGGAAAATTTGCATACCGGAAAGGAAATCCTTGAGGCCTTTTTTGTTCGGCTTGAGCTAAGGATTCCAATGATATAAGACACTTGAGTCTGTGACAAAGGGTTGGTGAGATTTAAGCAAAAATGTGCCATTTTTTTGGTTTTTGCACTGTAGCGCCACCTATTGGCCAATCTGGCTCATATTTTGATAACCTCTCCTCGATTTTTGTACTACCATATGGCAAAGTTTCAAGTCTCTAGCACTTACGGTTTGGGCTGCACGATGCGTTTTACGGCAGAAGAAAAATAATAATAATTAAAGCTGCAAGCAGCATTTATCGGGGTTCAAGCAGTTAAGGCCTTTAAGGCATTTAAGCACAAAAGCATCAAAAGTTATTAAGATTTATTTAGCAAGCTTGTAACCACTGACATAATAGATGGAAAAGACCATTTACAGCCAATACAGGCAATTTACCATGGGATATATATGGTTTTAAAGCTTTTTAACAGTTATAGCGCCAGCTATGGTCCGATCTCCATAAAATTGTTTACTGTGACCTCAAATTGAACCCATACACATGTGTACTGAGTTTGGTGAAGATATCTCATTTACTTCTTGAGTTATAGCCATTTTAGTAAAATAGGCTCCTCCCACAACAATTTAGCACATTCTAGTATTATTTACTATGATTCTAGCATGATTTGCCATATTCTAGCATAATTTACCATGATATACTACATTCTAGTATGATTTACCATTGTTTACTGTGATTCTAGCATGGATTACCATAGTTTATCATGATTTATCATAGTTTACCATGATTTATCATAGTTTACCATGATTTATCATAGTTTACCATGATTTACCCTGTTCTAGCATAGTTTACCATGATTTACCATGTTCTAGCATGATTTACCATGATATACCACATTCTAACATGATTTACCATAGTTTATTATGATTTATCATGGCTTACCATGATTTACCCTGTTCTAGCATAGTTTACCATGATTTACCATGTTCTAGCATGATGTACCATGATATACCATGTTCTAGATTGATGTACCAGGATTGTAGTATGATTTACCTTGATACACCACATTCTAGTATTATTTATTATGATTTACCATGTTTTTAGTGTGATTTACCATGATTTACCACATTGCTAGCAATTATGTGAAGTATCAGTAAAAATGAAGTGATAAACTGACAAAATATGATTGTGCTACAATAGTAATTGTTATATAAGTGATTTTTTAGTGTTTTATTGTTATATAAGTGATTTTTAGTGTCTAATGAATGCAAAAGCATATGTGAGTAGACTTCATTAATAAGTAGAATGGCCAGCAGAGGGCAGTAGAAGACCACTTATTGGCTCACTTTCACTTTAAACTTCTTGATTTTCACCATTTTTCTGCACTAAAGCAAACCAGTTTTTCCATTTTAACTTCATAATGCATGTTTACACACACACACACACACACACACACACACACACACACACACACACACACACACACACAAAGACAAATGTTGTTGTTGTTTTTTCAATGCTATTGGGATATGTCATTATGAAAATATATTTGAATGGTCTATAAACATTTCACAAAGTCTTTGCAAGCTATTAATCAGATGATTCAGAATTTATTCAGAAACCTAAGACTACACACACACATTATGTTGTAGATGCAGACATTTGAAATGTATGATGTGATCAAACTGTCAATACTAATTATAATTAGCCATTATAATCATATCATTTTCACCTTTTTAACTGTTATAGAGGCAAATTTTGTCTGATCTGTCTGAAAATTTTCATGCATGTTCAGAGTGATATTTCACATGTTCTGACTTGTTTTTAAGAAGGTCTGAGTCATTCATTAAAGAGATATAGGCTTTCGGGGACACTTGGTAAAGGCTACATTTTGAAGTGAACCTATTATAGCTATCCAAATGAAGTAGTTAAACTTTTTCAGACAATTATTGATCTAGTGAGTCCAGAGAATTGTATTGCACTAGTTTTGAACATTATGATATGAAAATTATATGATCAGAGATGGAAAAGACCATTTACAGCCAATACAGGCAACATACCATAGGAAATATATGGTTTTAAAGCTTTTTAACAGTTATAGCGCCACCTATCGTCCGATCTCCATAAAATTTTGCATGCTTGTTAATGATGTTATGACACATAGGCTGACCAATTTTTGTGAAGTTCCATGTTTTCATTTAGGATTTATAGGCTTTTGAGTGTATTTTGCCACACCCATTTTATAAATGACCCTATTACAGCCATACAAATGCAAAAGTTCAACTTTTTTTTGATAATTATTGATCTAGAGAGTCCAGAGAATTGTCCTAGACTGGTCTGGTTCTGATCGGGCGAAAAACCTAGGACTAGTTCGCAAAAGTAGGTTTTAGACATATTCGTGAATATTTAATGAACATTGACAGCAATGGTTCTTGAGGCAAAGTTGTTCAGCATGAGCAGATCTATCAAATGATATGCATATTGTGTGGATGAGTGTAACACCACGTGATTACAGAGCCATAAAACTCGTTAGCGCCAACTAGTGGCCGATTTCTTTCAAAATTCTTACAGACCTCTAGGGCCATGAGACGAACATGTCCATCGAGTTTCGTTCCGATCGGCCTCCGTTAACCTTGTCTAATCGGTGCTCAAACTTCATTGGCCGATGGCGGCCATGTTTTTTGAGATACGCCAATGTCCTCATAGACATACATGGCACCTTGGACCAAGACACTGCATACCAATTTTCAAGTCAATCGGACTAACGGTCAGGTGGTTATAGCCTGTTTTAAGTTTTTTTCATGTTATAGCGCCACCATGTGGCCAATCGCCGCGATTTTTTTACCGTGACCTTAGATTGACCTCTTACACATGTGTACCAAGTTTGGTTAAAATACCTCTTTTACTTCTGGAGTTATAGCCATTTTAGTAAAATAGGCTCCTCCCACAACGTTAATTTTGCACCCCCTAGCGACCGTGAATCGAAATTTCAACTTTTTTTCGATAATTATTGATCTTCAGACTCCAGTGAACAATTCTGCACTGGTTTGGTTCCGATCGGGCGAAAAACCAGGGACTAGTTTGCAAAAGTAGATTTTCGACAAAATTCAAAATGGCGGAAAATCTATCATGGCGGAAATAAAATCGGAGATATACGTTTTGTTCGTCAGGCGTCCAGCTTTCCAATGATATAAGACACTTGAGTCTAGGACTTACGGTCTAGGAGTTATGAGCAGTTTCGCGCTTTTGGTTGCTATAGCGCCACCTATGGGCCAATCGGGGTCATATTTGATAACCTCTCCTCGATTTTTGTACTACCATATGGCAAAGTTTCAAAGCTCTAGCCCTTACGGTTTGGGCTGCACGATGCGTTTTACGGCGGAATAATAATAATAATAATTAAAGCTGCAAGCAGCATTTATCGGGGTTCAAGCATTTAAGGCCTTTAAGCACATAAGCATTTAAGACATTACGTTTTATTTAACAAGCTTTTAACCACTGAAATTATAGATGGAAAAATCCATTTACAGCCAATATAGGCAATTTACCATAGGAAATATGTAGTTTTCAAACCTTTTTGCCAGTTATAGCGCCACCTATGGTCCGATCTACATGAAATTTTGCATGCTTGTTTAGAATGTTATGGCACATATGCTCACCCATTTTCGTGAAGTTCTGAGTTTTCGTTTAGGATTTATAGGCTTCTGAGTGCATTTTGCCACGCCCATTTTCTTTATGACCCAATTATACCCATGCGAAAAATGCAAAAGTTCAACTTTTTTTCGATAATTATTGATCTAGAGAGTCCAGAGAATTGTCCTAGACTGGTCTGGTTCTGATCGGGCGAAAAACCAGGGACTAGTTCGCAAAAGTAGGTTTTTAACATATTCATGAATATTTAATGAACAGTTTGATTGACAGTGATGGTTCTTGAGGCAAAGTTGTTCAGCATGAGCAGATCTATCAGATGATATGCATTTTGTGATGATAAGTGTAACACCACGTGATTACAGAGCCTTAAAACTCGTTAGCGCCAACTAGTGGCCGATTTCTTTCAAAATTCTTACAGACCTCTAGGGGCTTGAGCCGAACATGCCCATCGAGTTTCGCTCCGATCGGACTTCGTTAACGGTGCTCAAACCTCATTGGCTAATGGCGGCCATGTTTTTCGAGATACGCCAATATCCTTTTAGACATACATGGCCCCTTGGGCCAAGACACTGCATACCAAATTTCAAGTCATTCGGAAAAACGGTCAGTTGTCTATATGTTTTTATTTGTTTTATAGCGCCACCATGTGGCCAATCGACGCAATTTTTTTACTGTGACCTCAGATTGACCTCTTACACATGTGTACCAAGTTTGGTGAAGTTTACTTAATTACTTCTTGAGTTATAGCCATTTTAGTAAAATAGGCTCCTCCCACAACGTTAATTTTGCACCCCCTAGCGACCGTTAATCGAAATTTCAACTTTTTTTCGATAATTATTGATCTTCAGACTCCAGAGAACAATTCCGCACTGGTTTGGTTGCGATCGGGCAAAAAACCAGGGACTAGTTCGCAAAAGTAGGTTTTTGACAAAATTCAAAATGGCGAAAAATCTATCATGGCGGAAATGAAATCGGAGATATACGTTTTTTTTCTTCAGGAGCTCTGGATTTCAATGATATAAGACACTTGAAGCTACGCCTTACGGTCTGGGAGTTCTGAGCAGTTTTGCGCTTTTGATTGCTATAGCGCCACCTATGGGCCGATTGGGCTGAGTCCGTGTATCTGAGTAGCGAGCAATAGTACTACCATCTGGCAAAGTTTCAAGTCTCTAGGTCTTACGGTTTGGGCTGCACGATGCGTTTTATGGCGGAAAAATAATAATAATAAAAATCAGGACGATTACAATAGGGTTTCAGCACTTCGTGCTTGAACCCCTAATAAAAATCCTTACAATTACAATAGGGTTTCAGCACTTCGTGCTTGAACCCCTAATAATAAAAATCAGCACAATTACAATAGGGTTTCAGCACTTCGTGCTTGAACCCCTAATAATAATAAAAATCAGTACAATTACAATAGGGTTTCAGCACTTCGTGCTTGAACCCCTAATTAAAGCTGCAAGCAGCATTTATCGGGGTTCAAGCAGTTAAGGCGTTTAAGGTTTTTAAGCACAAAAGCATCAAAAGTTATTAAGATTTATTTAGCAAGCATGTAACCACTGACATAATAGATTGGAAAAGACCATTTACAGCCAATACAGGCAATTTACCATGGGATATATATGGTTTTAAAGCTTTTTAACAGTTATAGCGCCACCTATGGTCCGATCTCCATAAAATTGTTTATTGTGACCTCAAATTGAACCCATACACATGTGTACTGAGTTTGGTGAAGATATCTCATTTACTTCTTGAGTTATAGCCATTTTAGTAAAATAGGCTCCTCCCACAAAAATTGACCACATTCTAGTATTATTTACTATGATTCTAGTTTACCATAATTTATCATGATTTATCATAGCTTTCCATGATTTACCATGTTAATTGTCAATAGTAATTGTTATATAAGTGATTTTTAGTGTCTTATTGTTATATAAGTGATTTTTAGAGTCTAATGAATGCAAAAGCATATGTGAGTAGACTTCATTAATAAGTAGAATGACCAGCAGAGGGCAGTAGAAGACCACATATTGGCTCACTTTTACTTCAGACTTCTTGATTTTCACCATTTTTCTGCACTAAAGCAAAACAGTTTTTCCATTTTAACTCCATAATGCATGTTTACACACACACACACACACACACACACACACACACACACACACACACACACACACACACACACACACACACAAAGACAAAGACAAATGTTGTTATTTTTTCAATGCTATTGGGATATGTCATTATATAAAATATTATTTGAATGGTCTATAAACATTTCACAAAGTCTTTGTAAGCTATTAATCAGATGATTCAGAATTTATTCAGAAACCTAAGACTACACACACACATTATGTTGTAGATACAGACGTTTGAAATATATGATGTGATCAAACTGTCAATACTAATACTTTAACAGATGGATTTTGACTAAATGTAATTGTAAATGTCAAAATAGTGATTTTATAAAGTCTAAATATAAATTATAGAACAATATGACAAAATGACTATTTTAAACAGCAGGGGGCAGTAAAATACCACTTATTGGCTTAATATACCATTATATTCATATCATTTTCACCTTTTTAACTGTTATAGAGGCAAATTTTGTCCGATCTGTCTGAAAATTTCCATGCATGTTCAGAGTGATATTTCACATGTTCTGACTTGTTTTTAAGAAGGTTTGAACATTCATTAAAGAGATATAGGCTTTCGGGGACACTTGGTAAAGGCCACATTTTGAAGTGAACCTATTATAGCTATCCAAATGAAGTAGTTCAACTTTTTCTGACAACTATTGTTCTAGTGAGTCCAGAGAATGGTTATGCACTAGTTTTTAACATTATGATATGAAAATTATATGATCAGACATGGAAAAGACCATTTACAGCCAATACAGGCAGTTTACCATAGGAAATATATGGTTTTAAAGCCTTTTAACAGTTATAGCGCCAACTATTGTCCGATCTCCATAAAATTTTGCAAGCTTGTTTGTGATGTTATGACACATATGCTCACCAATTTTTGTGAAGTTCTGAGTTTTCATTTAGGATTTATAGGCTTTTTAGTGTATTTTGCCACGCCCATTTTATAAATGACCCTATTACAGCCATACAAATACAAAAGTTAAACTTTTTTTTGATAATTATTGATCTAGAGAGTCCATAGAATTGTCCTAGACTGGTCTGGTTCCGATCGGGCGAAAAACCAGGGACTAGTTCGCAAAAGTAGGTTTTTAACATATTCATGAATATTTAATGAACGGTTTGATTGACAGCAATGGTTCTAGAGGCAAAGTTGTTCAGCATGAGCAGATCTATCAAATGATATGCATTTTGTGACAATATGTGTAACACCACGTGATTACAGAGCCATAAAACTCGTTAGCGCCAACTAGTGGCCGATTTCTTTCAAAATTCTTACAGACCTCTAGGGCCATGAGTCGAACATGCCCACCGAGTTTCGTTCCGATCGGCCTCCGTTAACCTTGTCTAATAGGTGCTCAACTTCATTGGCCAATGGCGGCCATGTTTTTTGAGATACACCAATGTCCTCATAGACATACATGGCACCTTGGACCAAGACACTGCATACCAATTTTCAAGTCACTCGGACTAACGGTCAGGTGGTTATAGCCTGTTTTATGTTTTTTTCATTTTATAGCGCCACCATGTGGCCAATCGCCGCGATTTTTTTACCGTGACCTCAGATTGACCTCTTACACATGTGTACCAAGTTTGGTTAAAATACCTCTTTTACTTCTGGAGTTATAGCCATTTTAGTAAAATAGGCTCCTCCCACAACGTTAATTTTGCACCCCCTAGCGACCGTGAATCGAAATTTCAACTTTTTTTCGATAATTATTGAACTTCAGACTCCAGAGAACAATTCTGCACTGGTTTGGTTCCGATCGGGCGAAAAACCAGGGACTAGTTCGCAAAAGTAGATTTTCGACAAAATTCAAAATGGCGGAAAATCTATCATGGCGGAAATAAAATCGGAGATATACGTTTTGTTCGTCAGGCGTCCAGCTTTCCAATGATATAAGACACTTGAGTCTACGACATACGGTCTAGGAGTTATGAGCAGTTTCGCGCTTTTGGTTGCTATAGCGCCACCTATGGGCCAATCGGGGTCATAATTTGATAACCTCTCCTCGATTTTTGTACTACCATATGGCAAAGTTTCAAAGCTCTAGCCCTTACGGTTTGGGCTGCACGATGCGTTTTACGGCGGAATAATAATAATAATAATAATAATTAAAGCTGCAAGCAGCATTTATCGGGGTTCAAGCAGTTAAGGCCTTTAAGGCATTTAAGCACAAAAGCATCAAAAGTTATTAAGATTTATTTAGCAAGCATGTAACCACTGACATAATAGATGGAAAAGACCATTTACAGCCAATACAGGCAGTTTACCATGGGATATATATGGTTTTAAAGCTTTTTAACAGTTATAGCGCCACCTATGGTCCGATCTCCATAAAATTGTTTACTGTGACCTCAAATTGAACCCATACACATGTGTACTGAGTTTGGTGAAGATATCTCATTTACTTCTTGAGTTATAGCCATTTGAGTAAAATAGGCTCCTCCCACAACGATTTGCCACATTCTAGAATTATTTAATATGATTCTAGCATGATTTACTATCATATACCATGTTCCAGAATGATTTATTAGGATTCTAGCATGATTTACCTTGATACACCTCATTTCAGTATTATTTACTATGATTTACAATGTTTCTAGCATGATTAACCACATTACTAGCAATTATGTCAAGTGTCAGTGCAAATGAGGTGATGAACACTGACAAAATATTATTGTGTTATAATAGTTAGTTATATACGTGATTTTTAGTGTGTGTCCAAGTATGAATGCAAAAGCACATGTAAAATATTTCATTATTAAGTAGAATGGCCAGCAGAGGGCACTAGAAGACCACTTATTGGCTCACTTTCACTTTAAACCAGTTTTCTGCACTAAAGCAAACCAGTTTTTCCATGTTAACTCAATGCATGCTTACACACACACACACACACACACACACACACACACACACACACACACACACACACACACACACACACACACACACACACATACACACACAGCATAGTTAACCATGGTTTACCATGATATACCACGTTCTAGTATTATTTACCAGGAGATAAACGACAATCTAGTATTATTTACTTTGATTTACCATGTTTCTAGCCTGATTTATCACATTACTAGCAATTATTTGAAGTGTCAGTGCAAATAAAGTGATTAACACTGACAAAATATGATTGTGTTATAATAGTTATTGCTATATAAGTGATTTTTTTAGTGTGTATTCAAGTATGAATGCAAGCACATGTTGAAATATTTCATTAATAAGTAGAATGGCCAGCAGAGGGCAGTAGAAGACCACTTATTGGCTCACTTTCACTTTAAACCAGTTTTCTGCACTAAAGCAAACCAGTTTATCCATGTTAACTCAATGCATGCTTACACACACACACACACACACACACACACACACACACACACACACACACACACACAGCATAGTTAACCATGATTTACCATGATTTACCACATTACTAGCAATTATTTGAAGTGTCAGTGCAAATAAAGTGATTAACACTGACAAAATATGATTGTGTTATAATAGTTATTGCTATATAAGTGATTTTTAGTGTGTATTCAAGTTTAAATGCAAGCACATGTGGAAAAATTTAATTAATAAGTAGAATGGCCAGCAGAGGGCAGTAGAAGACCACTTATTGGCTCACTTTCACTTTAAACCTCATGATTTTGACCAGTTTTCTGCACTAAAGCAAACCAGTGTTTCCATGTTAACTCAATAATGCATACTTGCTACATATGCTACACACAATAATGCTACACACACACACACACACACACAAATGTTTCAGTGATATTGGTGTCACATTCACCTTCATCACATTCACCTTCTGTCTTCATCACATTCACCATCTGTCGTCATCACCTGCACCTGCTCCTCATCACCCTCCTCATCATCACCTGCTCCTCATCATCATAACCGTCACCTGTTGTCCTTGTCTTGATCTGTGTATTTAAGTTCCCCTCTCATCCATTATCATTGTTGGTTATTGTTTGTGCACTAGCACTCTGTTATGTTTGTTTTCATGTTGGAAAATAAAACCTTTGTTATATTTGTACCACACACACACACACACACACACACACACACACACACACACACACACACACACACCATCATTTATCATGATTTACCATGGCTGATACCAATACCAATATGAGAAAATGACTATTTTAAACAGCAGGGGGCAGTAAAATACCACTTATTGGCTTAACATGCCATTAATTCATATCATTTTCACCTTTTTAACTGTTATAGAGGCAAATTTTGTCCGATCTGTCTGAAAATTTTCATGCTTGTTCAGGGTGATATTTCACACGTTCTGACTTGTTTTTAAGAAGGTCTGAGCATTGATTAAAGAGATATAGGCTTTCGGGGACACTTGGTAAAGGCCAGATTTTGAAGTGAACCTATTATAGCTATCCAAATGAAGTAGTTCAACTTTTTCTGACAATTATTGATCTAGTGAGTCCAGAGAATTGTATTGCACTAGTTTTGAACATTATGATATGAAAATTATATGATCAGAGATGGAAAAGACCATTTACAGCCAATACAGGCAGTTTACCATAGGAAATATATGATTTTAAAGCTTTTTAACAGTTATAGCGCCACCTATCGTCCGATCTCCATAGAATTTTTCATGCTTGTTAATGATGTTATGTCACATATGCTGACCAATTTTTGTGAAGTTCTGAGTTTTTATTTAGGATTTATAGGCTTTTTAATGTATTTTGACACGCCCATTTTATAAATTACCCTATTACAGCCATCCAAATGCAAAAGTTCAACTTTTTTTTGATAATTATTGATCTAGAGAGTCCAGAGAATTGTCCTAGACTGGTCTGGTTCCGATCGGGCAAAAAACATAGGACTAGTTCGCAAAAGTAGGTTTTTAACATATTAATGAATAATTAATGAACAGTTTGATTGACAGCAATGGTTCTTGAGGCAAAGTTGTTCAGGATGAGGAGATCTATCAAATGATATGCATATTGTGTGGATATTTGTAACACCACGTGATTACAGAGCCGTAAAACTCGTTAGCGCCAACTAGTGGCCGATTTCTTTCAAAATTCTTACAGACCTTTAGGGCCATGAGCCGAACATGCCCATTGAGTTTCGTTCCGATCGGCCTCCGTTAACCTTGTCTAATAGGTGCTCAAACTTCGTTGGCCGATGGCGGCCATGTTTTTTGAGATACGCCAATGTCCTCATACACATACATGGCACCTTGGACCAAGACACTGCATACCAATTTTCAAGTCAATCGGACTAACGGTCAGGTGGTTATAGCCTGTTTTATGTTTTTTTCATTTTATAGCGCCACCATGAGGCCAATCGTCGCGATTTTTTTACTGTGACCCCAGAGTAAGCTCATACACATGTGTACCAAGTTTGGTGAAGATACCTCATTTACATCGGGAGTTATAGCCATTTTAGTAAAATAGGCCCCTCCCACAACGTACGTTTTGGCGCCCCTTAGCGACCGTGAATCGAAATTTCCACTTTTTTTCGATAATTATTGATATTCAGTCTCCAGAGAACATTTCTGCACTAGTTTGGTTCCAATCGGGCAAAAAACCAGGGACTAGTTCGCAAAAGTAGATTTTTGACAAAATTCAAAATGGCGGAAAATCTATCATGGCGGAAATGAAATCGGAGATATACGTTTTGTTCGTCAGGCGTCCAGCTTTCCAATGATATAAGACACTTGAGTCTACGACATACGGTCTAGGAGTTATGAGCAGTTTCGCGCTTTTGGTTGTTATAGCGCCACCTATGGGCCAATCGGGGTCATAATCTCTGAACCTTTCCTCGATTTTTGTACTACCATCTGTCAAAGTTTCAAAGTTCCAGCTCTTACGGTTTGGGCTGCACGATGCGTTTTACGGCGGAATAATAATAATAATAATAATAATAATTAAAGCTGCAAGCAGCATTTATCGGGGTTCAAGCAGTTAAGGCCTTTAAAGCATTTAAGCACAAAAGCATCAAAAGTTATTAAGATTTATTTAGCAAGCATGTAACCACTGACATAATAGATGGAAAAGACCATTCACAGCCAATACAGGCAATTTGCCATGGGATATATATGGTTTTAAAGCTTTTTAACAGTTATAGCGCCACCTATGGTCCGATCTCCATAAAATTGTTTACTGTGACCTCAAATTGAACCCATACACATGTGTACTGAGTTTGGTGAAGATATCTCATTTACTTCTTGAGTTATAGCCATTTGAGTAAAATAGGCTCCTCCCACAACGATTTGCCACATTCTAGAATTATTTAATATGATTCTAGCATGATTTACTATCATATACCATGTTCCAGAATGATTTATTAGGATTCTAGCATGATTTACCTTGATACACCTCATTTCAGTATTATTTACTATGATTTACAATGTTTCTAGCATGATTAACCACATTACTAGCAATTATGTGAAGTGTCAGTGCAAATGAGGTGATGAACACTGACAAAATATTATTGTGTTATAATAGTTAGTTATATACGTGATTTTTAGTGTGTGTCCAAGTATGAATGCAAAAGCACATGTAAAATATTTCATTATTAAGTAGAATGGCCAGCAGAGGGCACTAGAAGACCACTTATTGGCTCACTTTCACTTTAAACCAGTTTTCTGCACTAAAGCAAACCAGTTTTTCCATGTTAACTCAATGCATGCTTACACACACACACACACACACACACACACACACACACATACACACACAGCATAGTTAACCATGATTTACCATGATATACCACGTTCTAGTATTATTTACCAGGAGATAAACGACAATCTAGTATTATTTACTTTGATTTACCATGTTTCTAGCCTGATTTATCACATTACTAGCAATTATTTGAAGTGTCAGTGCAAATAAAGTGATTAACACTGACAAAATATGATTGTGTTATAATAGTTATTGCTATATAAGTGATTTTTTTAGTGTGTATTCAAGTATGAATGCAAGCACATGTTGAAATATTTCATTAATAAGTAGAATGGCCAGCAGAGGGCAGTAGAAGACCACTTATTGGCTCACTTTCACTTTAAACCAGTTTTCTGCACTAAAGCAAACCAGTTTATCCATGTTAACTCAATGCATGCTTACACACACACACACACACACACACACACACACACACACACACACACACACACACACACACACACACACACACACACACACAGCATAGTTAACCATGATTTTCCATGATTTACCACATTACTAGCAATTATTTGAAGTGTCAGTGCAAATAAAGTGATTAACACTGACAAAATATGATTGTGTTATAATAGTTATTGCTATATAAGTGATTTTTAGTGTGTATTCAAGTATAAATGCAAGCACATGTGGAAAATGGCCAGCAGAGGGCAGTAGAAGACCACTTATTGGCTCACTTTCACTTTAAACCTCATGATTTTGACCATTTTTCTGCACTAAAGCAAACCAGTTTTTCCATGTTAACTCAATAATGCATACTTGCTACATATGCTACACACAATAATGCTACACACACACACACACACACACACACACACACACACACACACACACACACACACACACACACACACACAAATGTTTCAGTGATATTGGTGTCACATTCACCTTCATCACATTCACCTTCTGTCTTCATCACATTCACCATCTGTCGTCATCACCTGCACCTGCTCCTCATCACCCTCCTCATCATCACCTGCTCCTCATCATCATAACCGTCACCTGTTGTCCTTGTCTTGATCTGTGTATTTAAGTTCCCCTCTCATCCATTATCATTGTCGGTTATTGTTTGTGCACTAGCACTCTGTTATGTTTGTTTTCATGTTGGAAAATAAAACCTTTGTTATATTTGTACCACACACACACACACACACACACACACACACACACACACACACACACACACACACACCATCATTTATCATGATTTACCATGGCTGATACCAATACCAATATGAGAAAATGACTATTTTAAACAGCAGGGGGCAGTAAAATACCACTTATTGGCTTAACATGCCATTAATTCATATCATTTTCACCTTTTTAACTGTTATAGAGGCAAATTTTGTCCGATCTGTCTGAAAATTTTCATGCTTGTTCAGGGTGATATTTCACACGTTCTGACTTGTTTTTAAGAAGGTCTGAGCATTGATTAAAGAGATATAGGCTTTCGGGGACACTTGGTAAAGGCCAGATTTTGAAGTGAACCTATTATAGCTATCCAAATGAAGTAGTTCAACTTTTTCTGACAATTATTGATCTAGTGAGTCCAGAGAATTGTATTGCACTAGTTTTGAACATTATGATATGAAAATTATATGATCAGAGATAGAAAAGACCATTTACAGCCAATACAGGCAGTTTACCATAGGAAATATATGATTTTAAAGCTTTTTAACAGTTATAGCGCCACCTATCGTCCGATCTCCATAGAATTTTTCATGCTTGTTAATGATGTTATGTCACATATGCTGACCAATTTTTGTGAAGTTCTGAGTTTTTATTTAGGATTTATAGGCTTTTTAATGTATTTTGACACGCCCATTTTATAAATTACCCTATTACAGCCATCCAAATGCAAAAGTTCAACTTTTTTTTGATAATTATTGATCTAGAGAGTCCAGAGAATTGTCCTAGACTGGTCTGGTTCCGATCGGGCAAAAAACCTAGGACTAGTTCGCAAAAGTAGGTTTTTAACATATTAATGAATAATTAATGAACAGTTTGATTGACAGCAATGGTTCTTGAGGCAAAGTTGTTCAGGATGAGGAGATCTATCAAATGATATGCATATTGTGTGGATATTTGTAACACCACGTGATTACAGAGCCGTAAAACTCGTTAGCGCCAACTAGTGGCTGATTTCTTTCAAAATTCTTACAGACCTTTAGGACCATGAGCCGAACATGCCCATTGAGTTTCGTTCCGATCGGCCTCCGTTAACCTTGTCTAATAGGTGCTCAAACTTCGTTGGCCGATGGCGACCATGTTTTTTGAGATACGCCAATGTCCTCATACACATATATGGCACCTTGGACCAAGACACTGCATACCAATTTTCAAGTCAATCGGACTAACGGTCAGGTGGTTATAGCCTGTTTTATGTTTTTTTCATTTTATAGCGCCACCATGAGGCCAATCGTCGCGATTTTTTTACTGTGACCCCAGAGTAAGCTCATACACATGTGTACCAAGTTTGGTGAAGATACCTCATTTACATCGGGAGTTATAGCCATTTTAGTAAAATAGGCCCCTCCCACAACGTACGTTTTGGCGCCCCTTAGCGACCGTGAATCGAAATTTCCACTTTTTTTCGATAATTATTGATATTCAGTCTCCAGAGAACATTTCTGCATTGGTTTGGTTCCAATCGGGAAAAAAACCAGGGACTAGTTCGCAAAAGTAGATTTTTGACAAAATTCAAAATGGCGGAAAATTTATCATGGCGGAAATGAAATCGGAGATATACGTTTTGTTCGTCAGGCGTCCAGCTTTCCAATGATATAAGACACTTGAGTCTACGACATACGGTCTAGGAGTTATGAGCAGTTTCGCGCTTTTGGTTGTTATAGCGCCACCTATGGGCCAATCGGGGTCATAATCTCTGAACCTTTCCTCGATTTTTGTACTACCATCTGTCAAAGTTTCAAAGTTCCAGCTCTTACGGTTTGGGCTGCACGATGCGTTTTACGGCGGAATAATAATAATAATAATAATAAAAATCAGCACAATTACAATAGGGTTTCAGCACTTCGTGCTTGAACCCCTAATAATAAAAATCAGCACAATTACAATAGGGTTTCAGCACTTCGTGCTTGAACCCCTAATAATTAAAGCTGCAAGCAGCATTTATCGGGGTTCAAGCATTTAAGGCCTTTAAGGCATTTAAGCATTCAAGACATTAAGATTTATTTAGAAAGCTTTTAACCACTGAAATAATAGATTGAAAAGTCCATTTACAGCCAATACAGGCAATTTACCATTGCTTTTTAACAGTTATAGCGCCAACTATCATCCGATCTACATACAATTTTGCATGCTTATTTAGAATGTTATGGCACATATGCTCACCAATTTTCGTGATGTTCTGAGTTTTTGTTTAGGATTTATAGGCTTTTGTTTGCATTTTGCCACGCCCATTTTCTTTATGACCCAATTATACCCATGCGAAAAATGCAAAAGTTCAACTTTTTTTGATAATTATTGATCTAAAGAGTCCAGAGAATTGTCCTAGACTCGTTTGGTTCCGATCGGGCAAAAAAACAGGGACTAGTTCGCAAAAGTAGGTTTTTAACATATTCGTGAATAATTAATAAACTGTTTGATTGACAGCAATGGTTCTAGAGGCAAAGTTGTTCAGCATGAGCAGGTCTATCAAATGATATGCATTTTGTGATGATAAGTGTAACACCACGTGATTACAGAGCCATAAAACTCGTTAGCGCCAACTAGTGGCCGATTTCTTTCAAAATTGTTACAGACCTCTAGGGCCATGAGTCGAACATGCCCACCGAGTTTTGTTCCGATCGGCCTCCGTTAACCTTGTCTAATAGGTGCTCAAACTTCATTGGCCGATGGCGGCCATGTTTTTTGAGATACACCAATGTCCTCATAGATATACATGACAGCTTGGACCAAGACACTGCATACCAATTTTCAAGTCAATCGGACTAACGGTCAGGTGGTTACAGCCTGATTTATGTTTTTTTCATGTTATAGCGCCACCATGTGGCCAATCGCCGCAATCTTTTTACTATGACCTCAGATTGACCTCTTACACAGGTGTACCGAGTTTGGTGAATATACCTCATTTACTTCTGGAGTTATAGCCATTTTAGTAAAATAGGCTCCGCCTTCTTCAAACATTTTGGCGCCCCTTAGCGACCGTCAATCGAAATTTCAACTTTTTTTCGATAATTATTGATATTCTGACTCCAGAGAACATTTCTGCACTGGTTTGGTTCCGATCGGACACAAAACCAGGGACTAGTTCGCAAAAGTAGGTTTTGGACATAATTCAAAATTGCGGAAAATTTGCATACCGGAAATGAAATCCTTGAGGCATTTTTTGTTCGGCTTGACCCAAGGATTCCAATGATATAAGACACTTGAGTCTGTGACAAACGGTTAATGAGATTTAAGCAAAAATATGATTTTTTTTTGTTTTTTGCACTGTAGCGCCACCTATGGGCCAATCGGGGTCATATTTTGATAACCTCTCCTCGATTTTTGTACTACCATCTGGCAAAGTTTCAAGTCTCTAGCACTTACGGTTTGGGCTGCACGATGCGTTTTACGGCAGAAGAAAAATAATAATAAAAATCAGTACAATTACAATAGGGTTTCAGCACTTCGTGCTTGAACCCCTAATAATAATAAAAATCAGCACAATTACAATAGGGTTTCAGCACTTCGTGCTTGAACCCCTAATTAAAGCTGCAAGCAGCATTTATCGGGGTTCAAGCAATTAAGGCCTTTAAGGCCTCAAAGCACAAAAGCATAAAAAGTTATTAAGTTTTATTTAGCAAGCATTTAACCACTGACATCATAGATGGAAAAGATCTTGTTCTAGCATGATTTACCATGATATACCACATTCTAAAATTATTTACCATAGTTCATCATGATTTATCATGGTTTACCATGATTTACCCTGTTCTAGCATAGTTTACCATGATTTACCATGTTCTAGCATGATAAACCACGTTCTAGAAAGATTTAACAGGATTCTTACTGATTTACCTTAATACACCACATTCTACTATTATTTACTATGACTTACCATGTTTCTAGCGTGATTTACCATGATTTACCACATTACTAGCAATTATGTGAAGTGTCAGTGCAAATGAAGTGATAAACACTGACAAAATATGATTGTGTTATAATAGTTATTGTTATACAAGTGATTTTTTTAGTGTCTACCCTAAATATGAATTAATCCAAAAGCACATGTGAAAAGACTTCATTAATAAGTAGAATGGCCAGCAGAAGAGGACCACTTATTGGCTCACTTTCACTTTAAACTTAATGATTTGCACCAGTTTTCTGCACTAAATCAAACCAGTTTTTCCATGTCAACTCAATAATGCATGCTCACACACACACACACACACACACACACACACACACACACACACGCACACACACACACACGCACACACACACGTTTTTTGGATATGCTATTGAGAAAATATATTTATTTGTCTATAGGCATTTCTTTGTGATCTAATAATATAAAACTATGTTACCAGTATAGGGCTGTAACGATTCCTCAATTATAGTCAAGTACTCGATTTAAAAAAATCCTTGATTGCAATTTACCCCTAGAGTAATTGGCAAAATACCAAAAGTGGTGCATTCCACAGACGAGAATCAAACAACCGCAGATTTACAGTTTTCTAGGACAACGCGATATTTAAAACCATTTACAGTCATAGTATAGCATAGTGCCATTGTGAAATCACAAAGTCTGTGATTCAGTTAAATAAATATATCTTCTGTTTTTTGCTTGTTTGTTTTTTTTTTCACACAGAAGACACATGGGTGCAGATTAGCCTACATGTTAAAATTACCTCAGCTCCATCCACAGTAAACGCTGCTCCAAGCAAACTCAGTCTCTGCAGTGCTGTTTGTTTAGGTTTCCAATAACGTGCAAATATGGGAACGCAAGTCGGACGCAATTTGTGTTTCATAGTTGCACTGTTATCATTTGTGGAGCACATCTGGGTTTCTCAAACTGCTGTCCATCGCGATTTCAAAATAAAAGTTTAAACTCTTGCTCTGAATTTGCATGTTTTGATGTGCACATGTTCTCGTTCAAGAAATTACAGTGACTGTAGCATTTCTATCGTACAGAAGTGGTCAAATATTAAAGTTTAAGTTGACATTTGAATTAGTTGTTTGGACAATATTAAACAAGGATTTGATAATGCCAGGCTTAGTGTAACAACCAGGCAGCTGGCGCCCTCTGCAGGCATTTGTTATTTATGTACATAAGTTATGTTTATATTAGTTTATATAATTTATTTTACATGGGTATATTTTAACAGTGTTCTTCAATAAAACCAATATAATTACTTACTTTGATACTTTACTTGAACCAATTATTGTTGCTTGTTATTATATATTTCTATTTTAAGTCATTTTAAAGGCTGTTGTTAACTTGAATCTATTTTTTACCACAATTTTTTTTATCCGATTACTTGAATAGAATACTGAAATACTAAATACTAAAATACTAAAATAATCGATAGCTACAGCCCTATCATAATAAAAAAGATTGCTTTTTAAAGCATTTGTTTGTTTCCCAATACTGAAAGCTAATGAAAAGGTAATGTGCAATCCTGCTGCTCCCTCGAGTGGACAAAAGTGGTATTAAAGCTTGCATTTTACAATTGAAGTGATTTAATGAATTAATGAATGGGAATTTATATCTCGGGAACCAGAAGGCGAAAAAGCATATATAGTGCTTGAGGAGCCCTGTTAAATGAGACCATCAATGTGTTTTTGGGCGATTGATGCTGGAAGTTATGACTGTTCAAATGCAAATATTTGGGGGCTTTTATCTCTGGAATGCGCAGGACAAATTACACCACATTTGAATCGAAGCTAGCCAAGGATGGGCCCTTTCCAACGAGCTCTCACACAAGGTTCGGGGTGGTCTGGATCGGGAGTTACGGCCGTTCAAAATCGGGGGTCCCGCGGACTAGATCCGCGCGGGGGGCGCGCTCCCGAGGCCCGCGACGACACGTTTCGATCAAGAGCCTGGAGAAGACCTTACCATCAAAATTTGAGCGCGAAACGACTTCCCGTTTTCGAGTTATGAGTGAATTTGTATTTGGGGGCGTGGCTTAAATGCCCGTTTTACTTTCGTTTCATTTCATTAATTTACTTTAGTCCATTTCCATATCTCAGTGTGACACAATTGTCAAGTAATACTCCAATAGAGAATAGATACAAAATATGATTTAAAATGTTAAAATAATGATTTTATAAAGTCTAAATATGAATTATATGACAATATTAGGGAGCAGTATGATGAATGGCAGCAGGGGGCAGTAAAATACCACTTATTGGCTTAATGACATGTTATATAATTTTTACCTTTTTAACTGTTATAGAGGCAAATTTTGTCTGATCTGTCTGAAATTTTTCATGCTTATTAAGAGTCATGAACATTATTATATGAGAATTATATGAACATAGATAGGAATAGGAATTTTTCCTAGGAAAAGACCATTCACAGCCAATACAGGCAATTTACCATAGGAAATATATGGTTTTAAAGCGTTTTAACAGTTATAGCGCCACCTTTGGTCCGATCTCCATACAAATTTCCAGGCTTCTTTAGCATGTTATGACAAATATGTGCATCAATTTTTGTGAAGTTCTGTGTTTTCGTTTAGGATTTATAGGCTTTTGAGTGCATTTTGCCACGCCCATTTTCTTTATGACCCAATATACCCATGCGAAAAATGCAAAAGTTCGACTTTTTTTTGATAATTATTTATCTAGAGAGTCCATAGAATTGTCTTAGACTCGTTTGGTTCCGATCGGGCGAAAAACCAGGGACTAGTTCGCAAAAGTAGGTTTTTAACATAATTACGAATATTTAATTAACGGTTTGATTGACAGCAATGGTTCTTGAGGCAAAGTTGTTCTCCATGAGAAGGTCTATCAAATGATATGCATATTGTGTGGATATTTGTAACACCACGTGATTACGGAGCTGTAAAACTCGTTAGCCGATGGCGGCCATGTTTTTTGAGATACGCCAATGTCCTCATAGACATACAAGGCACCTTGGACCAAGACACTGCATACCAATTTTCAAGTCAATCGGACTAACGGTCAGGTCGTCATAGCCCTTTTCATGTTTTTTTCATGTTATAGCGCCACCTAGAGTTTAATCGTCGCGATTTTTTTACTGTGACCCAAGATTGAACTCCTACACATGTGGACCGAGTTTGGTGAAGATACCTCATTTACATCTTGAGTTATAGCCCTTTTAGTAAAATAGGCTCCTCCCACAACATTAGTTTTGCGCCCCCTAGCGACTGTGAATCGAAATTTCAACTTTTTTTCGATAATTATTGATATTCAGACTCCAGAGAACATTTCTGCACTGGTTTGGTTCCGATCGGACGAAAAACCTAGGACTAGTTCGCAAAAGTAGGTTTTTGACAAAATTCAAAATGGCGGAAAAATTTGCATACCGGAAATGAAATCGGAGATATACGTTTTGTTCTTCAGGGTTCCAGCTTTCCAATGATATAAGACACTTGAGTCTACGACATATGGTCTAGGAGTTATGAGCAGTTTCGCGCTTTTGGTCGCTATAGCGCCACCTATGGGCCAATCGGAGTCATACTCTCTGAACCTCTCCTCGATTTTTGTACTACCATTTGGCAAAGTTTCAAGTCTCCAGCACTTACGGTTTAGGCTGCACGATGCGTTTTACGGCAGAAGAAAAATAATAAAAATCAGCACAATTACAATAGGGTTTCAGCACTTCGTGCTTGAACCCCTAAAAATCAGCACAATTACAATAGGGTTTCAGCACTTCGTGCTTGAACCCCTAAAAATCCTTACAATTACAATAGGGTTTCAGCACTTCGTGCTTGAACCCCTAATAATAAAAATCAGTACAATTACAATAGGGTTTCAGCACTTCGTGCTTGAATCCCTAAAAATCAGGACAATTACAATAGGGTTTCAGCACTTCGTGCTTGAACCCCTAATAAAAATCAGTACAATTACAATAGGGTTTCAGCACTTCGTGCTTGAACCCCTAATCAGGACAATTACAATAGGGTTTCAGCACTTTGTGCTTGACCCCCTAATAAAAATCAGGACAATTACAATAGGGTTTCAGCACTTCGTGCTTGAACCCCTAATAATAAAAATCAGTACAATTACAATAGGTGTTCAGCACTTCGTGCTTGAACCCCTAATAAAAATCCTTACAATTACAATAGGGTTTCAGCACTTCGTGCTTGAACCCCTAATTATATGCCCATATATAATAGCGGCAAGTATATATTTGTAAACGCTTTGAAAATATCTGGATTTCTGCTTTGATGACTTAATCTTAATTTAACCCACAATTACAGACAAATACAATGAGACATCACTGGTGAACCTAGACTACCTGTGGTCAGGCTGTGATTTACTGTGACAATTTCTACACAAGCCCTCTCCTCTTTCAACACCTGCACCAAATGGGACTTATCGAGAAGTAAGAGCTGGTGCACCCTCCACCAAACAAAACAGAACTGGTACATGACCATTTTCCAGCACTACAGTGACCAACAGCTTCATTTTACACAAAGGGCTGTGTGCCATTCTCCATGACAAGCCCATGGACACGACAAAACTTTCAGGAGCTGCTGGCTGCTCAGCTCACAGGCATTCCCCTGGATGGCAGCCCCAAAGAGAAGATGCGATCATCTGCCTGTTCCTGTATGACATTCAGGACCTTTCACAGAGGGCAAGTATGGGTCGGCGTCGTTGTAGGCCTATATGGTGCAAAATAAGCACCCCATGGAAGTGGCAGGAGTGTGATGTGGGCCTATGCTAGCAATTAGATAGGAACTGCTTCAGAGAGCACAACATTTGAGTGACTGGATTTTAAAAACGCATGGAAAACTGGGGTAAAAAAAAAGGGCTTATATGATCATATATAGGAATAGGAATTTGTCATAGGAAAAGACCATTCACAGGCAATACAGGCAATTTACCATAGGAAATATATGGTTTTAAAGCGTTTTAACAGTTATAGCGCTACCTTTGGTCCGATCTCCATACAAATTTCCAGGCTTCTTTAGCATGTTATGACAAATATGCACATCAATTTTTGTGAAGTTCTGTGTTTTCGTTTAGGATTTATAGGCTTTTGAGTGCATTTTGCCACGCCCATTTTCTTTATAACCCAATATACCCATGCGAAAAATGCAAAAGTTCAACTTTTTTTTGATAATTAAAAATAGGCCGTCGTTGTAGGCCTATATGGTGCAAAATAAGCACCCCATGGAAGTGGCAGGAGTGTGATGTGGGCCTATGCTAGCAATTAGATAGGAACTGCTTCAGAGAGCACAACATTTGAGTGACTGGATTTTAAAAACGCATGGAAAACTGGGGTAAAAAAAAAGGGCTCCTGAGTGAAAACTGTGCAACCAAGTGCCACAAAAAACAAACAAAAAAGACTTGTATAAATGTATTAAAGTTCATTTTTCAAGTTTGAAGTGTAAGATTATTTCATTTCATGAGTTTTCTTATTTTTTCTAAACAAAATCAAGTAGAATTTATTCCCACTTATTCCTGTCTGTTTAGAACGTCAATTTACAAACTCACTACACAATGATGACACCTTGTACTTCAATTAGGCACACTGGGTTATAATATTACAGTAAAAAAACATTTTGTGAAAACAACCTATTTTCAGGTTCTAAAGGTTTAACTAATAATGCACAAACAGTTGTAATTGTCATATTTTTATTGAATAAATCACAGTACAGGATGGACAACATAAACAAAGCCTTAAAGGTCCCGTATTATGCCCCTTTTCACAAGATGTAAAATAAGTCTCTGATGTCCCCAGAGTGTGTATGTGAAGTTTCAGCTCAAAATACCCAACAGATCATTTTTTACAGCATGTTTAAATTGTCATTTTTTGGGGCTCAGAAAAACGCTCTGTTTTAGTGTGTGCCCTTTAAATGCAAATAAGTTGCTGCTGGACGACACAGGGGGCGGAGCTTCATGAGCTCGCGCACAGTCTCTCAGGACAATTTCATCTCACGGAATGATGATAATATAAGAAACTCTCAGTAACGTGTTCATTTCGAGTCGGACAATAATACCTACAGAGTCAGAGTGCTGTATAGAGATGAAACAGGTATAGTTTAGTAGTTTAATTACGGTTATTATAACGTATTTGTCATCTGCTTGTATGAATCCATTATTTATTAATAGCCTACAAGTCTGCTGTCTGAATGATGATCAAACATATACTGATGAGTTTAATCAAGTTTATTGTACATCACACAAAAGATGAAGCGTCAGTTCTCTTACGAGAGGTTCTCTCGTATTGCGTAAGTATAGCTTACGCTACGGGAAAGTCTTCTTTCTTCGAGATCTGAAGCCAAAAATTATCCTTAATTTTGTATTCATTGTCAACGCAGTGCGGCAGCCGGCAGACCATGGCAAGCTGTATAAGTGTGCTCATTGGCTGCCCGGCGGCAACTGCTTAAGCCTACCAGTGAGCCCTGCGTGACGTTCGCGCCCTCCACACCCTTCTAACCGTCAAGATGGGTGTGGCCAGTGTGTATATAAGGAGGGCTCGTAGGCTGAAAAATCTGATTTTCTTGTCTTCAGCGAAGCTCTTCGCATCGCTGGATCTTGAGAGCCGCCGCCGTTGAAACCAGCGACCAGCAAGCCTAGGACAGCGCCTGAGGAAGCCGGCCGCCTTCGCTGCCTTCAGCCATCCGTGCCTGCTACGCTATCCGGCGACATATCCTTTTATTACTGCTGTGTGTGTTCGCCCTGCGACACACACTTTCTCTCACTGTTCTAAAAGAGCACGAGGCGTTTTTGTGAGGCGAATGAGATAGACACCCTCCCTCTGTTCGAGCCGCGCTACTGCGCCGCTCACAAGGGATGACAGAAGTGGACGGTCTCGGAGCGAGCTTCCTCTCCCTCTGTTCGAGTCGCGCAAACTGCGCCGTTCACAAGGGATGGCAGAAGCGGACGGTCTTGGAGCTCTCTTTACGTTACAAGAAAGCTACTCCGTCCTCGCGCGTCACTCACCAGCGAAAGGAGAACAGAGTGTTTTCGTCCCGCCGTGGCCGGTCCTACCTCCATTTCTCAGTCCCCTCTTAAGTTCAGGCGACTGGAATTGTTCATATCGCAGAATACGAGCCTGTTATAAATACACGCACGCCTGCAAGCGAACGCCGTCACAAGACATGATGACGCTCTTTTATATGCTCGCTCTAACCAAAAGCTAATGTATTCTCCCCTGTGGCTCAGTGGCGGAATCATAGGCTTTTGCGCCAGAGACCTGTGTTCGATCCCCGCTCTCGCGGCAGATAAACATTTATGCTGTTCGCTTCTCCAAGCTCGCGGCCAGCTTTTCTTACTTACAGAAAGCGAACCCGCTCTCCCCCTTGTTGGGCCGCGCAGATTGCGCCGTTCACAAGGGATGACAGAGCGGACGGTCACGAGCAACGTTCAGCGCGCGCGCCTCACTCACCGGCGAAAAGAGGAGAGAAAGTGTTTTAGTCCCGCTGTGGCCGGACAAACCGCCAATTCTCACACATTTCTCAGTCCCCTCTCAAGTTCAGGCGGCTGGAAATATTACTATTGCAGTAAACAAGCCTGTTTTAATACACGCACGACTGCAAACAAACCTGAGGTCGTCCTCTTATATGCTCGCGCTAACCGAAAGCTATTGTGTTCTCCCCTGTGGTCCAGTGGCAGAATCATAGGCTTTCGCGCGGGAGACCCGTGTTCGATCCCAGCTCTCGCGGCAGATAAAAATTTATGCTGTTCGCTTCTCCGAGCTCGCGGCCAGCTTTTCTTACATACAGAAAGCGAACCCGCCTCTTGCACCACTCCTACTCATGGTGCTCGATTATTTATGAGCGTCTATACACGAGGGAAGAAAAGACGGTTAAGTCCCGCTGCGGCTGGACCACCGTCAAAGCTTCACGCTCTGTCAGTCCCCGTTGCCACGGCTACTGCAGATGTTTACCTCGCAGCCAACGACCCGGTATATCTACCCACTCGCCTGCGCGCAACCACCGTTCTCACGGCGACCCAGAGAAATCTCAAATGAGCATAATGTCTGGTTGCACGGCTCACGCCGTATGTGTTTCAAATGCAGTGAATGTGCCCACGTTTCCGTGTTCACCCCTGCACACAAGCACTATAAATCCCGTGTCTCTCACAGAGCCCACTCTCATGAAGCAGGCAGAAGCCGCTCGAGTGTTAAAAGTAGGTCACGTGTCCTGTCTCTGTCACACGGCCTCTCACGACCGGTCATGTTTTAAATGTAAATCCTGTGCCCGCCCTCGAGTGCTCACACATACTAACGAACATTTCGCCCCCGACGCCGCGCCTCACACTATATGTTCCCCGTCCCTCCGTTTCGAGCTCTCGAGCCCGCGATGCGCGGCGATCAGAGCCCGGAGGCCATTCTGCCCCTGGCTGCACACGCAAAAGCGTGGGAAGCTATTCCAGGCGCATCAGAATGGTTGCTAAGCACAGTAAAACAGGGCTATACTCTGCAGTTCGCTCGCCGCCCCCCGCGCTTTCAGGCGCGTACCGAGACGAGAGTGAATGGAGAAGTGGCACATCTACTTCGGGCAGAAATAGCGACACTTCTGTGCAAAGGGGCTATAGAACCGGTTCCCCCTTCTATGAGCTAGTCGGGCTTTTACAGCCGTTATTTCCTCGTTCCCAAGAAGGACGGAGCTCTCAGACCGATTTTGGATCTGAGATATTTGAACAAAGCTCTTATGAGAAGACCGTTCAAAATGCTCACAACCAGGCAGATCCTCGTGCAAATTCGCCCGAGGGACTGGTTTATCGATCCAAAAGACGCGTACTTTCAGATCCAGATAATACCCCGTCACAGGCCATTCTTGAGATTCGCCTTCGACGGTCAGGTATATCAATACACCGTCCTGCCATTCGGCCTGTCTTTAGCACCCCGTACATTCACGAAGTGCATGGACACGGCTCTAGCTCCCCTGAGAGGTCGGGGAATGCGAATTTTGAACTATTTGGACGATTGGCTGATTCTAGCACAGTCAGAGGCCGAGCTCATCGCCCACAGAACAGTGCTTCTCAGCCACCTGGAAAGCCTGGAGCTCAATCTGGCGCCAATCGAATCAGAGTGACTGATCTCTCTCGAATCAGGAGAACTGCCTCCACATAAACTGTTTGGAGATGATAGCGGTCGAGAACGTGCTCAAGCGCTTTCTCCCATTCATACGGGATCACCATGTGCTAGTCCGCTCGGACAACATGTCCGTGGTGTCCTATGTGAACCGACAGGGGGGTGTCAGGTCCAGGAACCTGTGCAAACTGACAGAACACCTTCTCGTGTGGGCTCACCGCTCGTTGCGCTCGCTGAGAGCCGCACACTCGCCGGGGCACCTGAATGTCGGCCCAGACAGACTGTCCAGAGACTTCATTCCCCCGGGAGAATGGTCCCTGCACCCTCAGACAGTCCAGTTCCTCTGGCGCCTATTCGGCAGAGCGGAGGTCGACCTCTTTGCGACGAAAGACAACGCTCACTGCTCGATATTTTTCTCGAAAAGCGAGGACGCGCTGTCCCAAACCTGGCCCAGCCTCCCGCTGTACGCTTTCCCTCCGATCTCCCTGTTACCACAGGTCATAACGAGGATCAGGGAAACGCACCACCCAGTGCTTCTTATAGCCCCGCATTGGGAGAACCAAATATGGTACCCAGAGCTAGTGAGGCTGTCGCACTCACCCCCATGGCCGATCCCAGTGAGAAAGGATCTCCTCTCTCAAGCCGGTGGATCGATCTGGCATCCCCATCCGGAGCGATGGTCTCTGCATGCTTGGGTAATCAACGGATACCCGTTGACCTGCCAGAAGGGGTTGTGAACACGATCACGCAGTCTAGAGCCCCCTCCACGAGACGGCTCTATGCGTCTAAATGGTCTGTGTTTTCTAAATGGTGCGCTACTAAGAGCCTGGATCCACGTACATGTGGGGTTCCGCGAGTGCTCTCCTTCCTACAAGAGCTGTTGGACAAGGGCAGGTCCCCTTCCACGCTCAAAGTATATGTGGCCGCTATTGCAGCGTTCGCTGAGTCGACGCGCGGCCGAGCAATAGGAAGAAACGAGCTTATTATCCGTTTCCTCAGAGGAGCCAGACGGATGAATCCCCCGCGGCCCCCCTCGGTTCCTATTTGGGATCTGTCCTTGGTCCTGGAGGCCCTGAAGGCTTTTCCCTTTGAACCGCTTGAATCCGTGGATCCAAAATACCTTTCGCTCAAAACCGTTTTTCTGATAGCTCTGTCTTCAGTAAAACGCGTGGGGGATCTGTTAGCCCTGCATGTCTTGAGTTTGGACCAAATGACTCAAAAGTCATTCTCAGACCGAGACACGGTTACATCCCCAAAGCGATTGGAACCCCCTTTAGGGCACAAATCATCTCCCTTTCGGCTCTGCCAGCATCCGATAATGGGGACAGTGATAACCTCCTATGCCCTGTAAGGGCGCTGAGAGTTTACATCACGCGCTCCGCCGCTTTCAGGCGTTCCGAGCAGCTCTTTGTTTCTTTCGGCGGACGCACCATAGGTCTTGCCGCCTCGAAACAGAGTCTGTCCAGGTGGATAGTGGACGCGACTGCAGCAGCTTACGCCTCCAAACACCTGCAGTGCCCTTTGGGTATCAGAGCCCACTCTACTAGAGGCATGGCCTCTTCGTGGGCCTGGTCCAGCGGAATTTCTATTCACGATATTTGTATGGCGGCGGGCTGGGCCTCCCCATCGACATTCGTGAGGTTTTATAACCTGGAAGTTCCTGCCTTGCAGGCTAAATTGTTATCAGTATAAGTGGCATGTACGCTCTGCCCAATCGCTCATGCGCAGACTACGTTCATATACTGGTGATATTTCTGGTATGGCACCAAGGGAAGGAGTATTTTGCACTCAGACCGGCTGTGCCGCTCTGTTCCTTATTCCCCGTTTCGCGCTTGTGTCCCGGTGCTGGCCCGCGCTGCTGGCCGCCCGTCTTACACTCTGTCGCGCCGGGGTTTATTCTCCCCACAAATAGACTGGTAAATCCGCTCTATTTCTTTCCCTAATATGTGCTTATGTACTGTGTGGGCCCGCGCTGCCGGCCGCACGGTTTACACAGATATGTATAGACCGGCTGTGCCGCTCTATCTATCTACGAAGTGAAGTGCTTTGTACATGTGTTGGCCCGTTTCTCCGACCGGCCACCTGTTTTCAGCGTTATGTTTTCCCCGGTCTCCCTGGGATTCATGTGCTGGATGCTCGGCGCGCACGGCGTTGACAAGGGTTTCCCGTAGCGTAAGCTATACTTACGCAATACGAGAGAACCTCTCGTAAGAGAACGTACTCGGTTACCTAATGTAGCCTCGGTTCTCTCTAGAAGAGGGAACGAGTATTGCGTAACCTGCCGTGACGCGCCACGAGCTTTTGCGCTTCAGACTATGAAAACCAGATTTTTCAGCCTACGAGCCCTCCTTATATACACACTGGCCACACCCATCTTGACGGTTAGAAGGGTGTGGAGGGCGCGAAGCGCCCTCATTGGGTGTGACGTCACGCAGGGCTCACTGGTAGGCTTAAGCAGTTGCCGCCGGGCAGCCAATGAGCACGCTTATACAGCTTGCCATGGTCTGCCGGCTGCCGCACTGCGTTGACAATGAATACAAAATTAAGGATAATTTTTGGCTTCAGATCTCGAAGAAAGAAGACTTTCCCGTAGCGTAAGCTATAATTACGCAATACTCGTTCCCTCTTCTAGAGACAACCGAGGTTAAATTAGGTAACCGAGTACGTTTTACTTCAGAAAATCACCGTAAGAGCTGAGTAAACACAGTAAGTTATTAGAAGTGCGCAAGTACATAAACGAATTTCGGTAGAGTTGAGGGAGCATTCCTGTGGGCGGAGGTTAGTCAAAAAACGGTTTTAATGACGTCATTAAAGAAGGAAGTAGAGGGATGTAGTCCAAACGGGCCGTTCGCTGTAGTCGACTTCTGTTAAATAAAATATCTCGCTTGGCATTGAACTTTGAGCTTTATCATTTTACAGATATTATTTATACTCTTACAACAACATTACACACTAACTAAAGTTTGAAACATGGGATCACGAAGAACGGGACCTTTAAGTTGTATATCCTTCTTCAGCAGCAAAACCTCCACTAAACATTTTCTGTAGCTCCTTATAAAACTTTTGACAAATTTTGACCATCCTTCCCCACAAATCTGTTGCAGTTTATCAATATTTTGGGGCTCTCATGATAGCACAGCCTTCTCTAGGTTATGCCACAGCATCTGAACTGGCTTAAGGGTCAGGACTTTTTCAACCACTCTTTTTGTGCTTTGGGTCATTTGCCACACCCAACATCTCCAAAGCTTGAAATCATGAACTGCTGTCCTGATTTGTCTTGATACACATTTGAATAAATTTTTCCTTCAATGATTATAAAGTGTCCGAGTATGGAGTTAGAATCATGCCAAAACCTCACACACACACAAAACGTGTTTTACTCACACCCAACGATTCACAAACAAACTCAGTGTGGTTTGCAAATATAAAACATCACTCACAAACTAATGCATTTTGTTCTGCAAATAAAAAACATAGGCTACCTATCAAACAAATACAGTATGTTTTACATATACAAAGAAACGTATTTCTTCAATGACAAAAATATCCTCCAAGTACAAACTCAAATCTTTCAAGTACAAAAAAAAATCCTTCAAGTAAAAAAAAAAAAACCCTCAAGTACAAAACAAAATTCTACAAGTACAAAACAAAATCCTTCAAGTACAAAACAAAATTCTACAAGTACGAAAAACTGTCACGTGACTTTTGGCACTAATTTTTCGCCTTGCTGATCCACACACAAATGCCTTCAGATCCACACGCATGCTAGTAAACGGTCATGTAATTCGCACTCCACAACAGCAGGTGGCGCTGTTACCGACTTGCTTTAGTGCCGCCACGGACATGGAAAGAGAAGAGAAGAAGAAACGCTAGCGTGGGTGGGGGACCTTTTGAACATGATAGCTGTGTTCCAACGTGAAGGCTGCATTCTTCGAAGGACTGAAGACTTCAAGGATGCAGCCTATAATGCGTCCTTCGAAGGACGCACCATGTAGCCTTCGTAGGATTTCCTAATTGCGCAACCAGGTGTTTCTGATCACCGCTCCAGGTGCCAAGCAGCTGTGCGAGAGGACAGCTGCGAACCTGATAATTCATTTGATAGCCTAATTGAGTAAACAGCTATGGAGCCAGAATTGGCTATTGTATTTTTTGTTTTATATTTTACTGGAGGACATGGTGAGGATGTTTCAGCCCCGGCACTGCCAGGTCATGTATTTTCGGTTTAGCCCGGTTTGAATATAAAACCCAACTGAATATAAAAAAGTCCAGTATTTCTCGCGCTCGTCATCGGCAGCTGTCACAGTTGCCAGGAGACAAGAACAATCCTCCGTAGGCTAGATCGGTCCGAGCGCTTCAGATGCGCCCTTTGTAGGACGCTGTAGTTAGCAACAATTTGTTAATATTGTGACAATAGACCTACATTTTGTTTTTTTAATTTTCGGAACTGCATATTTCGTTAAGTATTCACGTACAAATGTGAAGTAACCTACTGAAGTACTTTTTTCCCCACACATATTATTTTAAATTAAACTAAACAATAATGTAACAACCTTGAAAATATTCAGAAGTAAAATGCAGTAGTAGCATAATATAAATACAAAACTATAATTAAAACCCTGACAAGGAGTTTTTTCCCCTGCAGAATACATACCTCTAGTTTTACTCTTGATACTTTAAGTACATTAGAGTATGCAAGATAATTTTGCTTAACTAAGGTTTTAGTAGGTTTCCCCCAATGCAGTATTAGTAGTTATTAAAAGTACTTTTTTCAGAAATATACTCTTTGAAAACAGAAAAGAAAAAAAACCTCAGTGACATGGGAGACGTCGATTGAATCAGCCCTGCAAACCTGTTGGTAGACAACTTAGTGGATAGTGGAAATATGCACTCAAACACTCTGGAGAGCATCCCAGATGATGTCCCACCAGCAGAAGCCTTACCAGGGGCAGCCCATCCCGGTCCAGCAGCTCCAGGGTCTCCCAGTTCAGCTCAATAGAAGTCTACATAATTTTTTTCTTATTTTATGTATTGTAAATGTTTATGTTGATTTTGATATGTTTAACGTATGTTGTTCATAGTTGGAAAAAGTACTTTAATGTAGCCTGTGGAACAAATGATTTTCATTTACCAATTGTATTTGAAAAAAAAAAAGTATAGAAGAATTTGTTTCATGTAGAAATTATGACTGTCATTACAAAAATAAACAATGACCAGAACAATTCATTCTCTTTTATTTTCACATTTAAAGTTGCATAAAAACACGGAATTTTTCTTTCCTTTTAAAAAATAAAAGTGAAAAAAGTTAAACAAGAATAAAAAATATATATTTTTCAATCATTCTCTCAAGAAGAGAAAACAGCCTGTCCATCCTCTCCCTACTCTCCAGTGCTCTCCTCGCCTCTGCCTCCCTTTGTAGTTGGCCTCTCTGTCTCGCCGTCTTCATGCTGCTGCCCCTGGCTCCTCCTCACCGTGGGCACCCACTGCTGAATTCGGCCCTGGTGTGTCCTCAGGGATTGAGGTAATGAGGACGGGGGTTGGTGCAATGCCTCTGTCCCAACACCAAATCCATGAGGACAAACCAGGGCCTAGTTTCAGTAGTGGGTTTCCCACTCACACCCTCTCCTGTCCCAGGACACGTGCAATCCTAAGAGCAGAGCAAATGAACCATGGCTTGTTAACAACAACAGCACAATACATTTCAGCAAAGACGTGTATTAACTTTCTTACTTTGTATTTTTTTTTTTCCTGAATTGCTCTAAAAAAGCAAAAAGGGTACTTAACACAGGGGTGCAATCTTAAGTGCATTGTTAACACTGCAAAATATGACACATCAAGACATGCATCCAAAATACTTAAGAAATCATATTTCTAAATACTCAAATTTGGTTAAAACCACATAGATTTCATGACAGCACTACAAAAACACATAAAAGTGAAACCCCATTCCCTTATCAACTACTTTTCCTATTGTTGTGGGCTTTAAAGGGTGAAAAAAAATGTTATTTGAATACTATGAATTTGCAGTTTGTAATTAACTAGCTAAACTACATGATCCAAAGTACTTAACTACTGAAAAAGCTACAGAGATTTAAATGCACTGCAGTATAACGACAACCAACTACTGTAAACTGTAGATTAACTGGTAATTGAACTATATGCATCATAAACAAATAAAATGGCCAGACATATTTTTACCAGTCTTTCTATTGTTATCATCATCTCATAACTTCGCCACTTCACATTAACTTGGAAAGGTAATAATAATAATAAAAAAAACTTCCTAAAGTTTCACAATAAATGGGAAAAACGAGTCCAAAAAGACGTATAATAGGTGGATCTGGCAACACGGAGGTTTCACCCGCGCCCTCACTCACAAGTCACAACACGCTCTCAAGCTCCTCCGTTCACTGTTCTAACGTTACCTTCTCGCAGCGACATGAATTGCAAACACTCATATGAAGTGCTTTAAAAGGCTAATTAATCATTCAGAGAGCTTGAAATTTTATTTTTGAATATACATTTTTTTTACCGAGGTCCGGACCTCGGTGACCTCATAGCTGGCTACGGCCATTCACCCTACCCACGACAGACATTTCATGAGTTTGATATTTACTAACTAAATATACTAACATTTCTAACATTTGATTTTTCACCAGCAACGACTGCAAACTCACCTGTTAGCCGCTCATCTTGTTCAAAAAACGTCCCCCACGCTAGCGTTTCTTCTTCTCTTCTCTTTCCATGTCCGTGGCGGCACTAAAGCAAGTCGGTAACAGCGCCACCTGCTGTTGTGGAGTGCGAATTACATGACCGTTTACTAGCATGCGTGTGGATCTGAAGGCATTTGTGTGTGGATCAGCAAGGCGAAAAATTAGTGCCAAAAGTCACGTGACAGTTTTTCGTACTTGTAGAATTTTGTTTTGTACTTGAAGGATTTTGTTTTGTACTTGAAGGATTTTGTTTTGTACTTGAAGGTTTTTTTTTTTACTTGAAGGATTTTTTTTTGTACTTGAAAGATTTGAGTTTGTACTTGGAGGATATTTTTGTCATTGAAGAAATACGTTTCTTTGTATATGTAAAACATACTGTATTTGTTTGATAGGTATGTTTTTTATTTGCAGAACAAAATGCATTAGTTTGTGAGTGATGTTTTATATTTGCAAAACACACTGAGTTTGTTTGTGAATCGTTGGGTGTGAGTAAAACACGTTTTGTGTGTGTGTGAGGTTTTGGCATGATTCTAACTCCATATCCGAGCCCTGATGCAGCAAAGCAGCAAAAAAAAAAAAAAGATGCTGTTGATGTTGGTGCGCAGTGGCCTTTTTTCTCTAACAAAGCATTGTGCGTTCTTGCCAAAGAGTTCAGCTTTTACCTCGTGTTTACCTCAAAAATATATATTTTTCGACAAGTATTGATACTGAAATATCTTAAACAGTTCCAATTCTCAATACACCAATACCAGCTAAACTTTCTCGCTCGTTCTTCTCTCTTACAGTGAGTTTATATTCCCACCTCCTGTCACTCACTTGTTTCATTCACTCAGGTTGAATTGTGTTGGTGTTCAAGGACCTAAATTTCAGCACGGGACTGTGGGTATTGCACATTATTTTACTTATTCCTGTAGGTGAGTGCGCATACACAAAGCTGCATGACCAAGCTTACTGTAGGTCAAGCAACACTTAAGATGAAGAGTTGCGAGGGATGTGGTTACCGTACAACCTGCTGGCCAGAACAGAACAGAAAAACACACTGAAAGGTGATGTGTTTCGGAGTCTGCTGTCCTGGTTCATATCCAGACCCATGGAGGCTGTGAGCATTACACTTGTGCTTACAAGGGCTTCTGGCAGGCCGCAGAGGAGTGGAGGGGAAAAACTTAACCTTTGACCTTCCTGCAACCTGCAGCTCCCCTTGCCAGTGCACTACACTGACCAGACCAGGTCATCAAGAGGCCTTCTCAAACTACAACTAAAGAGCAGCTTAGCACTGCTAAGGATATGTGCGACTGGGGGGTGTGCACTAGCTGCTAAATTTAGAAAGCTGGGCTGTCACGTACAACATTACTCCCTGAGTGGCCAATCTATAGGTTATAAAAAGGAATATTTCTCAAAAAAATGTGCAAAGTGCACCCTTATGTCATTCCAAACATGTACAAGTTTTTTCTTCATCTATGGAAAACATAAGGTACATTTTTAAAGAATATTCCAAAAAGTGCATTAGGACTAGATTGGTCAAGCTCCAAATAGAAAAAAAGCACAATAAAAGTGAGCTAAAAGTAGTCCATACAACTTTACAGTATAAGTTGTCAAAAACCACACATTAGATTTGCATAATAAATCAGGGCTTGAAAATAAGGACGCTCTGGACAGTTGAAGGATATGTCGGGCCAGTGCTGCATCATCACGAAAGTTTATCATTTGCACCTTGCCACTGTAAGTATTCAAGTGCAAGAAGACGTAAAAGAGAACTCTTTGGTAAAAGAGAAAAATTTGGTACTCGCGTGCTGTGAGAAGTTGTGTGCGCACATCCAAAGCATACACACAGACAGCTGCGCCTCAAGAAGCATGCAAATACTGAATTGAGTTCTCTTTCACGTCTTGCACTTTAACGAACAAATTCACACAAAACTATCAAAATACCAGTCTTGAGAGAATTAAAATGCATTTGTAACAGTATACTGGATCCATGCATTTGGTTTTGAAGTGACAGCAGCCTAATATACCTGCTGCTTTCTGTGTTTTTAATGTTAATTAAACAACAAATGACAAAGAAAAAACTAACTCACTGCTCTTGACTGAAAAACATTTGTCAATTTAATAAGGGTTGCAGTGTCCTATGCAGTGTTATTTTACATTTGATTAGGCCTATTTTAAAGAGGTCATATGATGCTATTTTCAAAGATCATTATTTTGTGTATAGGTTGTAATAGAATATGTCAACATACCTTAATATTCAAAAAATACATATTCTTTTTACATACTGTACATTATTGTAGCTCCTCTACACCAAGTCTCTCTAAGACTCATTAATTTCTACAAAGCCCCTCCTTCCGAAAAGCGTAGTGTGCTCTGATTGGCCAGCTGACCCAGTGCGTTCAGCAATGATTGGCCAAACACCTCAAGCATATTTCCGAAATGTAATGCCCCTTACCATAATGGCGAGATTCAGCTTCCAAAGCAATTATAAAGAAGGTTATAAAATGTCTCAGTTTTAACATAGTTCAAGCATGCATTCTGAAAATGCAGATGACCAAGCCGATCCATCGAAACCTGATACTTGTCTGTATTTGCAGTACACAAGCCATGGTTCAGCAACACGTGACAAACACTGCCAGTTTGAAAGCATAATTGGCATGTGCTGCTTCAGCTCTGCTTGAGCAGCCAGTGTGAAACAGAATATGTAGTGCATCTATGTTTTAATTTTTTCACCACACGTTATAAGCGGAGAACAGAGGATATCGTTTTTGAAAACATAAATTCATCTCTGCACTTTTGATCTTAAGAATGACAAATAATATGCATCACTCTACACTCCACAAAACTCTGCATTTGAACAGTCTATAGCAAATACTTTAACAAATAATAAAACATACTTACAGGCTGATTCAGAAGCTCCAGATTGCCCTAGCAAAGTTGGAATTGCCCCATATTTTAGAAACAGCCTTTGTGCACAGCTGGTCTTGTACTCTACCAGGTTCAGGAAACTGTCCTGTGTAAAATGCACTGCACACACGAACACAAAAAGTGTTGTAAATAAATCTTAACCACTGATTCCTAATTGCGTGCACTTTCGGATGATCAAATAAAATGCTTTTGCTTTCGCATAGAAACACACAGCGTCTCGACTGCGAGAGAACGACAACAACACTACTACGACAATAACTGAAGCCACGCCTTCTTTCTTTATGTGTGGATTTGGGCGACATTATGCAAATATTTCCTCCTAGTGATGTAGGTCGGTGAGGGAGAATTCGTTCTAGGCATTTTAGCTAGGCCTGGATCTGCCTACTCTTTTAGATACAAACTTTTTGTGGGAGACTTTGAGCTTTGGGGATCTTATACATTCACAAACAGCTACATAACACACTAAAGAAAAAGGAAAACATGAAAACGAATCATATGACCCCTTTAATTTCTGTACCTGAAAACTGCTGCTACTTGATAAAAAACTGAAAAGCACTGTTTTTGACAATTATTTTTCTACTCGTTTTTTGTTTTGTTTTTTATGTTAACATTTAAATGGTGGCTGTCATAAGATGGATTTATTTAAACATACATTCAATATTGAAGAAAAGGTTAAGTAAAATTAAATTAAAACATGCAATATAGTGCATATTTGGCAAAATCAACATTCTGCTAAACTTCTCGTGCTGTGTTTCACAAATGAACAAAATTGTTTAGAATAACATGATGGTGAGTAAATTATGACAGAAAATACTATTTTGGGTAAACAATTCTCTTACTGCAACCAAATGGAGACCAAACCTAAATCACTGAATACTGTACCTTTAAAGTTGGTAAAGAACCCTTTACCATGTGATGTTAAGAAGTTGGGCAGATAGCAGAATTGAGGTTAAATAAGCCAGGACTGTCGTACAGAGGAACAAAAGCTCTGTCTAAGCTGTCATATCATCAGTGTCAGCTCTTTTCTGATTTAATTTATCAAAGTGAAATCAGATAAGACACTATGACACAGGTCCAGGAGATGGAGTCATTATCATTCCCAAATGATTCTCCCTTTCATGCTGAAGGTTATACTGACAGCTACCACAGAGGCCACACACAGAAGAACAGACAATTTGCCTCTGACAGCCTGTACAAAGCACAATAAAGGCAAGTTTTTATAAACAGAGAAAGGAAAACCAAACTCTCATTTTTAATAGTAGGCTATGTCTGAGAGCTTAAGCACTACTGAATCAATTCACAGGACAATACAACTAAAGTCTCCAGAAATCAGATTAAATTCTTGAAACCAAAATCTAGGAAAACAGAAAAGAACTGAAAACAGACAGCATAAGATTTCTGCTCCATCTTAAACTACAGCTTTCTTGAAGTTTCTTTTCCTCTCTATTTCACATTTAGAGATGCACCAAACAGGGCTCGACAATAAGGATTGCCTGATGGTCTGGGGCAAATGTGAAAAATGCTCAGGGCTGGATTTCTCGAAACCTTCTTAACGCTATGTCATTCTTAAATTATACCTTAAGCTGTACCTTAACGTCAATACCTGTTTCCTGAAATGTTCTTAGTAAAGTATACCTTCTGTAAGTCCTAGAGGCGCGCCTCCCCTGGGGGGCGCCAAAGAGCCACAGGGGAGGCGCGATACGCAAAGAAAAAATAACTGTATGCAGCTCTATTGATATCGGTAATTGTGTGTGCGACGCGAGTATTGGCTTTAAAATGCGTCGTTTCCTTGTCCCAAGTCAACAGAAGTCAGCATTAAGGGAGGATACGGAGCCAGGGAAGTCACCTGTGTGAGTAAAAAACGATCAGTGGCGACGGTTTTGCAATCCGTCCGCTCAGTTTATAAACAGTAGGCTACTCACGAATTCTCAAACTGTTCCCTCGGATTAATAAACCGTACCCACGAGTTTCTAATCCGCGCTCTCATACTTGTGCCTTCAGTTTTTGCAATCTGTACCCACAAATTCATAAACCGTGCCCACGCTTTCGCAATCCGTTCCCATGTAGTATTGTTCATAATGCGGTGAATTCCCGTTCCCATTTACTTCACAATCTCATTATAGAGAGACGCGCGTCACGATCTGTGCACTGCCGCGTCTCGCGCTCGTCATTCAGCCAGATTCAGTATCAGTGCACCTTATGAACCATGGCGATAACTTGAACTGCATTTCTGTCAGTGCGTGACTACAGCTCGTTAATAAACTACAGCTCGTTTTTTTTATTGATCCATTTCATACAATCCGTCTTCATTTGGCAAGTGCACTTGCGTGCACTTCAGCATTACAATGTGAGTAAATGTAGCCGTGTAAAATGTAAGGGATGATGCCACCCTTATAGAACAATGTGCATTTACGTTTAAATTGTAACATATTTAATAGCATGGAATTACAGTGTAATTAGTGTTAGCCTACTATCTTAGGCTTCTTCAGTGCATTAGGTGAGGTAATCTGATAATATTAGTGATTCTCATTTATCAAAACACTAAAACTGGTAGGCCTAGCCTACCGTTTTGGAGAGAAATTGGGTATTTTTTATCTCTCTATTTAACCCATCTCATGGTGTGTGATGCTGAACTATCATATGAGTTTCTAAAGGTTTTTGAATTCTTTGCACAGTTATGAATATTGATATTTTATGTGCAACAATAGCATGCTCAGGCTCAGTGGCCTTTTGCCTAATTTTAAATGTTTTTTTTGTTGTTTTTTTCTCAAACACTGTAATATGATGTAAATGGTGATGAGTGTACTGCTTTGATGCATTTTAAAAAGATGGATGATAAATATTCTGCAATCTTTCTGACAAAGAACAAAATATAATGTGAATTACAGTAAGTGCTATTTTTTTTATTTATAAATTGTAGTGCACAGTGTTTATTATAAGGGGGTAGAATCACTGATCTATATAATGACTGGATAGCTCATGACGTTCTAAACTGCCACTAGGCAGTGAAGCCACCGGAAGTGTTCGAGCGGCCATCTTACGATTCCCTACCAGCAGAGGGCTCCAACGCCCGTTATACAGAGATTGGTAGCTCCGACGGCACTTTTAAGATGACCCGCTGTGCAGTAAACAAGTGTAAAACGACGTTCACAAAAGGATGTAGAAAAACTGCCCACATGATGTAATTCAAGCCCTATAAGTAATAATTTATATGCAAAATTGTCGCTATGCCCGTGCTGTTTTCTCCGAGGCAAGAGTAATGCTGCTGCTGCTTCAAAAAACAACGATAAAACAGTCAACAGTAGCCTATAAGAAACCTCAGGGCAGCAATAATCACAATTACGGTAAGCGTCCAATAGAGACACCATTTGACAGCTTCAAAAGAGCTTCGTGCAGAGTCCGTTTACCGTTACATTAACCCATACAATTTTGTATTATGCATTTCCTGAACATGTACTTGCTAATCAAACACTTTATATGGACAAAATACTAATCTATAAAACACAATCGGTCTTCCGACCTTTTACTATTGTGTCAATTGATGTTGATATGCGCGAGGGAGAGAGAGCATACAGCGCTCGTGTTGTTTGAAGGCGGAGAGTGCGTGCGCGCGGCCGGTGCTCTCTCTGCTTGTTCTTATGCGCCCTGTCCACTGATCTAAATAATTCGTTGTTACGACGACTTATTTGTTCCCTAGTTTAAATAAATTGTGGACACGTTGAACTAATTCCCTCCCTCATTTTGATTTAACGAATTACAACGTGGGAACAAGATAACGTTCGAGGTATTATTAATTCGTGGCCACGAAACAATATTCACCTGAATATTCACCAATTCACAAAAATACAGTTCTTTAGCATTCACTATTTAATTAATATTATCTAACTGTTTTTCTTACCTGTGAAGATAGCTCTTCAGTGAAGGCCGACTGGTGTTCTCGTACAGCTTTTTATTCCTTTTGCAAAAAATAGCCGTTTTTTATAAGCAGGAAAAATTTCCCGACTTTAAACAAATACCCATTTAAATGCTTAGGATGTTTGCGTTGTGAGAACATACAGGGAGACTTTAGATTTAAAAACTGTGTCTCGTTAGGCAATGTTTTCTCAGTCAAATCATAAAATTTCCTATTGATTCAATAGAACGCGTGAGCTCACTAGGGAATACCAATATGGCGGCGCGGTGGCTTCACTGTTTATGACGTCATGAGCTATCCAGTCATTCTATATAGATCAGTGGGTAGAATTCGCAGCTCAGTACTCACTACTCACTACTCATGAGTACTTTTAAATAAGCTACTTTTTTACTCTTACTCAAGTAGGTTTTTGGACAAGTAGGCTACTTTTTACTCTACTCACACTACATTTTTTGGAATGTAATGGTACTTTTACTTGAGTATGTTTTTTCAGTACTCTTTCCACCACTGCTGATTTTGTTCAAGATGATGTGCATCTCCTTCAAATGTGAGCTTAAAGCCCAGACACACCGTGCCAATTTCAGCCGTCAGGTGTCGTCGGCGGTAGCTCTGGCGCCGATTGCACATGTTAAGCATGTTCTGTTGACTTGTGGTTAGGCCTACTGATGTTCAGTGATTCTAAAAGTAGCCTCAATTAGGCCTGCATGAAGTTGGAAATGATTTGCTGTTGCAAAGAATCGTTTATGAATGCACTTTTAAGAAAGTTGTGGAAATAAAATAATATTTACATTTTATCAGTTGTTACTGAAACTCATCATTGCCTGGAACACACAAAAGATGGCATTTACTGCAGAGGCGTGTGTGGGTTAGGGCAGGCGGACGGGATTTTGGGGAAGGGGGGGCTCAGCTGTCCTTACCTACTCTAAGGGGAGGCTCACATTCACCCAATTTGAAAACCCCTCTGGACCATTCTTAGCTATACCTTATCACTATTGACAGTCTATACGGATATAATTCTGAAGTTTTAATACACCCAGTGTTCAGTTAGGCTAATTAAAGTGTTTTCATGCAAAGAATAAAATTATCATTACACTATTGGTTGTTAGCTTTTTAAAGGGATAGTTCACCCAAAAATGAAAATTCTGTCAGTAATTACTCACCCTCATGTTGTTCCAACCCCGTAAGACCTTCGTTCATCTTCAGAACACAAATTAAGATATTTTTGATTAAATCTGAGAGTTGTCTAACTCCTCCATAGGCTTCTAAGGGACTGAAACTTGCTGGCCCAGAAAATGTATTAAAGACATCGTTAATATAGTCCAAGTGACTCCAGTGGCTCGATCTTAAGTTTATAAAGCGACGAGAATACTTTTTGTGCGCAAAAACAAACAAAAATAACGACTTTATTCCACTTTTCATTTCCTTCTCTCTGGGCCTCTGGTCTTTTCACGTAGTGTTTAAGCGTAGCGCGTCTGTGTTGCACGTCACCACGTAGGCTCACTATTGGCCGACGCTGGTCATGTGTGATACGTGGTGACGTACAACACAGACGCGCTACGCTTAAACACTACGTGAAAAGACCAGAGGCCCAGAGAGAAGGAAATGAAAAGTGGAATAAAGTCGTTATTTTTGTTTGTTTTTGCACACAAAAAGTATTCTCGTCGCTTTATAAACTTAAGATCGAGCCACTGGAGTCACTTGGACTATATTAACGATGTCTTTAATACATTTTCTGGGCCAGCAAGTTTCAGTCCCTTAGAAGCCTGTGGAGGAGTTTGACAACTCTCAGATTTAATCAAAAATATCTTAATTTGTGTTCCGAAGATGAATGAAGGTCTTACGGGGTTGGAACAACATGAGGGTGAGTAATTAGTGACAGAATTTTCATTTTTGGGTGAACTATCCCTTTAATTATACTATCCAAAAGTACATCAGCTGGCAAACCAGGCAGTAAGGCTCAGGAGTCTATTTAAAGTAAATGATTGTGGTGGGGAGTTTGGTCAAACTATAGCAGCGATACAGCGAATAGTTGTGCTAAAAGACGGCACCGTCCGCAGAGCCATTTAGTGTATGTGCATTATTTAACCCGGGAAAACTTTAGTCCCCTGGCTACCATGTCAGAAGCTGCAATACAAAAAAACATATATATTTGCCTGCCACGGCAGCAAATTCAGCAGACAAACTCGACGGAGCTGGTTCTCCTCTTTCTGTCTTTTTTCTCCGCCACAGTAGCTGTTGATTATATGTTTTGCGTGTTGAGCTTTTATTGAGTAGGTCATCCAATAACAGAAATTAGTAATTTACACCAATAATGTGATGAGGCTGCTGGGTAATCTGGTTGTGGAGTAAATGAAGACACTATGGCAAATATAATATCTGATAATATAAATGACCTTTTCAAAGGTGAGTGAAGGTATACTGCCAGTTAGTGTAGCGGGTTGAGGCATGATATTTTTGGGCATGAGGTTGCGGGTTCGCGCACTCGTTTCGAAATTAGGCTATATAAAATATCCAGAGTTGGATTTAGTTTGCAATTTGGATTATTTTTATAAGATCCCATAAGTCCTGATAAATGCAATTTCAAGTATTTCTGAAGTGCTTCTTTTATAAAGAACACAGCTTTCTAACATAATGCAGTGACGCAGCCCCTGCATAGAGTGAATTATTGAATCTCGAGCCATCGATGTCAAACAATTCAGCACCACCACCATGGACAGCACCTGTTAACGTTGCACGTAAGAAGGTATACCTTAAGCAACCTCGTAAGGTATAGTTTGGGGAACACGCTTAGAAAAGGTATACCTTTAGAGTCTTTGTAGCGCACCAAGAGACAATGTTATCGGGAAACCCAGCCCTGGACAGTTGATGGAATTGTCATTTGCCAGAGCTGCGTCATCAAAGTTGATAATTTGCACGTGTTTTTAAGTCTTGTCATTTTAAACATTCAAGTGTTTTTTTTCACCATTCAGGCTGCGTTTACACTGGCACAAAAAAAAAAATCTTTTAAAACACAGATCGAAAATGTTTCACACGTGTAAACAAAAATTTGCATCAAATCCGGGTTTTTTTCACATCCGTTCTGAGCCACTTCCAAATGTGTTTTTTAATCAGATACATATCCGATATCAGGACGTCTGACCTACGTCTAAACACTATAATTGGGTATATCCAATTCCCCTTTCAATTCCACCTACAAAGATAGCTTTTTAATGTTGTATTATAAAGCAAACATGCTTGTATGCACTCACACTATTGAGGTGGAAACATTAATATTTGTAAGAGTCTGCACACAGAGAAACATTCAGGAGCATAGAAACTTATTTTCAACATCTGCCAAATGAATTGTAAAAATAAAACCACTGTGCTACATAAAGCAACATTGTAAGCCTATTTGCAGCAATGAGGTGATGATTTAGCTGTTTTTGTAATTAAACTCACAGCTTCACTATTACAGAGATGCTGAACAGACAGGTAACTCTCTCTCTCTCACGTTACTTTATTCGAATTAATTCAAGGCAAGGAAAGTTTATTTATATAGCACATTTCATACACAATGGTAATTCAAAGTGCTTTACAGAGAAGAAATTAAAATATTCAAAAGAAATAAGAATAATTAAAACAGTTTAGAATAAAAAATAAAATAAAATACAGTACAAATAGTCGGACGAATGGCACAGTGCTCATTGAGTAAATGCACAGCTAAACAGATGTGTTTTGAGTCTGGATTTTAATGTGACTACTGTAGGAGCACATCTGATCTCTTCTGGAAGGTGTTTCCAGCTGCGGCTGGCATAATACACCATCTACAAGCCTACTACGAGCATACGCCCTACTACGAGTTCGTTTACCATCAAAAAAATTTCGAAGCTTTTAGATTAAGGTACAAATCTTGCATAGTGTGCCTTTAAAATTTATGATGGTGCTTTCAGAGGAACACTCTCATTGCTGTTCCTCACAACAGCACATTTCCATTATTTACAACACATTAGGGCTCAATAATAGGGATGGCTTGATGGCAGTTGACAAAACTGTCACTTGCCCTAATGGGGCAATGTTGTGTTACCGCTGACATTCGTTAATCAAATACATGTCTTTTAATCCTTGCAAACTTATTTATAGTATTTGGCTGCATGGTGAAGTTACACCCGGCTAACACATTCTAAGAATTGTATTATTCTAAAAATAATTTGTGATAATGTTGGAAACATCAGTTAGAATAGGTTGAAAACAAACCAATCATGTTTTGCATCGTATACCATTATTTTACAACAACTGTTTTGTTTTTATTAACATAATATCAGGGGTTACATTATCATTGTGAAAAATATGTCATAATTATTATAAATAATCTTATTGTAATTAAAATTATATAAAATAAAAAAATAAAAATAAATGTTTGCAAGGCAAGTGAAAATCTGTACTATTGGCCAAACTGAATAGAAAACAAATTCTTATAGCTTGATCCATGTATAAAAACTATCCCTCCACTATACTTACAAATCTAAAACATCAATCTTTGTGTTCCTCTGACTGACCAATTTGACAAAATTGACAAATTTGCGGTGGCACTGTACATTTATTCACGTTATACACATAGAAATATTTTTCTAAATGGTCATTTAAAGAAAATGGTAGGCTATGTTGTGAAATTGAAATTTTCTTAATAATCATTTCTCAAAATATAAGTCATTAAACCTCAACCTGATCATCTAAAATCATGTATGTTTTCTGACCTATTAACAGGGCCCTGGGGTCTCAGACTCCAAACAGAACACAAGGATTAAAACCAAATTAGTTTTAGGAATCTGAAATGCAATCATCCACACACAAGCACCATACACAAAAACAGAATATCAGAGACATGAAGCTTTATAGCAAAATGCCCTGGAACCTGCATCACTGAAGGGACATTTTCTGGGACACTAGCTAACACTCACAAATCCTTTCTTCTCCAACTCTTTCCCTTACCCATACCCCATCCTGTCCTGCTGCGTGGCACACAAGCGGCATCATTCTGATCTGAAAAATGAAGCCTACCCGGAAGTGCGAAAAACTGCAATACATCGAAAATCCGCTAGGGGCAGGTCCCATAAGGGAGCAAATGTCCATAGCCCCCATGTTAAAATGTCCGTTTTCACAGCATAAATTCATGTTTTTACAAGTTGGTCCCATGGACTTTTATTGTATTTTTCGATAGGTTCCGAGTGCCTGACAACTGTGAGGGGGGTGAATTTTTTTCTAACTCATTAGTTTAGATCGTATTTAGTTATAAAATATATGACAATAAGGGCGTGGTTAACTTTGATTGACAGCTTGATTGACAGCTGACAAGGCAGCGCCACGGAGAATGACAACTTAAGACGCGCCATTTTTTAATACAGTTGACATATAATACTACTGTTTCTGTATCATGAAATGTAGTTTTAAGAGTTTTTCAGGCGAGAATGTAGTTGTTTAATGCTCAAATCTGTGGTTTATTTAAAGATTTCTGAAAATTTTATCCAGTTGATCCAGCGATGACCGGGTGCTCGGCGCGATGTACCCCGCCTGGAGCAGTCTTTCATCGGCTTGACGTTCTGAGGTTTGCCGCCAGTGCCGCGGACTCTGGCGTCTCTGTAGTGGTTAAACATGAGATATAATTCATCTTGTGTATATCTAATGGGCGATTTTTGGTCTCGTGAATCTATATTTTTTTCCCTGGCCAATCGTTTTGGCTGAGGGGAAGTTTCATAACTTTATAAGCTATTTAACTTTACCGATGTATGGTTAGACTCGCACTGACTTTGTATGTTTGACTGAATTGTTTGCTTTATTTGTATAGCTTCTTATACCTTTTACTTGTACTTTTATAATGGCTAACATTGATAAAACTGAAATTTAACAAAAAGAGACTGGGTTGAGTTTTTGTCATTTTAAATTTTAATACAACGAAGATGATATGTAATGTTGTTTACTGCAAAATCTGTTGTTTAGTACAAATGCACATATTGCCTGGACCATAAAATGTTTAATATTTTTATATTATATTTAAAATGAAAAGAGGCAGGTTTGTGTTTTATATATATATTTTTTTTTATAAATAGGCAAACGTTATGTGCAGTTGAATATAATCAATATGCGTTGCCTGAACCACATTTGTGTGGCTATAATGTTTAAGATTTCTTTAAATGAAAACGAAAAGAGTTAGTATGGTGTTTTATAACATATTTCGTTGCCTGAAATATACACAGAGATAACCGGAGTAGCAGAGCGAGCTGAGTGACGCGCGCTGCGTTAGAAGGTGGGCGGGGTTAGGGTTTCCCAAGATTTTCCAAGATGGCGCCGCCCATACCCCCCATAAACGGCTTCAAACCCGTTCTTCAGAAAGTCTATGGGTGACGTCACAGACGCTTTGTCCATATTTTTTACAGTCTATGGTGGCACACCATTCTCACACGGACAAGAGGATTTCAGCCTCTTACATCAGAGGGTTCAATGTTCAACTGAATTGTACTGTGTGATGAGGTAATGAGAGAAATATGGGTGGAAAGACCTTGTAATGATCACCTCTAAATTTGACATCAGGGAGGAATTTCCTACTAACTAACTATCTACTTAAAGAAAAAAAATGAATTCTGTTAAATAACTAATAACCAGGGGTTTTGATGCCAGAGCAGCTCTATTTTACCTCTTGAGATATTTAATTTAATTAAATTTAATATGTGGTTTGTAGTACACAACTGGATGAGGAAAAATACCTCCTTTACAAAAATAAATAAATCTGAGCACAGGCAAGAATGAAAATCAAGCAATGATGCTACTGTTACAGAAATGCAAACTGAACTCCAGCAAAGAAGAGTTCACCACAGCCAGCCTTTGAAATCTGAGCAGACAAGAACAATGTGCTCTAATTTTAGCGGAGCAAGACACAGGCAGCGCTCAGCCACAGAGACCAAGATTAAATTATGTCCAGCTATAGGCTAAAGTGGGGCTAGACACCAAACAGAAAGCCACAATGTACACAGAGAATCCCATGAAAGAAAAGGAATTCCCTGTCTCCAAACATTAACCACTCGTCTGCTTTCACAAGCTCAGCAGTTCAGGGGGTTGTGTGTACCCTTGCAGTCAAGAGTGAGACCGTTTATCCATATGGCTTGCGCTTTTTGCCTTTCTAACAAGCCGAACACTGGTGTCTCACGCCTCCAAGCTTTGACCCCAATCCTCTGCAGCGGCAGGAGGGGCAGTGGTTCCTTAGACCCAGATGATGGGGGAGCTGAATCTCAGTGTATTGGAGCAAAGGAGCTTTGGTGTGATTTATAATTAAGGCTGAGTAGCACACACTCAAAGGGTAGATAGGTTATGAATTACAAGTGAATTGCCCAATTCATTTTATCACTAGCATCAGCCAAGTGTGACATGATTTTCAAGAGAGAAAAATAGATCAAAGAATGAAATTATGGTTCTCAATTATGCACACAAGCTACAAAAGAATATGACGACTATATGGACAAAAAAGTACTAGAATATCAGGAGAGTAGGATGATAAAGGATAATAAATCTAAATACCTAGAGCAAAGATTTCCAAAAATTATTTAAGTTTATTTTATTTTTTTACATCTTAAAAAGTAAAGCAAATAATAGTGACATTTATTTCTTTTCACAAGGTGATCCAAATGACCCTGGATATAAACAGCTGAACTGAGCTAGGACTTTTTCAGTCAACAAAGCCAAGACTTTACAGTCTTACATTGATTTCTCTTCTCTTTACTGTAAAACATATGCCACTGAACTTAAAGGTTGTCCTCTTTGTGTCTTTCTGCTGGAAACCATATAATCAACAGAAATGTAACATCCTGGTGAATTCATACATCTCCTTAGTATGAAGGAAGGAATATGGTAGCAGTGATGAACCTGTCAATTGGAGGGTTTTAACTGTAAAGTGTAATAGGACCAGATGCATGTGATTAATTGTAAGTAACAGGCGCCCATCAAGACCTTCATTTTGTAACACCTCAACATAGGAAAACACCCACAATTGCTGTTGCATTTTGCAAATAATTTTTTCGATGTTGACAGCGTATGACTCCCATTACAGAGAAATTATCATAATAAACTTTGCAAAAAAATACCAGAATCAGTTTATTATGCAAATGTGGTAGCTTAGGCTAATTAACGTTTCTTAGCACAGTGTATCTAGATAAATTAATAAGTAAAAATGCAAACAGACAGAACGATTTGCAAAAAGAATAAAAAACCTAGAAGGATTATTTCAGTCTAAATAAGGGATCTAATAGAAGGTTACACGACTAAGCAGCAGCTGGAAAAATCTAAACCAGCCATTTATCAGACGCGTTAACCCAAAGTAACAGTAAACACATTACAGGCTCAGTCTGTCTGATGTAGTAACTTGGTTAAGCTTATGGTCACTCTAGTTGCTGAGTTGGAACCTACAAGCTTTTAGGCAATTTATCAGTCCAAATATTTAACTATACCGTTACAGCAACACACAAATGTATTTAAAGAGTTAGACTCACATTCCGTTTTAGATACAGTATGATCAAATATTAAATCAAATATTAGCCTAAATCTAGTGAGCTGCCTACCTAGATGTTTGTCGTCATAGATGTTAGGAGTCAGCCTAAAAGGTTGAGACAGAGACAATATGTCAACTTACCTTTTTATTCACAAGTCGAGCTTTGGCAGCTTTCAGTAAAAAAAGAGTTGCATGTCGTACAGCGGTACGAAAAGGCCTTTTTCCGAAAAAGAAATACCCGTAAAAACAGACAGACCCAACTAACACTGTACTGAATGAGCAGCCGAACTTCCGAAAGTGTCCCAAAAAGGCAGCAGAATGAAAATAAACACAAAATTGAACATGCAAATGAAAATCTCTATGCAGACTTAGAGCTTTGGGCTCTGATAGAGATTATAGATGCATGCATGCTGAAAAAAACATCATACGACATTTACATGACGCTACTAAATCCCTTTGAAAAGAGAAAAAAATACATTAAAACGGCGAGGCAGTTTGTTAAGTACAGTGGCATAAATTGGTCATCAGTAATAGCATCTGATCTATGGTGCAAAATGAAGAAGAGGGCAGTTTGAAGCTGCTACTGTCTGGTAGACTGACAGATACGACGCTGCTTCAGTAAAGTGCAAAAATAAAGACAGCGAGCGATGTGGCAAGCAGTCTGACTGCAGTCGTGTGAAGAAATCCAGCGACGTTTTTAAAATGACAGTGGAAATATCCAGGGATACGTGCGGAGTGTCCGGAGAAAGCGCTGAGAGTGTCGGGATAGGATCAAGCCTCTGAAGCCATTTTGTTCGGTATCAACACAGCAGACGAGCAGCAGCTCAACTACGGTGGGAGGGGTTTCGCCACTGAATTAATTTCCATATGACGTTTAACTAACCAATAAGCAAGCGCACTGGTTTTAGAGCGGAGCACCGCCCATAAAAGGTTTCAGCGTCCAGTTGAATTCACAAGGGCTGGAATGGGCGTTCAGCTGAGAGACCACTGCACGTTCTGTACACAAACAAACACAGTCTGTCTGTCTGTCTGTCTCTCTGTCTGTCTGTCTGTCTGTCTATCTATCTATCTATCTATCTATCTGTATGTCTGTCTGTCTGTCTGTCTGGATATAACGTACATCCAGGGTTGATCATATGTTGTATGGACCCTGGGCACTGTTTAGTGTGGTAGCTAACTGTGAGATTTTGAAATAGGCTACAAAAGATAAAGAAAAAGAGAGAAGATTCATGCAGCAGGATCCAGGCTCTGTGTTGTTGTAATTTCCCATGGGACAAAAAGGGCTAGTGAAAGAAAACAAGACAGTGAGAAATTTTGTTTATGTTAGCTATTTTGATTTTGATTTGAAATTAAAATAAATCAGCACAACATATTGAACTACATAAAAAGAAAAAAAAAATCATTACTTTTATTACTAAATTAAATTGAATTTTAGCTGAGCAGCTTTACATGAAATATGCCTGCATAACAGCGGACAAGGTATTGTATGACAGCACACAATGTGGATACATTAAAACTTCCCACAGGAAATCCTTGTATGCATCAAAAGTAACAGCTAATGATATAAAATAAGCCATAAAGTGTATTTAAAAAAATTGCCACTGTTGTGGCTCAGCCTCGCTCATCAAACTAATTATGGAAAATCAGTCCAGTGCTGGTTTTATGGTGTTTTGGGACTTGACTGGTTAATCTGATTTATTGCACACTTAAGTTTAATTGATTGCTTTCATGGATTTAAATGAATAATGAGGAGCTAATAAGGATTGTCTTTGTTTCAAGAACCTGGAATAGTCAGCTGCAAATATTGCTTGACCCCAAAAAAATTCTAACAAAAGGTTTCTCAGTGGTTTACAGTATCAGATGTACTTAAAAACATACTAAAAGTTTACCAAAGTTTGACTCCAAGAAAGGCCCCATTTTCAAAATGGCGGCCGTCAGTACCCTTAAAATGACCATTACTCCTTTGTATTCCTCCTAGACCAGGAATACTGGTGCCAGATACATGTTTGGGCCATGTAATTTTCTAATTAACATATTTGCATGATAGATAAGTGATTACAGTACAATTATATATTAAAGCAATTGGTTAAGCATATTTATGCAAAAAATAAGTAAAATTTCCCTTAAGGCGAGACACTACAGGTGAATAGGGTAACTAGCAGATATCACCATGAAACTTTCCCAGTTGATTGTCTACATTAAGATGAGAAAAAAATGTATTGCAAGTTTTCTGTAATTTTAATGTTTAAATATGCAAATTAGGCATTATCTAATTAAACAATGAACAAATTATTTTGAACCTGGCTTTATCCAATACTCAGATTTAGTTTTTATATATATATATATATATATATATATATATTTTTTTTTTTTTTTTTTTTTTTTTTTTAACGAAATCTGAGTATTGGATAAAGCCAGGTTCAAAATAATTTGTTCATTGTGTTCACATATTAGATGGGGGAAAAAATTACAGTGTATGTGATGACAGGGTGCAGGGTGCTCCAGCAATCGCGGAGCAGCGGGATGATTTAGAACGCCAACTTTTGTTGAATTTATGAGAAATCTACAGACGCAAACAGACAAAGTGTAGTAAAATAAAGACCTAAATGTGTATTTCAGACTCTTTTTCGCCACAAGTCTGAAAGAAGACATGTTATTGAAGACAAATATCCCAAAATCTCAAAATTGACCAGTGAAAAAAAAAAAACGATGCTTATGCCTGCTGTGTCTCGCCTTAAGTAATTGCATATTTCTCCTTTCTCATATCGTTTTGCCTAGTGTTGGTGGTTTCTGTGGTTTATAACCATTCTTTTGATTCCAATAAAGAATAAATTCATTAGAACTGTGTGGTACTGTCAAATTAGTCAAAACAGGGCTGCCACGTGAAGGCATGTGCTGATTGTCTGAACCCGTATAGAATCACACCAATTCATTGGCTGATGGCGCGGGCGCCTCCTCAGTGGCGCAACTTGAGAGCGGATTGACGTGGACAAAACTTTGGTGACATAACCAGGTCTAGGCCATAGAAACACCTTCACAAGACCTGGGGCAAACTCCATACAAGGCTCACTCACAGAAAGAGCCTGCAGATCCCCCACGCGTTTGAGAGAGGCCAACGCTAGCAAAAGTGCCACCTTGAGAGTAAGAATCCGGTCCGGAGCTGACTCCAAGGGTTCAAAGGAAGGCTCTAATAGCCCCTCCAAAACAACTGATATATCCCAGGTGCGGACACTAATAGGATGTGCAGGCCTCAAGTGTCTAACTCCACGCTTAAATGAGGAGACCAGACAGTGTTTACCTAAGGGGACCTCGTCTGACTCCCGATAGGCAGCGATAGCTGACATAAACTCTAAAGGTAGTTGCAGCCACTCCAGCCACAAATTTATCCTGCAGGAATTCCAGCACTGAACCGACCGGGCAGCTGACAGGGTCCACTGCATGAGCCGAACACCAAGACTCAAAAACCTTGCACTTAGAGAAATACAGCAGTCTAGTAGAAGGCGCACAAGCGTTATCAATGGTCTCCTAAACATCAGTGGGAAGACCAGACGCCACTGTCGCTAGCGATTGCCTCTTATCGCCCACAGCCTCCATATCTCGGGTCAAGGATGCCAATTCCTGCCCTGGAGCTGAGACAGCAGATCTCTCCTGATATGAATCTGCCAAGGGGACTTTTCCACCAGGGAGCTCAGTTCCGAGAACCACGTCTGGGATGGCCAGAATAGGGCTACCAGAATGAGGTGGATCCCACACTCCCTCATTCTGCAAAGGACTGCAGGGATTCACTTGACCGGAGGGAATACATACAGTCTCAACTCCAATGAGTGAGGGCATCTATCCACAGAGGTGTCGGATGAGCTGAGACAGGGAAAACCATAGGGGGCACTGTGTCGAGCTCTGCGACGCAAAGAGGTCCACCTCGCCAAACATGCTCCAAATTAAAGCCACTGTTTAGCAGTGCAACATCCATTCCCCCGACTTGAGGTTCTGTCTCGACAGAAAGTCTGCTGCGATGTTCAGGTCCCCTGGAACGTGAACTGCTCTCAGCGAAAGAAACCTGTCTTGAGCCCAAAGGAGGAGGCGGTGCGCATGCCTGTCGAGGGTGCGCGACCACGAGCCCCCCTGGCGATTTACATGGGACACCACTGCCATGTAGTCCGTCCTTACAATGACATGAGTCCATCAGGGCCGGGAGAAATTGATCCAGGGCCAGATAGACAGCTTGCAACTTGAGGCAATTTATGTGCCACGAGAGAAGCTCGCCCATCTAAACATCGTACGCCGGTCTGCCCTCGAAGACCGCACCCCAACAAGTCAAAGAGGCGTCCGTCGTGACAACCTGCCAACGACAAACTACACCCATCTTGACACCCTGAAGTAAAAAGGGGGAGTCTTTCCACCTCCAAAGAGCGTGAAGGCAACTGCGCGACACTCTCAGCAGGCGGAAGGCAGACCAAGAAGGGCGGATGCCCCTGAGTTTCATCCAGAACAGGAATGGTCTCATATGCCCACCGCTACATGATGGCCGAGCCTGAAACAGGCCAAGCACGCACGGAGACTGGAAACTCAAGCAGGGGCCAGACGGGGCTGCATCGAGAGAGAATAGAGTTCGGCACCCAGGAAAGGGTTCTGCTGAGAAGGAGTTAAGACATTCTTCTGAGCATTCAACCTGAGACCAAGAGACCGGAGGTGGTGGAGAATAACGTCCCTGTGACGAAACACCAAATCTCTTGAATGAGCCAGAATGAGCTAGTCGTCTAGATAATTTAGTACACGGATGCCCTGGAGCCTCAAGGGGGCCAGAGCTGCATCCATGCACTTGGAGAATGTCCACGGAGCCAAAGCTGGACCAAATGGAAGGACCCGATACTGATACGCCTTTCCCCCAAAGGTGTATCTAACATGAGGTTTAGTATAATGCCTCCTTTATACTCAAAAACATCTATATAGTCCAGTCATTTTAAGCCAAAATGGGGGTCAACCTTGAACAAATTGCAACAGAAGCAAACTCAACTGATTTTGTATCCTCAATATGTCCTGAGTAAGGGAAAAAAAGTCCAGAAGAATCCCATTAGGGGAAAGTTTGGAAAAAGACCCAAACATAGCCTATTCATACGCCTATTCATTCTTTTTCTTACGTGAATAGGGTAGAAATTTTAACCTTTAGATATCACCATGAAAATTACCATGAGTTGATTACTTGCATCAAGACAAACAAAAAACTGTATTACAAGTTTATTTTAAATTGTTTGTTAACATGGACAAACGGTGCATCTTTGTCAAATAATGAAGGAGTTTGGACATTTTAAGGGCTTCCTGCCCATCTTGGACGCCATCTTGAAAATTACACCTTTCTAGTGGTCAAACTTTGGTAAACTTTTAGTATGTTATTAAGGACACCTAATACTACAAAAAACAGCTGCGAAACCTTTTGTTAGAATTTTTTTAGGGTTAGGTGTTTTTTTTCCATATATGCAGCCGCCTAGAAGTGAACAGGCAAAAGAGGATAATGGCCATTGGGCAGAGAGAGAGAGAGAGAGAGAGAGAGAGAGAGAGGGGGGGGGGGGGGGGTCTATCACTTCTGAAGGTGTCATTATACCTGTTCTGCGTGTTTAATCTATTGCCAGACTCATGTACGTTTTTTTTTTTTTTAATGGTCATAATTCAGATTAAATAAAAAAATTTAAATACATCACCACGTAGGCTCACGCATCACACACATGACCAGCGTCGGCCAATAGTGAGCCTACGTGGTGACGTACAACACGGAAGCGCTGCCCTGTTACACTATGTGAATTCACTCAGGCCCACACAGAAGAAAATGAATAGTTGAATAAAGTCGTTATTTTAGGTTTTTTAAAACTTATGGTTGAGCCACTGTAGTCACTTGGACTATTTTAACAATGTCTTTACTAACTTTTCTGGGCCGGCAAGTTTCGATCCCATAGAAGCCTATGGAGGAGTGATCCAGCTCTCAGATTTAATCAAAAATATCTTAATTTGTGTTCCAAACAACATGAGGGTGAGTAATAACTGACAGAATTTTAATTTTTGGGTGAACTAACCCTGTCCTTTGAATCAAAGGTCAGATTTCCTTCCTGATGATTCCTTCCTTCCTGATGCTCTTTGGATCATCAGGTTTAGCACAAAAAAACATACAGTGTCAACAGTCAGCTTGAGCACAAGTGGATATACCAAATATAAGAGATTTGGTAACATTTTATTTTAAGGTGACGTAGTTACACGTTACTACATGTACACTTTATAATAACAGTAAATTATGCATAATTACAAGTAAACCAAACCCTAACCGTAACTCTATAGTACATATAGTTAATTAGTATTACTGTCACGGTTCATGGGTTCACTGTCTCACCCTTGCTGTCTGTCAGTGTTGTGTGTATTAGTGTGTGGGCGTGTCTCGTTATCCAGGCTGATCAGCGCCAGCTGATCCTCATTGAGCACCCATTTATTGTGTGTGATTCCATCCTGTCTTTGTCAAATCGTTGTGAGGCTTCACTAAGAGCACTGAGCACCCGTCACTCCTGTATCCACTGGTCTTCCTCGTGTGGATGGCCTTCCCGGATCTACCACTTCCTGTCTAGATTCTGCCTGGATTATTCTGGCCAGTGCGTCCCTGCATTGCCAGTGCCTCTTCCTGTCTGTTTGATCTTTGCTGACCAGCTTCATTGCTTTTCCTGTTTTCAATAAACCTTGCTGTTTTCTCGCAATTGGATTCTACTCTCGTTCATTCCATATAGAGTGTGACAATTACTCAATACTTATTTGAGTAAGTACTAGGGATGTCCCGATACCATTTTTTGCAGAACGAGTCCGATACCGATACTTTGATTTTTGGTACTCGCCGATACCGATACCGTAACCGATACCTGAATTTTCACTGCATTTTTAATTTTTAAATGTTTAGTAGATGAACCAAAAGAATATAAATCATATTAGTTGGCTTAATTTGTTCATCAAATATATATTTCTTTCAGTTATTTTGATGCTTAATTAAGCCTGCTAAAATGCATTGTATGAGCTTCTGTTACTGTCACTGTTCATTCTATTGCTCAATCATATTTTATCTTTCATTTAATAGCCACAGCAATATTTAGAGCTGCTTCAGCAGGGCTCAGTGCTGAGGATTGGGTCAGCGGTTCAAATGTTTGTCAAAACCAGTGAAATATCAATTATTTAATCCAATTTTGATACTACAACAAAAACTACCAGCCTAATTAATGTGAATTTAAAACATGCAGTCAGTAACAAAATAAGAACAAACAATCAAATTACAAATAGGACAAATAAATACAATAGAACAAAGAAAGACAAATGAAATAAACAGTGTTTTTAGAGTTTTTCGGGTAGATCTAACAGGTACAGAAATTTCAAAAAAGTAATCAAATGTGAAAAAAGCATCACAAATTCATTACTGTATAAATTATATATAGATGGATATTTTTGTAAAGTTGAAAAGGGTAGCCTATTTAGTCAAGAGCAGTGAGTATTTATTTGTCCTTTGTTTGATTAACATTAAAACACAGAAGCAGGTTTATTAGACTGCTGCTGCCCCTTTAAGACCGAACGCACGGACCGCATTTGAACATGCTACGTTCATTTTAGATATAAGCTGTGTCCCAATGTGAAGACTGCATCCTTCGAAGGCTGCGGACTTCAAACGATGCAGCCTATGCGTCCTCCGAACGACACACCGTGTAGCCTTCGTAGGATTTCCTAATTGCGCAGCCAGGTGTTCCCGATTACCGCTCCAGAGTCCAGGCGCCAAGCAACGGTGCAAGATTATGCTGCCATCCTGATAATTCATTTGATATAATTGAGTAAACCGCTATGGAGCCAGAATTGGCTATTGCCATTTTTATGTTTTATATTTTACTGGAGGACATGGTAAGGATGTTTCAGGTCATGTACTTTGATTCAAATGTTCATTTATATCTTACCTTGATGCGATTTTGTAGGCTATAGTGACTATAGCCTACAAAATCGCATCAAGGTAAGATATAAATGAACATTAGTGTATTCTTTTTATTATGCACATAAATGGACCTTGTTAAATATATTTACACAGGTTTTCAACCCTATTTGAATATAAAAAGTCCAGTGCGAATGTTACTCCCGCTCTTCATCGGCAGCTGTCAGTCACTGTTGCTAGGCGACAAGAACAATCCTCCGTAGGCTAGACCGGTCCGAGCGCTTCAGATGCGCCCTTTCATATGGGACGGACCTGTAGTTAGCAACAATTTGTTAATATTGTGACAATAGGCCTACATTTTGTTACTTTAATTTTCAAAATAACCAGTGGTGGTATGTAAGGAACTACATCGTTAATACTCGAAGTGATTTCCCCACACAGGACAGCAACACTACAAAATTATGTTATTTTACAATATGATGCATTGTTTTACATTAAACTACACAAAAGTATATAGTTTAAAAATGTATCAACCTTGAAAATATTCAGAAGTAAAATGCAACATATGCAGTAATATAAAAGCAGAACCATCATAAAAACCCTGACAAGGTTTTTTTCCTGCAGAACTCCTTTACTTTTACTCTTGATGCCTTAAGTACATTATAGTATGCAATATAATTTTGCTTAACTAAGGTTTGAAATATATGACTAGTAGTTTTTCCCCAATGCGGTATTAGTGGTTATTAAAAGTACTTTAGTGTAATAAAGTATCTCAATATTTATTCCATGAGTCAGCCCTGCAAACCTGTTGGTAGACAACTTAGTGCATAGTGGAAATATGCAGTCAAACACTCTGGAGAGCATCCCAGATGATGCCTTACCAGGGTCTCTATTGTGGAGCCCATCCCGGTCCAGCAGCACACCAGGGTCTCCCACTCAGCTGAATAAAAGTCTAAATCATTTTTCTTATTTTATGTACTGTAAATTTAAATGTTTATGTTGATTTTGATATGTTTAACGTATGTTGTAAATAGTTGGGGGAAAAACGTTATAGAAGAATTTGTTTCATGTAGAAATTATGACTGTCATTACAGAAATAATCAATGTCCAGAGCAATGAATTCTCTTTTATTTACACATTTAAAGTTGCATTTTTATTTTTCCTTTTAAAAAATATAAGTGAAAAAAAGTTTAACAAGAATATATATATATATATATATATATATATATATATATATATATATATATATATATATATATATACATATTTCTCAATCATTCTTTCAAGAAGAGAAAACAGCCTGTCCATTCTCTCTTGTGCTCTCCTCGCCTCTGCAGTCCCATGTCTTCTCTAATCAAGTCCAAAAACTCGTCCTCTCTGTCTCGCCTTCATTGTGGTGCTGGTGCTGATGCTGGTGCTGCTGCTACCCCTGGCTCCTCCTCTTCTAGGTCACACACTGCTGAACTCGGCCCTGGTGTGTCCTCAGGGATTGAGGCAATGAGGGTGCAATGCCTCTGTCCCAACATCTCATCCATGAGGACAAACCAGGGCCTAGTTTCAGCAGTGGGTTTCCCACTCACACCCTCACATGTCCCAGGACACTTGCAATCCTAAGGCAGAGCAAATTAACCATGGCTTGTTAATAACAACAGCAGCTGCTGAACCCACTGCTGAAACTAGGCCCTGGTTTGTCCTCATGGATGAGATGTTGGGACAGAGGCATTGCACCCTCATTGCCTCAATCCCTGAGGACACAAGAACAGCACAATACATTTCAGCAAAGATGTGATCTCAACTTTCTTACTTTGTATTTTTAAAATCATATTCATATTCAGAAATCATATTCATGAATAACGTTACTCAAATTTGGTTAAAACCTTTGTAGACATAGCTTGCATGACAGCACTACAAAAACACATAAAAGTGAAACCCCATTGCCTTATCTACTGCTTTTCTTATTGTTGTGGGCTTTATAGGGTGAGTGATATTTCTTATTTACACAAGTTAGACAAACTACTGCAAATATTACAATAAAATTTAATTTAATTTATTTAGTTTATTTATTTTTTAATTGCAGTTTAATAAATTGAGCTGTCTGCTCGCTGCTCCCTGAAACAATTATTAAACTAATATTAGCACAAGTTTTGCCTCAGACCACCTGACAAATGAAGCCACGCAATGGTGATGAAGGAGTTAAGATGAAGTTTATAAGAAAGAAAAACTTGTGGCTTTTAACTCTGGTTTCGCTAGCTATTTGAGTAAATGAACACATAATAGGCCTACTTACATTTAAATGTGAATTTGCCGTCCACCAGCGAACTCTCGGCCGTCATTTTTTAATTTATTTTTTAATAAAAATACTGTCGTCACCGCCGCGCGATGACTTATGGGGTAGGATCATAGACATCATATAGATAGACGCCCTATCGACCGCTACTATTGGCGCTGACGAGCCGTGGGGCCGCCATCTTAGACCGGTCACCCGCTCCACTCAGTGTAATCTGTATAGCAGGTGCAATGAGCTGTCAGCGCATTTAATTAATCATACCTCACTAAATACCTAACTGATTTTCACGCGGGTTTTTTTGCTGCAAAGGTCATTCATGTAGCTATGATATAGGACACATAGTTCGGCGTATTTTAATATTAATAGTAGGCTTGACAGTAATATAATATTATGATATAAGAGATTAAGTGACCAGACGTCCAAAATCAAAATATGTGATGTAGGATATAAGGTATTTTATAAATCACACACTATAAATATGACAAAGAAGCAGAATCAGATAGTTGCAGTAAAGTAAGATATTTTAATAAGTTGAAGAAACGTGTGTATTACAATAGGCTTGTTTGAGATGCGCCTTGCCTCGCCTGAAATGTAGTCGAGAGTAGGCGGCTGCAGTGAGAGGAGGAGTGAAAAAAGCGCAGGCAAGCCGGACAGTTCTCTCTTCTCGCAGTGGATCTGACACCTGCGAGATCAAAGACGGATATCGCGGGATTCACGGGATTCACGCTCGTGCACAGTGTTGCTAATAAACTGGATGGAATTTAAGTTATGTTGCTTTTATATGAAAATAAATATAATGAACGAGACACCCAAAGTAGCCTACTTATTTAATTCCATTCCAAATACATGTTTATCAGTCTTTTTTTCTTTAATACAGACATGTGTTTTTTTTTTTTTTTTTTTAATAAAAATTACATTGCATAACCCATAGAGATCGCACTGTTAGATAGTTTGGGAGTATTCACACATAATGTATACACATAAATGATATCAGAGTTTTAAAATCAAACATTTTAAAAGAGAACAATACATCACGGTTGTTTAAACCAATGAACATTAAGCTGTGTCGTCAGCAAGTCGTTTCCCATCATGCTTTTGATCAGCGCAGTCGGTGGAGAGCAACTGCGCTCGACTGCAGAATCCGACAGGTGTGCCTTGCGCTCGCGAGAGATTTTTGACATGCGTCAGCATGACATCAGAGCAAGGCGGACCGCACTCGGACACATTTCTAACCGGCATGCATCTCGCGCTGATCACCGGTGATCGATTCTGCGCTGATTTTGCTCATCTCAAACAAGCCTATTGCTTCCTGATATCACGTGCGCAAACACAAATAACCTATTTTTATCTATTTATATCAAAATCTGAAGTATAATTATATATATATATATATATATATATATATATATATATATATATATATAGGCTATATACAGGCTTGGGAGGGTTACTTTAAAAATGTATTCCGTTACAGTTACAAATTACTTCATAAAAAAAGTATTCAGTAACGTAATCCAAGTACTATAATATGAAAGTAATGTAACTGATTACTTTTGGATTACTTCAAGGTCACGTATATAAATAAAAAGTCAAGCAAGAAGAAATATTATAAAAAAAATAATAATATGAAATGTATTTATTAAGAATTTGGTCCAGTGTACAATATTTGCTAAATATACACACAGGCCTGAATATATATTTATGTAAAGGGCTATACAGACATCTAGTGGCTAATGTATGGTATTACAGATTATTTTGTTTTATTTTTAACTAATTTTAAACAAAAAAATAAAAACACAACATTTACATTTTTTACACAATCTACATATTAGTTTATTTTTAAATATGCCTACATGTTGACTAAAGCCGTGATCTTTCTTAATTTGCCTGACTGAACTTGCAGCGTTGGCAGTGGGAGTTCCCCTACGTTACCTAGACAGCGAACATCCCGTTACGCGAGAAAAGATTAGAAAGGACATTTTGGGTAGCCTACTAAAAAAGCTACTCTTCTAATTTCTACAAAATAGCAGCGGAATTTCCATGAATTAAAAGCGATTTTACCCGCAGGCAGCATCGTTTCTACTAGCTGCAGTGATTCAATCTGCGTCTGAGGAGATTGTAGAAAGCTGTTATTTGCGCATGCACCAGCGCGTGGCACACGTGAGTCATTACTGGCAACAGAACCAGGAACTACTGTTAGTCAAGCAGCGCTTAATTTAGTGTTATTATGCCAAAATACTTATTGATTTAGTTTTAAATTAAACCATTGTAATCCTGAAAGTATTCCCCCATTTTTCAAAATGTAACTATAATCTGATTACTACGTTTTGTGACGTAACTGTAACGGATTACAGTTACTGGATTTTTGTATCCTGATTACATAACGCCGTTACATGTATTCCGTTACTCCCCAACCCTGGCTATATATATGAAATCTAAAGTGAATTCATACATTGTTCGACCGGACATAACAATATTAGCAGTTATGTCCGGTCGAACAATGAATGAATTAACTTCAGATTGGATTGTGTTGGTAAACTTACCTAACGCTAAAAGTATGTTTCGTGCCTCTAACAAGTGCTTTCGAACTTTTTGATCTGAATGGTGTGTGGAAAACACTTGAGTTGAGGGAGGGAGAGAAAATTTGGGGGAGACTTCTCATAGTGTCGAGAACGCAACTGAATGTATTTTCAACCACAGGAAACTACTTTTAAACACAAAATTACTTGATTTACAGAGGGTCTATTAATATAAAAGTTACCTGAGGTAATTTTCCCGGACCTTTTTACAGAAGGTAAAAGTCGCCGTAATCTTTACTGACATTGTCCGTCATGATTACTGAGATGGCACATTCGGACGGGACTAAAATAACCGAGAAACTCTTGTAATTATTACTTTTTTCCACACCTCTCCATGTCGGGAGAACACCGGCAGGTGCAGTAAACAAAGCCTAGCTAACGTTAGCTGGCTACGATTTCAGTACATTAATATCAAAGATCCTTGCTCCTCTCAATTATCTGGTAATATTCTATTCACAAAATACAACCAATAGAACGGTAATGTTAAAAGTAATCCCCCGGGCCCTATTTGCGATGGTCCGCCGATTTAGAACTGGAAAATGCTCCACAGTGCTCTAGCATCTTAACTGCTGCCACGCAACGAAACCAGGAGTACGACCGGTTTAAGATGGCGGCCGCATTTCTCAGTGCCCAGCGGCCAATAGGGCATCTAGTCTCTATATAATATCTATGGGTAGGATAGTCCGCTAAGTGTCCATTTATGTATCCTTCCTTTCACGGGGAAACGAAGGGTGCATTTGGCGTCGCTTTAGCCTTCGTCGCGCCGCGATGACGCAACCGGCCTTCGAATACGGCCTTCGGAGGATGCAGAATTTAATTGGGACAGCCTTCATAGCGCCGCGGTGACGCAATCGGCCTTCAAATGCGACCTCCGAAGTGTGCAGCCTTTGAATTGGGACATCCTTCGTCGCTCCGCTGTGACGTTTCGTCGCGCCGCTGTGACGCATTCGGCCTTCAAATATGGCCTTCGGAGGATGCAGACTTCACATTGGGACACAGCTATAAGGTGTGTTCTATGGGAAGCCAAACAAACCAAAAGTGGGACGAGACAGCGGGGGTTTACAGAGCTCGCGCCGCGCTGACATGTCATCTGCGCGGTTCAATGGTCCGAGCCGCGCGGCCGATTCGTCAGCGCAGCGCGGCCGTGTTTCCTAGCGCACCCAATGGGCAGCGCGGCGCGAACAATCCTCACCAGCGCTGCGCTGACCAATTTAAACAGCGCAGCGCAAACCATACATGCAAATGAATGTACAATAAAGAAACCCCTCCTTCCTTACAAAAAAATGGTTCTCTGCTGAAGTTTAAGAGTTTATCCCTACAGAAGACAAAGAAGAAGAGAGACTAGATGAAATGAATACATATCTTATGTTTATTATGTTTAATAGTGTTAGTAAAGAGTAGTGTTGTGCGTCGATACTTTGAAGAACTGCACATATGTATAGAGGCTACGGAAAGAGCTGTATAAAGCAGAAACTTGACTTTAAATATCGTAGTCGTCTTGAGGAGCATGCCAACCTTCTGGTAATTATATCGGACAGTAATTAGGCTACATGTTCAGGTAATGTATTTTATTATTGTAGTAAGTTTTGCATTCAGCCATCATTTGTAGACTTTAAGCTTTTTATGTCTGAATTCCATAATTAAAACAATCATTTGTTAATTTTGAATAAAATGTTAAAACTTAAAGTTCGATTTTATGTTATTGATATTTTGTGATATTGATTTATAGGGTGAATTCAGTGTGATTTGGACACTTTCTGCCATTGAGAACACACACACACACACACACACACACACACACACACACACACACACACACACACACTATATATATATATATATATATATATATATATATATATATAAAAATAATAGTATATTATACAGAGATAAATATGTTTTAATGACCTTGACCTCATCACCACAATCAATGAACTGGCTATACAAGACGTATGTCTTCTGGTGGACCATATATTCAACCCTCATGTGAACGCCCCATTTTCACTACCAATTTTACATACCAAGGGAGGCCAAGGTAATGTTAATTTTAAGTTTGACACAGCAGTTTTGCAATTATTAATTTTTCATGGCTTTTTCTTTAGGTTCATGTAAATCAAAATCTGCTGTACTCATTTACATTAATAATAACAGAGGTTTATGGGTAAAATATAATTGAGTGGCGCCAAATTAACTTGCATCTGTTTAAATTGGTCAGCGCAGCGCTGGTGAGGATTGTTCGCGCCGCGCTGCCCATTTGGTGTCGCTAGGAAACACGTCCGCGCTGCGCTGACGAATCGGCCGCGCGGCTCGGACCATTGAACCGCGCAGATGACATGTCAGCGCGGCGCGAGCTCTGTAAACCCCCGCTGTCTCGTCCCACTTTTGGTTTGTTTGGCTTCCCATAGTGTTCGACATCGGCTGCGGCTGGATGTAACCGATCGGCGAGAGTAGCCGCGTGCAGGCGGGGAGGAGCTGCAAACGGAGACGTGAAGTCGGACACTTTCTGGTTCCCGTGGTGACCGCTCACGTGGTGTTTGCATACTTTACCACAGCTTAAGTGAAATAAATGCAATATTTGCCAAATAATACACAGATGTTTCAGATACATTTTCATTCAACACTTTATGTAGGCTACTGCTTCATACAGCGACTGTTTGAACAAGAATAAAGTTCAATAAGCTACTATCAATGAAGTGGAGTCTACGTTTTTTAATCAGTTTTATTTGATAAACATGACACAATATAACATGACAACGACATGAAAAGAGTGTTCACTGTTATAATAAACTGATTTGAGAGCTTTAGAGGAACTAAAGGTGTTCGAATAAACACGTGATCGTTGTCATGCGGTGAATCCGGCCAATCGTGGAAGTTCCACGGTGGAACAGCTGTGTCGTCAGCCCTCGTGCAGCCGCTCTTGAGAAGCTGCGCTGGCTGAGTTCTCCGGCTACTCTCGAATTGCTCTAGCGGTACTTTGATGGTGTCGGCGCTGTATCAAGTCGGACAAAATTTCTAACCGGCATGCACTGCTTTAAGTCAGCCGCCGATCGGTCTGCGCAGAGCTGCATTAAGTCGAACAAGCCTATAACCACTGATCTATATAGGGATCTCCCAGTCACGTGACCCCACGTGTCAGCCATTTTGACGGAATACTTCAGCGCACCTACATACACGACAATGCGGATTATCACATGTTTTATGGCTGCGAATTGATTAAAATAATATAATAGTATATAATGGTCACTGTATTAATTATCTTGAGCCTGCTGAAATGTTCCTATATATTTTCTTTCCAACTGTGCAATCTTAAATAATAAATAGGCTAAATATATTTATCCACTAAAAGCTGCAGCAGTCCTATGCTCGTCTTCCCATTAACAGTTTTTTTTTTCTCTTTCTGACATTTCATACCTGTTGGGTTTACATTTTTTTATTAAATTGACTATAAAAAAAGATTGCTTGTGTGTGCTGGTGTTTATTCCAGTCTTTTAAAATAGTTGAATAAATGAATGCTCACAAGGTGCCTGTAACGATGTTAACGTTAACATTTAGGCTAGGCAATTTAATCAATGTACACAGGGTAGAGGAGAATGACAGTCAACTCCTTTGAATATTATAGCATTTTGGGCATAAACATGTAAATAATGAAAAGATTGACATTGAAAAATGACACACAATGATTAATTAATCCAAATAAATAAATGTTTGTGGTTCGCTCTGATGTTATTAATTTGTTCTCACACACTTAAGCGTCACGGTCACTGGTTTAGACGAACACTGACCACTATCTATTATTAGCACAGCGGCCGTCAGCTAACTCTTCACGTCATGTCATCACAAAAATACATACAAGAGGAAGATATCATAGGAATTAGAAATCATAGATCCATATGAAGCACCACAAGTTCTTTTTACAGTCATTAAATGTGTAGAAAAACTTCCTGACATTGAGTTCGGTGACATTTACAGCTACCTTATTCACTTCCCATCACGCTACACCGGAGCTTCATTAAAAGCATACACAAGCTTAGCAGGCTATCGGTATCACAGCATCGCTCGGGCATGATAGAAGAATAGATTCGCGACGAGCTGTATTATCTTCTTCTTCTTCTTCTTTGGGTTTTAATGGCAGCTTGCATCCTTGACGTTGCATTACAGCTGTATTATCACCAGCGGTTTAGCATTTTCTATTCCGTCAAGATGGCTGCTCCAAATGGCGTGACGTCAAATGGCCCTATAGAATAGGCTTGTTTGAGATGAGCAAAATCTGCGCAGAACCGATCACCGGTGATCAGCGCGAGATGCATGCCGGTTAGAAATGTGTCCGAGTGCGGTCCACCTTGCTCTGATGTCATGCTGACGTATGTCAAAAATCTCTCGCGAGCGCAAGGCACACCTGTCGGATTCTGCAGTCGAGCGCAGTTGCTCTCCACTGACTGCGCTGATCAAAAGCATGATGGGAAACGACTTGCTGACGACACAGCTTAATGTTTATTAGTTTAAACAACCGTGATGTTGTTCTCTTTTAAAATGTTTGATTTTAAAACTCTGATATCATGTTTTATGTGTATACGTTATGTGTGAATATTCCCAAACTATCTAACAGTGCGATCTCTATGGGTTATGCAATGTAATTTTTATTAAAAAAAGAAAAGAAAAAACACATGTCTGTATTAAAGAAAAAAAGACTAATAAACATGTATTTGGAATGGAATTTAATAAGTAGGCTACTTTGGGTGTCTTGTTCATTATATTTATTTTCATATAAAAGCAACAGAACTTAAATTCCATCCAGTTTAATAGCAACACTGTGCACGAGCGTGAATCCCGCGATATCCATCTTTGATCTCACAGCCCTGCTGAAAAAAACAATAGAAACCATTACATAATTGCTAATGGTTTTAATGGTTATAAAGATAACTGTATTGGTTTTAATGGAAACTGTAATGGTCCTAGTGGGTCTCTATTGGTAATTTACTTTCTTCTATTGGTGGCATGTTTTGTCTATTTGTCTGTATTGGTTTTAATGGAAACTGTAATGGTCCTAGTAGGTCTCTATTGGTGATTTGCTTTCTTCTATTGGTGGCATGTTTTTTCTATTGGATACCATTAAGGACCAATAGAACACCTTTGACAACTTATAGGTTACATGTTGGTTTCTACTGGACACCATTATGAACCATTAAGTCTCCAAATAAATTTAGTGTTTTCTTTGGTTTGATGATATTAATATATAATTTGTTTGTCACTGATTTCCTGGACTGATCCTATGTTTAAGTGACAACTTTAATAGTAGAACTGAAATTCTACTTTCTCACAACTGTTTATAAACACTCTGTTAAAAAGATACTTGGATCGAGGTACAACCTCTTGCCAAAACAACTTATTTATCAACTGCAGTAAATCATGTAACTGGCAACCAGTTATCTTATGCTTTCCTCGTCAACATCAACACCTGGCCTCCCTGCTGAAAAATCGAGAAATCCAGCTAAAACCAAGCTAAAAAGCTGGTTGGCTGGTTTAAGATGGAAGTAGCTGGTTTTAGCTGTCTCCTAGCCTGGCGTGTATGATCAAGCTTGTTTCCCAGCCTGGACAATTTGATGGTTTTAGCTGGTCTCCCATTCTGGCCAAGCTGATGAACATCTTACCTATATATATATATATATATATATATATATATATATATATATATATATTATTATTATTATTATTATTATTATTATTATTTAGTATAATAATAATAATAATAATAATTCACACACACAAACAATAAGTTAATATAGACGGAGTTGATTATAATACACTAGTTAATTGGAACCCAGAATTTATTTATTTATTTATTTATTTATTTATTTATTTATTTATTTATTTATTTGCCATTTAGTTATATAACGCAGTTATTAGTATTGTAACGCAAGGTATCATTAAATGTAAATTGAATTTTTCAAAAATAAAATAAAAAACTTATAATAGGCTACTTCTTGCACATGAATGGGTCATAGAACTACACAATGAGTTTAAGATTCATGATTTAATATTAATGGTATTTTAAATGATGTTATATGTTTTAATTCTAGACGTTTATTTAAATGCTGCTTGACTTTGAAGTGTTTTAATCCGCGTGCGCGTGAACATTCGAGTCGCATTCAAACACTGGAGCGAGCGCGCTGCGCGAGAGCAGATGGAAACGAGGAAACGTCATCATCATCAACTGACAAACAGCAGAACTCCGGTCTCTCGCTGTTGTTTTCACTGCTTTCAGGTGAGTTTAGTCAACAAATTCACACAAATAATACATACAAACGTCCCTGACACCTTTATTGCGTGTAATTGACAAGCTTCCGTTGAATATTTTCTTTATAGAAATGGCTTTGTGTCTTCAAAAAAGTCCGTTAGCATCTCAACTATTTTCACTTAACGTTACGTTAAGCTAAGGCTAACTAACGTTATAGACTGGAGCTCTTGTTTATGAAAGTTTGGGGTTTTAACCACTTCTTTTTTTGTACATAACAGTTTTTGATAGTTTTGTTTTGCTGGTAATTTGGATGGGTGATTCGAAGTAAGCTAATTTATTTAACCTAAAAGAATGCACTGTACTGTTAATCAGTGACGTCACTTACAAATAGTGATGAAAAAAAAGTTATTTCAGGAGCAACAGAAAAAAAAAAAACCCTCTATTGATTAATCATGATACTAATTTCATATGCATTTATTTCACAATACATTATCTTAAGAATTTTATATATATATATATATATATATATATATATATATATATATATAAAATGTATATAAATAAAATAAGTTCTGCTCTAGCTTGTAAATGTTCTATTGTAAATTCTATGTAACATTGTTGGCTCTGTGACAAATTGCATGTTATGTTCTAGAATCTAGATCATCATGCTGAAGGCCTGCTGCACCCCCTGTCCAAGAGAATCTCCACGGCTATGAACCATATGACTAGTTAAGCAAAACCACCTCAAACATAGTGCACTAACTGTTCAAAGTTTTGGGGTCTGTAAGATTTATGCTTTTGAAAGAAGTCTCACATTTTAAAATCATTAACCCCAGGTTTTTTCAGTGAGATTGTCCTTGAGAAGCATGTAAGCTAAATAATCAGATAAATAATAGGCGACAAATATAATGTTATAATGGTCGTAGTTATAATAATTAATTTAACTATTATGATAAAAGGATATCATGGTTATTGGTATATTTTATTTTATTTCTCTAGGTCTGGTTTGAATTATGTTGGCCAATGAGACAGACACCATACTGTCCAACTCAGGGGTATTTATTTTGTATGCATTTTTTTACTGATAAATATTGAAATTCTTTTTACTTTTAAATGCTAAATGTGGTTCAGGCACGCAAGTTATTTTTCACAGATATCTGGCCAGCTTAAGTATGAGTATACTCATAGCTCATACTCTTAGCCTTTAAAATGTTTGAATTGATATCCCCAATGCAATATCAGGGGGTAAAGATATCATTAGAGTTCTTAAACTTGTGGCTATGCTCTTGTTATCAGATGAAATAATCCCTAGCGTTTGGCCCTGTGATTCTTCAGGATAAGACCTTGATGCCATCCACACTCAGTAGATGAAGAAGGTGAGTTTCACAATAGCTGCCACTATCACAAATCAAGAGACCGAACACAACAGGCTTTCATCCATATGAACACACCCATATGTAGGCATGGGTACTGAAACAATACTCATACTTATATTCACTTAAACACAGTTTATGTCTTAAAGGTATAGTGGAGGATCTTTCCGAATTTTAGATAAGAACCGCCCTCTCCACTTTTTGAAAAAATGCACATGCGCAACACTCTACCTGCTCCCGAGAGGGAATGCCTATAAACGTGTGCGAGGTTCTCCTCGTGCACGCTCTGTTTACAAGTTGCTGTCGGCATCGCTCATACAAGATTACTTTCCAAAAGAAGATTTGCACTTTTTCTCCAAATAGCATGCCAAACTTTACCTGTCGAGTAGAAACCTTGCGACTGAGGCATCAGTGGGAAGCCCAACCTGTGTTTTCAGCGCACGCCATCGTGTGAAACAATCTCCCAAAAACACTCTGATCTTGTTTCTCTCTTCTGAGGCCTTTCTCTTCTTCTCATACAGTTCGTACAAACTTTTTCTCTTGAGAACCTCAAACATTTTCAAACGACCCGGTGAAACGGCGAGCTTCAATGAATGGCGTTAACCGTAGCTCACTAGTCACCACACATAAACACCTGAAAGTGCGCATGCGCAGAAAGCGAAAACTAAGGGACGAGCACGTAAACATATCACCAGAATGATTGACAATTAGGAGGACCAATAGTATAGATGATCCATCCGGAAGAAAAAAATCCTCCACTATACCTTTAAGTTTAAGCTTGTTGAATAATATGTCAAAAGAAATGCAATGGTCAGGATTATTGAGGGCCTTTTTCTATGACAGCAGACACATGAGATAATGCCTGAAGTGAGTCAGTGAAGGAGAAGATCAAGCCTCTGGAGGAGGACATGCAGTTACACTTCAGGAGAAACACAAAGATGAGCTCCAGGGCAGATTCAGCAATCATTATAAAGGTGAGTTCAGTGTTCCCATGCTTAAGTGAAACTGTTTAATAAAGCAGATACATTGTGTTATTTAAAGTGATGATTTTACTTGTTTTATTATTAAAAGGTAATATTAAAGGTTAAAAATTACCCACGGAAATAGACCTGCACGATATTGCAAAAAACTGATATTGCAATATTGAATTTTTTCTGCATAATGCAGTATAAAAAAACTATTTCTATAAAATATAACTATCTATAACTATAAAAAATGTAACAAAGATGTAAATTAAAAATATTCCACGTAAGTCTAATTTAGGTACAGAAATTGAGTAATCAACTGTAAAATAACATGGCATAGTCTTTACATAGCCTGACTTCACAGAGGCCTGCAATATCACTACCACAGATAGGTATGAATGATAAAACAATATGTTCATGGCTTTAATGCATCCCATAACATGCGTGTTTATTACAGTGTGTCAGGATGTGTGTGTCTTGCACCTGTTTTATGAAGACACCGTTTTATGAGGACATCATAAGTACATGCTCCTGATGTTTAACTTGACTAGAGAATCTCAGTGTGTTGTGTTAGTTTGACAGAATCCTGGTCTATGAGGACACTAGTTTTACCGGGACACATATAATGGAATATTAGGATCGATACTGATAACCCATAATTCACAGCTCATTGTGGCTAATACCAATATCGTAAATTATTTGTGCTTGTTAGATTAAATATAATCATTGAAGAAGTTGGTAAAAATAGCAACCTCTGTTGAAATTGGCTTTCAATAAGTAATACTAAAATTAGTATTTATTTGTCTTTTATATTTTATGAGAATAATCAGATGAAACCTGAACAAGATAGAGCAACTCTAAAGGTATCTAAGAAGTTTATAATATAAATGTCTTACTGTGTTTCCCAACGTTTTGATTGTTAACAGCCTAGTGTCTTATTCTAATTGAATGTATTGATAATTGAATATTTTGAAATGAAAGATGGAGCATAGGCCTACATTTAATAAAATTCGGTTATTAAGGAAATGTAATTTTGCCAAAAGAAGAATTTCTTTTAATTTAAATAAATGTTAACTTTAAAGCAGCCTACTTCAGTGTGATATGTTACCATATTATCATGCTTAACACTGAGAATTGAATAATTGTAATGTGATGATCAAATGCAGATATCTAAATCAGAGAATATCATATTTTGGGCGGTTGGCGGGTGGAATATTTATTTTTAACAGCGGATTCGGGTGCACCAGATTAATTAATTTATCTTTAAAATGTAAAAAAATGTGTTCATTTTTTGGTCAATTTTTGCCCGGGGAGGCATGCCCCCAGACCCCCCTAGAGGTACTGAGCTCCACCCTCAAAAATACTGTGGGAAATACAGTATATGATGGTTTACGAAAAATGCTAATTTAATTATCTTACTATTAAAATACATGATCAGGATTTTACCACCTCCGCCTCGTTTTGAGCCAGGAAAAACCCTGTTAATGTAATAGTAATGTTTTCTTATAATATCTTTGTACTTTTACATTTCATCATATCATTGGGTAACTGTTGAGCAGCTTTTTTTGCTCGAGACCCAGCTTTCTTTCCCATTCAATAGTGCTGCGGCTCTGCAGTTTGATACTATTATGGGCGTCTGTTTTTAAGAGCAAAAACGCCAACTTGACTAAATTTCGGGGTGCATCCCTAACCTGAACTATCTGTTTTATAATTTAAAACCTACACCTGGAGAAGGTTAAATAACAGATGACTGTAATGCTATGAACATTACATGACTAGTGGACAAAGTTCACAGCTGGCAAGATCTTGAATCTGCTCAAAGTACGCCCAAAGATGTTGGATGAATATATTTAAAAATATAATGTATGGATAATCTTATGCACTGGTAATGTGGTTTAAGAGGTACATTGTCCTAATGAATTCTCCTTCTTTTTGCAGGTCTAATCATTCAGCCCCAGTGAAGCCACACAATGTAAAAGAATAACTGTGAATCAAATAATAAAAATGTAATATTAATGTTTTGTGTCAGATGTTTATTTCCATCTGGGTTGAGTAAAAAAAACGGTCTTAATACTGTATATCATTTTTATTTCAGGTGCATGTTCTTCATTCTTTGCTAAACAAAACCTGAGCTGTAAGCTATTGAAAAGTTGGTGTGCAGCTTATATCAGTTGTGTATAATTGTAATAATAATTCAAATTAATTAATTAAAAACTATAATTAATGTCCTAATTATTAACAGCTAAATGCATTAAACCTACAAATCTTAACCAATACAAAACTGTAATGGAAACCATTAAATATGTGCAATTCAAGACCAATACAAATTTGTAATGAAACCATCAGAACCAATACAAAACTGTAATGGAAACCATTAAAATACATGACCAATACAAATTTGTAATGAAACCATCAGAACCAATACAAAACTGTAATGGAAACCATTAAAATACATGACCAATACAAATTTGTAATGAAACCATCAGAACCAATACAAAACTGTAATGGAAACCATTAAAATACATGACCAATACAAATTTGTAATGAAACCATCAGAACCAATACAAAACTGTAATGGAAACCATTAAAATACATGACCAATACAAATTTGTAATGGAAACCCTTAAAACCAATAAATCCTAATGGAATATGGCCCAAAACACACTACGTAATGGACTCCACTTGGTAATGGTTTTAATGGTTAACGGCTGATGGTTTGTAATGGTTTTGTAGTGGAAACCATTAGCAATTCTGTAATGGTTTCTAATGTTTTTTTCAGCAGGGAGGTGTCAGATCCACTGCGAGAAGAGAGAACTGTCCGGCTTGCCTGCGCTTTTTTCACTCCTCCTCTAACTGCAGCCGCCTACTCTCGACTACATTTCAGGCGAGGCAAGGCGCATCTCAAACAAGCCTAATGACTGGATAGCTCATGACGTCATAAACAGTGAAGCCACCGCGCCGCCATATTGGTATTCCCTAGTGAGCTTACGCGTTCTATTGAATCAATAGGAAATTTTATGATTTGACTGAAAAAACATTGCCTAACGAGACACAGTTTTTAAATCTAAAGTCTCCCTGTACATTCTCACAACGCAAACATCCTAAGCATTTAAATGGGTATTTGTTTAAAGTCGGAAATTTTTCCTGCTTATTAAAAAACGGCAATTTCAAAATGAAAGGATTTGCAATTTGCAAAAGGAATAAAAAGCTGTACGAGAACAGTAGTCGGCCTTCACTGAAAAGCTATCTTCACAGGTAAGAAAAACAGTTTGATACAATTAATTAAATAGTGAATGCTAAACACCTATATTTTTGTGAATTGGTGAATATTCAGGTGAATATTGTTCGTAGCCACGAATTAATAATACCTCAGTACGTTATACTAATTTGTTCCCTCGTTTTATTATATTGTAGCCACGTTGTAATTCGTTAAATCAAAATGAGGGAGGGAATTAGTTCGTCGTTCAAGTCGTCCTAACAACGAATTATTTAGATCAGTGGACAGGGCGCATAATAACAATCAGAGAGAGAGCCCCGGCCGCGCGCGCGCACTCTCACCGCCTTCAAACAACACGAGCACTGTAGGCTATTGCTCTCTCTCTCCCTCGCACATATCAACATCAATTGACACAATAGTAAAAGGTCAGTAGACCGATTGTGTTTTATAGATTAGTTTGTTCATAAAGTGTTTGATTAGCAAGTACATGTTCAGGAAATGCATAATACAAATTGTATGGGTTAATGTAATGGTAAACGGTCTTTTGAAGCTGTCAAATGGTGTCGCTAGGCTACTGTTGACTGTTTTATCGTTGTTTTTTGAAGAAGCTCTTGCCTCGGAGAAAACAACACGGGCATAGCGACAATTTTGCATATAAATTACTACTAATAGGGCTTGAATTACAACCTGTGGGCAGTTTTTCCTACATCCTTTTGTGAACGTCGTTTTACACTTGTATGCTGCACAGCGGGTCATCTTAAAAGTGCCGTCGGAGCTACCAATCTCTGTATAATGGGCGTTGGAGCCCTCTGCTGGTAGGGAATCGTAAGATGGCCGCTCGAACACTTCCGGTGGCTTCACTGCCTAGTGGCAGTTTAGAACGTCATGAGCTATCCAGTCATTCTATATAGATCAGTGGATATAACCAAGCGGCAACCTCCCCGTCTCTCTCTTGAAACCAACACGGAAGTGAGTTAAACTGCAATTCGTTGACTGGCCGCTTGAGGCTGGTGTCAAAAGTGAGTCAAATCTGCATCTCCCCCATGTTAAAATGCCAAATTTTACAGCAGAAAAAAACGTGTTTACAGCCTGGTGTCTGTATGTTTTTTTGGTCTACTCTATACAGTTAATTTTGCCCTTCATGACAACTGTGAGGGGGGTGATTTTTTTTATAACTCATCCGTTTAGTTGATTAATATGTAAAGTTCTGCATAATTAAGGGTGTGTCCACTTTTGAGTGACAGGTGGATTCCCGCTGATGTCAATGCTAGCCGTTTGTCTGCTGTTAGCCGCGTCACTTCACCTTAGCAAATTTTAGCTGCTGAACTTGCCATCTCTGCAGTGTTTGTGCTTTTTTCGGGATTATTTCATACAATTTAATACACCCATTACTTCGCCCACGGCTTTGGATTCCGTCGTTGTCGTCGAGTATCGTTCGAGAGAACAACCAGCGCTGTATTTCAGTTGTTTTCCTCTGTGAACATGCACTAATGGATGTCTGACAATTTTGTTGCTTTTTGGAGTTTTCAGATTTAAAAAAGGTCTATAGATATAAAGGCTCGTTCGTTCTGCTCTCACGGAACAGATAGATTATAATATGCTTATGTACCGTCAGATGAAATCCTGCAGGTGTCGGCGCTTTCTCCGTCCATGCAATAAATCCTAGCCTGGTAATACCAGACTCTGCTACTTCACTTTGCTTCGTAGACAGAGTCTGGAATGGCATAACAGAGAAGTGTTTTCTCTCTTGCTAGGGGGCGCTTGTCTGAAGTTTAAAATCATTGGTTACCCGTAAGCCAATCACATAACGTTTGGTTATGGCGTGTGTTATGCGCATGCTCGGCCGCATTTAACTTTCACTGTAAACACATGTATGATGCGAAAACAAAACCATCGAGCGAAATACCGGAGTGAACATGGCTGTGAACGACTTTTGCAGGTTAAGTTAAGTAAATCTACGCATCCACGGTACAATCAGCGTGTACGTCACGGCTCTCAGCCCGCCCTCTGTTCGTTGATTGGCCCGGCTGTTTCCAGACCGGTGGCAAACAGAAAGCTCTGAAGCTGTCTCAGACTAAGTACAGAAGCGAAATGAAATTGAGCGGAAGTACGAAGTCTGACGTAGTCAGGCTAATAAATCCTTGAATGAGCGCGGATTTCTATCGCATTTACTTGAACTTCATAGGTAATATATCTATGGTTTAACCCATTTGACGTGGACAAAATCAGAATTTAAAATGGACTGAATAATAAGCTCTCTACGAACTTGACGAGCGATGCCACTGATGGACCATAGACTATAAAAAAGAGTGACTGACATGTAACTGTTATGCACATAAATCACTGTCACATATACTCTCTCAGAATAGTTACTGCATAATACATTTTCAACTAGCAGAATAGTACAGAATCATGATACACAGTCTCACTTGTAGCCATGTCTTTTAACTATTATAATATTTCGAAGGGCAAAAACAGGAACTTTTAATTGGCTTTTCATCATCAACTGTCACTTTAGCGCAAGGCCCTGTGCAGTCGCAGACTTGGTACTTTCCATAGGGTACTTTCAGTAGCATATAGCATTACCTCCCAAGCCTGAGCTAACTCGATCACGTCAAGCGGTGAGCCGCGAGCGTGCCAGGCTCCTCCAGCTCCACTCACGCCCCGCCTCTTTGCCTATCTGTTATCCGGGAGTGACGCAAGGTGACGCGAGGCCAAGATGGCGACAGCCGACTCCGCCCACTTTAGGCTTCAAAAATGCTCTTCAGAAACCTACGGGTGACGTCACGGACACTACGTCCATATTTTTTTACAGTCTATGGATATAACCGACTTTGTTTACTATAGGATACTCGCCAAGACGGGCGTTATTACACAATTTTGTGTGAATTCGTCCGTACAAGCGCAAGATGTGAAAGACAATTTAATTCAGTATTCGCGCGTTGAGACGCTGCTTTGGATGTTTGCGTCCATGAAACTTCTTGACCTGCACACGTCCTGTAATAATGTAGGGAACCACTCGTTATACTTAAATCAGGAAACAGTTCATGTTTTACTTTACTTACATATACGATTTAGTTTTCATCCAAATAACATGTGCTGAGTGAACGATCAGCAATCAAGAGCATTCAACAGAAGTGCGCTCGCTCGCTCTCTCTCTCTCTCTCTCTCTCTCTCGTCAGTTAACGTTAATAATAAGCTACCTGATGCCTCGTTTTATTTTCTTTGCCATTGACATCCGACTGAACAAACTTTCCACTGATGTCTGTTTAAAGGGATGTGCTCGACCAACTCGCGCATCTATGCCTCACAGTTCACCTCCACAAAGCACTCGCGGAGGCCAGTTTCGTTTTGCAAAATGTATGTGGTATCGGTACGTGGTATCGGCGAATTTTTATGAGTACGAGTACGAGTATATGAGGACAGTATCGGCCCGATCCCCGATGCCAGTATCGGTATCGGGCCATCCCTAGTAAGTACAATGTAACTGTCAACTTAAAATAAAGTGTAACCAGAAATTTAAAGAAGAAATCAAAGAAACACAACAATACATTAACATTTCATTGTGGAATTTTACATAATAGTTCTTCCTTATATATAAACACTTTACATTTCTGATACAAGACACAAAGAATAATTTTAAAAACAAAACCCTGTTTGTAAAATTACTGTAAATATATCTGTCATTACAGTATATAACTTAGCACCTATCCTGGTCAGACCAATAATTCTATTTGGTTGGTTTCCTCGGGTTCAGCCTACTGTCAAGCAACTACATAACCAACATATTTACAGGTGGATATACTCATGTTGACTGGATTTGACAAAGAATAGTCAGAGCAATATTCTAGAGATCACTGGTTCTGGCTCTAAGACCAGTTTGTCATTTGATGTTGTTAAAAACCAGAAGGTGTTTAAAAATATTTGAGTTACATTTAAAGGGTCATGAAACCCCCAAAACACATCTTTTGAGATGTAGACAGATATGTACAGACTGCACATCATTGAAAACACTAAAGGTACTCATTAAGTTTATTCATAAATGGAAATTAGTTATTTTTTCATTTTTCATTTCTGACTTCCGGTTTGAAAAGCAAAGTCGGAGCAACGTCACGGATTCTGACGTCAATGCGATGTCAAGATCCGGAGTGGTTATTGGCTGCCGGGACTACAGTAGGGGCTGGACGAACGAGTCGACGTCAGCCTGTTCTGAGTGCTTTCTGCATTTATTCATGAGAAAGAGCTTGTTCAATCCAATCATTGCGCCGTAGTATGCATGAGAATGAGATGAGATTGAACGGAGAATTCAAATGTCACAAAAGACCGGTTCAGCGCTGTTCATTCAACTCTCTGCCTGTTCTGCTGTGTTGTTGTCCTTCAGCCACATGTTTAGTAAGTGTATTTCCTCAGTAACACAAGAGTGTTGATTGCATTTTCCCCGCGATGCGTTTAGAGCTGGAGTTTTGGAGCCCAATCCTTCCTTGTCCCAAAGAAGGATTTGGTCTGCGCCCCATTTTGGACCTGAGTCGTCTGAATTTTTCCCTTTACAAAGGGAAGTTCAAGATGCTGACGTTCAAAACTATCCTGCCGCAGATTCGAACAGGGGACTGGTTCATCACCGTGGACCTGAAGGACACCTATTACCACATCCAGGTAAGTGACACAGGAAGTTCCTCTGGTTCGCCTTTGGGGGAAAGACGTATCAGTATCGGGTCCTTCCATTTGGTCTAGCTCTGGCTCCGCAGACGTTCTCCAAGTGTCTGGCCCCCTTGCTCTGGCCCTCTTGAGGCTCCAGGGCATCCGTGTGCTAAATTATCTGGACGACTGGCTCATTCTGCCTCATTCCAGAGAGTTGGTGTGTCGTCACAGGGACGTCCTTCTCCACCACCTCCGGTCTCTTGGTCTCAGGTTGAATGCTCAGAAGAGTGTCCTAACTCCTTCTCAGCAGACCACTTTCCTGGGTGTCCAACTTGATTCTCTCTCAATGCAGTCCCGTCTGGCCCCTGCTCGAGTTTCCAGTCTCTCTGCGTGCTTGGCCCGTTTCAAGCTCGGCCATCATGTAGCAGTGGGCATATGTCGCAGGCTTCTGGGGCTCATGGCAGCGGCCTCTCCTGTGCTGCCCTTGGGTCTCCTTCATATGAGACCATTCCTGTGGTGGATGAAACTCAGGGGCATCTGCCATTCTTGGTCTGCCTTCTGCCTGATGAGAGTGTCGCGCAGTTGCCTTTGCACTCTTTGGAGGTGGAAAGACTCACCCTTTTTATTTAAGGGGGTCAAGATGGGTGTAGTTTGCCGTCGCCAGGTTGTCACGACGGATGCCTCTTTGACTGGTTGGGGTGTGGTCTTCGAGGGCAGACCGGTGTGCGGTGTTTGGACGGGCGAGTTTCTCTTGTGGCACATAAATTGCCTCGAGTTGCAAGCCGTCTCTCTGGCCCTGGATCATTTTCTCCCGGCCCTGATGGGCTGTTATGTCATTGTCAGGACGGACAACATGGCAGTGTTGTCCCATGTAAATTGCCAGTGAAGCTCACGGTCACGCACCCTCGACAGGCATGCGCACCGCCTCCTCCTTTGGGCTCAAGACAGGTTTCTTTTGCTGAGAACAGTTCACGTTCCAGGGGACCTGAACGTCGCAGCGGACTCTCTGTCGAGACAGAAGCTCAAGTCGGGGGAATGGATGTTGCACTGCCAAACACTGGCTCAAATTTGGAGCATGTTCGGCGAGGCGGAGGTGGACCTCTTTGCGTCGCAGAGCTCGACACAGTGCCCCCTGTGGTTTTACCTCTCTCATCCGACGCCTCTGGGGATAGATGCCCTCACTCATCCGTGGCCGGAGTTGAGACTGTATGCATTCCCTCCAGTCAAGCTAATCCCTGGAATCCGCCTCCTTCTGGTAGCCCCATTCTGGCCATCCCAGACGTGGTTCTCGGAACTGAGCTCCCTGGTGGAGGGGTCCCCTTGGCAGATTCCTATCAGGAGAGATCTACTGTCTCAGCTCCAGGGCAGGATTTGGCATCCTCGACCCGAGATATGGAGGCTGTGGGTGTGGCCGATAAGAGGAAATCATAGTGACAGTGGCGTCTGGTCTTTCCCGCTGATGTTCGGGAGACCATTGATAGCGCTCGTGCGCCTTCTACTAGACGGCTGTATTACTCTAAGTGGAAGGTTTTTGAGTCATAGTGTTCGGGTCATGCAGTGGACCCAGTCAGCTGCCCAGTCGCTTCAGTGCTGGAATTCCTGCAGGATAAATTTGTGGCTGGAGCAGCTGCTACCACCTTGAGAGATTGTGGCCTCGTTTACACTGTCAGTGAAATGTGACCCAATTCAGATTTTTCGCTCACATGTGACACAGATCGGATGTGTGTACTATGACAGTGTAAACAGGAAAAAAAACGTATGAGTAGTTATAACCCTACACCATGTGTCAAAATGATTGATGACTTCCGGTCCCGCCCCCGATTGTTATCGCTTGTTATCGCTTCGACCATATGTTTTGACAGGTTTATCTTTCCGGCATATGTTGTTAGGGTTTGCCCTATCGTCCTAGCTAGTCGTAGATAATTTGGTTTTGACAGGTTTATCTACCGGTGTCTTTCTGGCATATGTTGTTAGGGTTTGTCCCTATCGTCCTAGCTAGTCGTAGATCATTTGGTTTGACAGAAAGTTTTTGACCCTATTTGACCCTTTTTTTATCCGTAGATCATATGGTTTTGACAGAAAGTTTGAAGACTGTGTCACACAACCATTGGAAAAACAAATATACAATCAGTTAAATGTTTATAGAGCACTGAAGAAAAAACAACATACAGCTTATGAAAAAAATCATTGTGGTGTCTATCACACAAAAGAATAAAATGAATAAGGATAAAAGAATACATCACCCAATATATAATATCTTACTAAAACCTATCACAAAAAAAGAGTTGAAAACATACTGTTCTTTAAAAAGTATAAATGAAAAGATTATAAAATAATTTAACCAAGGTTGAAAAACATACCGTTCTTTTAAAAAATAAAAAACAATTGTTTTAGTTTTAGATAAAATAATATAACATAAATGTCAGTGTTTCTCTCTCTCTCCTCCTAGGTTTATTCAGCGATCAGAATGAGACAATAGGGCTAAATTTATTTCAAAGTTTAAATGATATCTTTATAAAATGTTGTTTTTATTTTATTTTATTTTTTTAAATTAAATTTAATACATTTATTAAAAGTCGTAATAATGTTTTTAAATTCAATACATTATTAAAAGTTGTAAAACAAAAACACTGTTTTTTTCTGAATGCCTCTCCAGCCAGAGTAGTGTGCCTGTGTGTGTGTGTGTGTGTGTGTGTGTGTGTGTGTCTGTGTCTGTGTGTGTGTGTGTGTGTGTGTGCGTCCTCTGACATGACCCCCTCCACATTCCTGAGGTAACAGTGAAAGTGAGAAAAAGAGAGTTACCCTAATCATGTTTTATATTTCACACAAATAATATGCAATAATATCTTACTAAAAATCTACTGAAACCATTTAATTCAGTTTTAGATAAACAAAAGAATAAAAAAATCATATTACATAAACATTCCGTTCTTTAGGCCTATAAGTGTATAAAATAAAATAGCTATCTTGCTAATTTAACTAAAGTTGAAAACCATTCAGTTCTTTATAAAAGTATATAATTAAATGCTTATAAAATAAATATCTTATTGATCCAATTGTTTTTGATAAACAAAAGAATAAAAATCATATTACATAAAAAAGGGTATACATTAAAATGGTTATCTTGCTAATTTAACTAAAGTTGAAAAACATTCTGTTCTTTAAAAGTATATATAAAAAAAAAAAAAAAAAATCTACTGAAATTTCAGTTTTAGATAAAAATAAAATTCATCTAAGTCTGCTGACTGAAGATTTCATGAAGCACCAGACAAATGGTATGTTTGTGTGTGTGTGTGTGTGTGTGTGTGTGTGCGTACGTGTGTCTGTGACAGGTTCCGGTAAATTAGCGTGCCGTCATCTTTCTGAATTTATTTCAAAACATAATCGTAAAAGTTTAAATATGATCTTTTAAAATTAAAAGACTGTTTAAATAAAATCTTTAAAGTTTGAATACATTCATATCTTCTATTTATCTTTTAGAAGATTACTGTAATGATTTTGTTTAATGGTGACCTAAAGTATAATTGTTATTAAACAATGTCTGTCTGTTCAAAAACTTTAGATTGTAGAAAAACTGTACTTTTTAGTCGTTTTAAATCTCATTTATATGAAAAGATTCAATCAGCATTTTTTTGTCCATGTGGGGTTTAAATTTTTATGGTGGGGGCTTATATATATAGCTATAATGAATTTTGTACCGTACACCTAAACACAGAAAACTACATTTGTACATTTTCAAAATGAAATAAATAAATAAATAAATCATTTAATATCATTTTGTGCACACACACGGTTCTAAAAAATAAACTAATCTCTATTTTAAATTAAATTATTATTAATAACATATGTTACTAAAATGTAAACAAAGTTTAGCTAAATAAATATATAAACAAAAACACCTTACAGCCCCAGATCCTTCAGAGATAAACCACAGTGTGATCTGAAGCTTCAGGAAACAGGGTATCAGACCAGATGAGTCTCGGGGGACAATGTCACAGTAAATCTAGTCTGCTAACGCCTTTTACAGAGTACATCCAGAGTTTATAGTAAATTCATTTAAAAGCATAATCATACAAGTTTAAATAAGGTATTTTAAAATTAAAAGAAATCTTTAAAGTTTTATTAAAATCATATCTTCTATTTATTTTCTTATAAGATTACTGTAATGATTTTGTTTAACGGTAACCTAAAGTAGAATTTTTACTAAACAGCGTTTAGTTGTTGATTGTTGAAAAACTGTGCTTGGGCATCTTAGATCTTTTGTCCATACAACATGTTGTCATAGTTTGTCACAATGTTTTGTTGTTGTGTTGTTTTTAAGAAATCCGAGGACTCCACATTGCTCTTATTTAGACTAAGTTGTATCATCTGCAAAATCACTGTTTGGTATAAGTAAAGTTGGTCTTGAGCGAATATTTAATTTTATCAGTCATAATTCAAAGTATAAGTATACGATCGTATAAGATCATTTTAACTTGTATTCCCCGAACTATCCTTAATCAGTGTGGAATCACACAGGGTGAAACCCTTTACTGAGAATATACTATCGGTTATCTACTCAAAATATATGTAGAAGTGTAAAATCGGTGTTTAAAATCTGTCTGCTGGCCGCATGAATAGACTTTGGGGAGAGCTGATGATACTATCTATAGCAGGAAGCATGCCCTTTGACCTCCTCGATTGTGGAGGCTTTTTTTTTTTTTTTTTTGTTAAAGACCCAACTACAAGTTAGTTCTCCCAAAAGAATTTCTCCCATCTAGTGGTTCTCCCATCTACTCGCTTTTTCAAATGCGTGTTGCAACTGCGGTAGCCGTAATGTGTCAAGAAGCTATGACAACATGGCTTCCAATAGCGCTTCATTGAGTTTAACGATACATGTTTTTGTACTGTTATGGCAGCTATATAATGATTTACACAACCAAGCAATGAAAAAAGCTTGTAATTTAGACCATACCTTTGACTTGCCTGTCGAGAAGAAATCAGGCAACTTCCCTTTCAAAGTCTTTCTCCTTCATTAGATCTTTCCACATGGGGAAAAGCTATCCTGATATTTATTTACATACCGATAAATTAAATGTTAGCTTTTAGGCGATGAGGATTCCTTCTCCCGTGGCTCGGCATAAGTATGATCCTGCATTATAATGTACTGTGCAGTGCAGCCTTTCAAATTTGCCGGGGCAGTATCATTGCCTCCCATATGGTCTAGCGGTTAGGATTCCTGGCTTTCATCCAGGCTGCCCGGGTTCGACTCCCGGTATGGGAAGACAATTTTTTTTACATTGTCAACAAAATTCAAGTTATTCAATAATCATTTTTAGTTATCCATAGTCTTAGAGGCCTACAAGTCTTAGAGGCCTACACGAACTGCAGAAACAAGCAGAAGATACGTAAAAACTCATAAATGCTGTTTCAGTACTGAATCATTTTCACAAATACAATTATATAGAATTCAGAAAATTTCACTATGGAATATTTACTTTATCTATCATAATTTCAATTTAGTACATCATCATTTAAACTTTTCATCTCATAATTATGACGCATAGTCATAATTGTAATTTCAACTTTTTGTTATAATTATTACTTAATTCAGAATTACAATTTTTGTCAATTACACCTTTTTAATGTAATACTTCAAACGTTTTTAAGGCATAATTTGGTTGTTGACTATAGTAGTGTTGATGATGAAACGTGTTGAGTTAGGCTAGCGCTTTTTGTCCCTCTCTGGTATTATAGTGTTTCAAGATGGCGGAACGACACGGAAGCCTCCTTGGACTTACCCGCCCCATGTAAATAAAGATAAGAAATGTTTCGCTTACGAGGATAAGTCAGATCATTGGCAGAGGTCATTTTACACCCATGAGGACATATTTTATGAATACAGACAATGATTTTAGCTAATAAAATACAATTTTTTCAACGAGCGAATCTACACATGAGAGGCCTTCAGAAGTCATAACTCCAGGGGTCAACGGCTTAGGCCCATTGGTTTCGGTATTTGTAAAAATCAAATACTGTATTACACTTTTCAAAGTTACAATAAAAAAGACCTGTTGTGTTCTGACACAAGGCCATTAACTTGTTTTTATAAATGTATTTTGCTTATTTCTACAAATATCGACCTGAAAAATGAAAATCAGAAAAAACAGAAAAAACATTGTTTTAAAATACAACTAAACCATGATAATGTTTAGTTTAGATGTTGATGACTAAGCTTCTGGCATATAGTGCAACCACGCAACAAGAAATCTAATATTGGTGTAATCTTTGCGAGGTCTCACTCACGACTCACAACTTTGTAAATAAATAAAATAAAATATTATGGAAGTCATTGTACTGTAATTTAACCATATTTTATTTATTAATATTATGGCTTCATGTTGATTTAAAGTTTTTAATCGTTATTAACAAATACCTTTTAACATCCGGCACAAAATGAAAGAGATGTATTATTTAAAAAAAAAAAAAAAAAGGAATGTTCACAATCACTATGTGTCAAAAAACAGTATGTGTGTAAATAGTTGTGCAAAGTTCCACACCCTATGGACTAACACATAAATAAATATATATAACATACACAAAACATTTCTTAACTAAGCAACTGTTTCTTAAATTATCAGACACTCACCGCACTGATGTTAACATCACCATATATTGTGTTTTCTACCATGATTGTAGTAACTATTGTACCACCATTCTTCTGGGCAACTGTTAAGTTAAGCTGATTAGGGTTCTGAATTAATGGCTGTCCGAATGTTGTAGAAATATTATGCTGTCGTCGTTGTGGAAGGTTGTTAGGCTGTTGATTTGTCATGTTTCCAGAATGTGTTTGAACGCACAGCGTTTGAACGTCACCATCTGTTAAAAAATGAACAATTAAATACACAACCAAAAACCATGTAAACATTATAGTAAAGCTTATTGAAGATTGAGAAACATATTGACTACTAACAAAGTAAATTATACATCTTTTCCTACGTTTGATATTCTTTTTTCTGATTTTTTTCACTATGGACTTGATCCTTTTTAATGCTGTTTTCTCTCCATATTTATTCTGTAGTTCCTCTACTGTGTCTTCCAACCTCCCTGTTGTTCTTCTCCTGCTGTGTTAACCAAAGACAAACAGTTAGAAGAATAAAATGTATGTACAATAGCAAAAATAAAAGTTGGTCATTAGTTGTTAGGGTTAGATACACCTGTAGACACATTCACACACCCGTTCGCCTGTTTTCATTTAGCATACACCAGAGTTCAAACATTCACTTTTTCAAAGGGTCGAATGATTACGCGGTCAAAATTTCTCTTTTTAACATGAGAGTTAAAAAATGTACACGAGTCACGACGCATTGCATTATGCACCTGACCTGCCGGCTGATGAAGTATTTATTACATCAAGAAAACATGAATACAACACACTGCACTTGGATGAATACATTTATTTAATAATATTACCAGTTCCATATTATCTTTATATAAGACATATAAAGACATCTTAAAAATAAGACAAAAAATGATTTTATTTTTTAAATTTGACTGCATTCTTTACTTTTTGATTTATGAATTATAACAGACTGATGGGAAAAACATTATTTTGCAGTTACTTTTTTAAAATTTGTTTTATTATTCAACTATCTCTTTCTTTTTATTAGTTGTAATTTTATATATAAACATTTAACTTTTAAAATAAAGGTTTTACAACAACATCACCATCTTCCGCTATATTTGGGCCTCCATGCTCATCTATTTACAGTATATGATATTGGTGAAGGGGGCCAGCATGAATATATATTTTTAGGGGGCCCCCGAATTCTCTACGGCCCCGTTCACATCGCATCGTAAGCGCATAATATCACCTGCTCAAGTACGTCTTGACGAGTTTCTTCTGTATTAAACAGCGAATCTTCTCAGTCAGATCGTCGCAAGATCTCAGGAATCCTCTCACACTGCTTGTGTTCACGAGCTCCATCGCTGCACTTTTGTGCGGCTGTGTGTGACTCTTAACGATTCAAACTTCCATAAAGCGCACCAAAACAGCAGCGCGGAGATGTGACGTCATGTGTCGAGCGGGCGCTCGTAAAAAGCACATCTTTGCATTTCTTCTGAAACAACAATTTTTAACATCACTATCGCAACACTTATCGTATTGCCGGCTGGGATTGTAATGTTTTGTATGCCGTTTTCTTTACACTCACCCCGGATATCTGTTTCCTGCAGTTAGCTGTAATGTTAGTGAACTCTAGGTCTTCTCTTTGTTCATATACGACAGTATTCGCATGAATTGGCTTGATTTGATAAAATTATGTTTTAAACCATCATCTTCACTTGAGACATTTACATTATACCATCCTAGTTTTTAAATAGCGCTAAAATGTATATTTTAACCCTTTATGCGGATATGCCGCACAAGGTTCTCTGTTCTCTGGTTCTGTGTTTTTAAAAATAAAGACAAGGATACCTCTTTCTATAAGCGACCCTTAAAATCTGTGCATACAACAAAACACGTGTAGGTGTACGATGATTTATCAGCAAATTACTTTTGTTTGAAGAAAAACTTAAATCAGCTGGTGCTTGATAACTATTGAAGTTATGATGCGATATTTATCACGTTTTAATTTTAACTCAATACTCTATGAACTTTAACATCTTGTTGGTCAAATTAACTTAAAGCCTGCGCATCCTAGCTACTTTCTAAATGTGTGTAACAGAACTTATGGTGAACAATTTAGCCATATGTTTTAAACGTGTAATGTTTAAACAAATTTTGTTATTCGACTCAGTGAAAATAATAAACTTCTCCTTTGTTTTTATCATTTATTAAGTTAAATGCAAATGATAGGAAAACTTTAGGATAGGAAAGTACGGACAGCGCCTTTGACCAATCCTCTACATATGGGGCACTTGCGCAGAGAAGGTGCACATTCTTTGCACACAACTAGGTGACCACAGGGGATGAAGACAATGTTCACTTCCTTATCCATGCAAACTTTGCATGTGCGCTCCTCTTGAAGTCTTTTTAACTGTTCCTCCATAGGCAAGTCTGAAAGATCTTGACTAGGGGATGCAGCTTCATTTGTCTGGGGCGTCGGGCCACACTCAAATTCCATCTCTAAAGCAGACTTCACCACAGGATTGTTCTCTTGTTCTCTCACAAATTCTCTTGAGTCGCTGTCTCCATTAGTCAATAGCTGCTCAAATAGTCTTGGCAATCTTGCTTGAATCTGATGAACAAACTCTTGGCCCTTTTCTTGCAAGAGGTATTCACATCTTGGAAACCACTTGGCATGTTCTACCCATGGATCATCACCAGACTCCCAACATCCGAGTACACCATCGCAACAAAAGCACTTCACGTCAACATTACGACCAACATAGTAAAAACCAGCCTTAGCCATTTGTTCTGGTCGAACAGTTATTCTTGAGGGCCAGTAGACAAATGTGAGCAACCTTTCTTCACACCGTTGCATTGCCGATACATTGAAAGGGCTAGATAAAGGTACATTATCTGCACAGTCACCTCGAACGAAACGGCAGTTGGGGTAATGCCTCTGGTGTTCTGATACTGCACGATCTCCCGGTTCCCAGTTGCTAAGCTGGCCTCCACAACTGAAGCAAGCCACTCTGTCGCCCTGGCCAAGGTAGTAGAAACCAGCTTTGGCAAGCTCGGCCGGAGATAATGCAGCAGGAGTCCATTTCTTAAAGGTGTCAAGGCGTTCCTGTTCCCGACGCATGCCAAGATTGTGACAAGCCGGAGGGCGCTGGTGAGACATATCCTGGTGAGACATATCCATGTAACCCACCCGCTCCTCTGTTTGGCCTGAAACGGATGCCGTGGTGGTCGATGTTACGGGTGTGGACATATAGTCCAACATTTGCATTGCGAAAAGGCACTTTTGATGAAGGCTCTGGATGAAGACATAAAATTGTGACCACTCAAACCCTTCTCTCTGCCGGACATCCCATGACTAGTGTCTAGTCGTCCGAACACATAATCTTATTAAACTGATTAAATACCGTCTATGATGCAGGACCCGATGCTAAGAACAAAATCAAATTTTGTTCAACAACACAAAATGTCCTTTTTCTGTTCTGTACACAGCGGGCAATTTAGTTGTATCATTTGAAAAATCACCACACAATTTCAGGTATTCACATCTTGGAAATGGTTGCCGCCTCAGGAATACAAATATTTAAATATTTAATCTTTTAAATCGTGTAGTATTTTTTATTATTCTAAATATTATTATTTTTATGTATTCTATTTTAATGAGCTCAGACATTTTTTTAACCAGAAATTTTTATTTCAACATTATACTTTCATACATTGAAGTAGTGAAGAAATTTGAGTGAAAGACATTTACAGATGGTCTAACCAGAATAGAAAATCTCTGCAGGTGATCATGTCTTTCTCTAGGCTATAGTTGACCAGAATTTCAACTATTTCACCAACGTCTGTTTTTGCATTTTTTGACACCAGTGACACACAGAGATCCGTTACAAATGTCCATATAGCGAGTATCTTTGTGACTCCGAATTCGTCACTACATGCACTCAACACATCCAGAACTTTTCTGAGGATCACGCCGATCGGCTCTTTGCCGTTAAAAAACATGGGCGTTACATCAGTCCATGACTTTATCAATCCTCTTACGACATCCATTTCATTTTTGAGATTTGTCACACGTTTGCTATTCTGCGCACAATTGTTTTTCATACCACACGCAGCGTCGATAATCCTGTGCATCAAGCCAACCATTTGGCCTCTAAAATGATCTTTAAACATACTGTCTAACATATCTCTTAAACGACAGTCTTTGCCCGTGGCGCACTCACACGCCGGATGATACTTGTTCCCCACATCGCCAGAACTGGACGGGGAGTCGCTCTCCATCAGGTTTTGCGTCGCCATTTTTCAACTTTTCGAATTTTTTTCAAATTTTCCTGGAATGTTCCTGGAATCTCCTGAGTCCTTGCGGGACAATTATCCAAGCCTTGTGTTTTTGGGTCGGAAGTTTGCGTCAGGTTCTGGCAATCAGGACTTTCAACTTTTGTTGCAGTAGCACAGCAGTCCGCGGCTAGTAGAGCTAGAGTAGAGCTAGAGCGTGCGATGTCCTGAAATATTTATCAGGACAACAGCTCAGCCCACCCTGTTGTGTAGGATGCATGGGGGCTGTAATCAGGAAAGCCGTAAATAACTATGTAAATTAAAGCCACATTGCATCAGAAGTAGCGTCATGGAAAAGTTATGCATATGCCGCCAGAGAGAAGTTTATTATTTTCACTCAGTCCAGAAACAAAATTTGTTTAAACATTACACGTTTAAAACATATGGCTAAATTGTTCACCATAAGTTCTGTTACACACATTTAGAAAGTAGCTAGGATGCGCAGGCTTTAAGTTAATTTGACCAACAAGATGTTAAAGTTCATAGAGTATTGAGTTAAAATTAAAACGTGATAAATATCGCATCATAACTTCAATAGTTATCAAGCACCAGCTGATTTAAGTTTTTCTTCAAACAAAAGTAATTTGCTGATAAATCATCGTACACCTACACGTGTTTTGTTGTATGCACAGATTTTAAGGGTCGCTTATAGAAAGAGGTATCCTTGTCTTTATTTTTAAAAACACAGAACCAGAGAACAGAGAACCTTGTGCGGCATATCCGCATAAAGGGTTAAAATATACATTTTAGCGCTATTTAAAAACTAGAACGGTATAATGTAAATGTCTCAAGTGAAGATGATGGTTTAAAACATAATTTTATCAAATCAAGCCAATTCATGCGAATACTGTCGTATATGAACAAAGAGAAGACCTAGAGTTCACTAACATTACAGCTAACTGCAGGAAACAGATATCCGGGGTGAGTGTAAAGAAAACGGCATACAAAACATTACAATCCCAGCCGGCAATACGATAAGTGTTGCGATAGTGATGTTAAAAATTGTTGTTTCAGAAGAAATGCAAAGATGTGCTTTTTACGAGCGCCCGCTCGACACATGACGTCACATCTCCGCGCTGCTGTTTTGGTGCGCCTTATGGAAGTTTGAATCGTTAAGAGTCACACACAGCCGCACAAAAGTGCAGCGATGGAGCTCGTGAACACAAGCAGTGTGAGAGGATTCCTGAGATCTTGCGACGATCTGACTGAGAAGATTCGCTGTTTAATACAGAAGAAACTCGTCAAGACGTACTTGAGCAGGTGATATTATGCGCTTACGATGCGATGTGAACGGGGCCGTAGAGAATTCGGGGGCCCCCTAAAAATATATATTCATGCTGGCCCCCTTCACCAATATCATATACTGTAAATAGATGAGCATGGAGGCCCAAATATAGCGGAAGATGGTGATGTTGTTGTAAAACCTTTATTTTAAAAGTTAAATGTTTATATATAAAATTACAACTAATAAAAAGAAAGAGATAGTTGAATAATAAAACAAATTTTAAAAAAGTAACTGCAAAATAATGTTTTTCCCATCAGTCTGTTATAATTCATAAATCAAAAAGTAAAGAATGCAGTCAAATTTAAAAAATAAAATCATTTTTTGTCTTATTTTTAAGATGTCTTTATATGTCTTATATAAAGATAATATGGAACTGGTAATATTATTAAATAAATCTAATAAATGTATTCATCCAAGTGCAGTGTGTTGTATTCATGTTTTCTTGATGTAATAAATACTTCATCAGCCAGCAGGTCAGGTGCATAATGCAATGCGTCGTGACTCGTGTACATTTTTTAACTCTCATGTTAAAAAGAGAAATTTTGACCGCGTAATCATTCGACCCTTTGAAAAAGTGAATGTTTGAACTCTGGTGTATGCTAAATGAAAACAGGCGAACGGGTGTGTGAATGTGTCTACAGGTGTATCTAACCCTAACAACTAATGACCAACTTTTATTTTTGCTATTGTACATACATTTTATTCTTCTAACTGTTTGTCTTTGGTTAACACAGCAGGAGAAGAACAACAGGGAGGTTGGAAGACACAGTAGAGGAACTACAGAATAAATATGGAGAGAAAACAGCATTAAAAAGGATCAAGTCCATAGTGAAAAAAATCAGAAAAAAGAATATCAAACGTAGGAAAAGATGTATAATTTACTTTGTTAGTAGTCAATATGTTTCTCAATCTTCAATAAGCTTTACTATAATGTTTACATGGTTTTTGGTTGTGTATTTAATTGTTCATTTTTTAACAGATGGTGACGTTCAAACGCTGTGCGTTCAAACACATTCTGGAAACATGACAAATCAACAGCCTAACAACCTTCCACAACGACGACAGCATAATATTTCTACAACATTCGGACAGCCATTAATTCAGAACCCTAATCAGCTTAACTTAACAGTTGCCCAGAAGAATGGTGGTACAATAGTTACTACAATCATGGTAGAAAACACAATATATGGTGATGTTAACATCAGTGCGGTGAGTGTCTGATAATTTAAGAAACAGTTGCTTAGTTAAGAAATGTTTTGTGTATGTTATATATATTTATTTATGTGTTAGTCCATAGGGTGTGGAACTTTGCACAACTATTTACACACATACTGTTTTTTGACACATAGTGATTGTGAACATTCCTTTTTTTTTTTTTTTTCAAATAATACATCTCTTTCATTTTGTGCCGGATGTTAAAAGGTATTTGTTAATAACAATTAAAAACTTTAAATCAACATGAAGCCATAATATTAATCAATACAATATGGTTAAATTACAGTACAATGACTTCCATAATATTTTATTTTATTTATTTACAAAGTTGTGTGTCGTGAGTGAGACCTCGCAAAGATTACACCAATATTAGATTTCTTGTTGCGTGGTTGCACTATATGCCAGAAGCTTAGTCATCAACATCTAAACTAAACATTATCATGGTTTAGTTGTATTTTAAAACAATGTTTTTTCTGTTTTTTCTGATTTTCATTTTTCAGGTCGATATTTGTAGAAATAAGCAAAATACATTTATAAAAACAAGTTAATGGCCTTGTGTCAGAACACAACAGGTCTTTTTTATTGTAACTTTGAAAAGTGTAATACAGTATTTGATTTTTACAAATACCGAAACCAATGGGCCTAAGCCGTTGACCCCTGGAGTTATGACTTCTGAAGGCCTCTCATGTGTAGATTCGCTCGTTGAAAAAATTGTATTTTATTAGCTAAAATCATTGTCTGTATTCATAAAATATGTCCTCATGGGTGTAAAATGACCTCTGCCAATGATCTGACTTATCCTCGTAAGCGAAACATTTCTTATCTTTATTTACATGGGGCGGGTAAGTCCAAGGAGGCTTCCGTGTCGTTCCGCCATCTTGAAACACTATAATACCAGAGAGGGACAAAAAGCGCTAGCCTAACTCAACACGTTTCATCATCAACACTACTATAGTCAACAACCAAATTATGCCTTAAAAACGTTTGAAGTATTACATTAAAAAGGTGTAATTGACAAAAATTGTAATTCTGAATTAAGTAATAATTATAACAAAAAGTTGAAATTACAATTATGACTATGCGTCATAATTATGAGATGAAAAGTTTAACCCTAAAACCCAATTCTGGACAAATGTGGGCAAAATAATTTTGATTTATTTTTAAAAAATACTTCCCTTGATCTGAGCGGTACAAGACTTGGCTACTTTTCCTAAGTTTGCCTCCTGAACACACAAACATTTTTTGGACTCAATTCTACAATGTTAAGTGGGTGAAAAAAAAAATACTCCTTAATCTTGTATTTGGGTCAAAAATGGGCACCCATAGAAATGAATGGGAAAAACTGTAATTTAGAGCATTCTTCTTGTTTTTTTGTAAAAATAAATAAATAGATCCAATACAATGCATATCTAACATACACGCAAATGAAGGGCTGATCCTGTACAACATTCTCATCATGGCAAAAACTCACACTCATACACACACACACACAAACAATGCATTCAATGAGCCTATGACAGAGCTGGGCTTATATATTTATATATATAAACTCACACATACAAAAACAAATAATTGAATGAGCCAATGTCTGACCATGTTTTTTGGTATGATCCAATCATCCACCTGGCTCATCACCCTCTCTCTCTCTCTCTCTCTCTCTCTCTCTCTCTCTCTCTCTCTCTCTCTCTCTCTCTCTCTCTCTCTCTCTCTCTCTCTCTCTCTCTCTCTCTCACACACACACACACACACACACACAAACAATGCATTCAATGAGCCTATGACAGAGCTTTTTTTTTTTTTTACAAAAAAATATTTTATTAGTTATTTTATGTATGTTCTTACCTGTTTGGTACTAATTAGTTATTTAAATTTGATGTTTTGTGTTTGAAATACATGATAAATGATCTACTATGTCTTTTCCTTATAGCATGGTCATATTTATCTAAGCATATTTTGGCATCTTTGTATAGTCTCACCTAACACAGATATATATTTTTTTTAATTACAATTTTAACTTGTGATAGTCAAAAACTTAAGAGGTCAAATTCATTTTATACAGTGGTTCATAGAGTTCAGCCTTTATATGCAGCCATTAAGCACTATAGCCATCTAGTGGCTATTGATATTATTGTTTTTTTGTTAATTTAATACCAAAATAAGACACCAGGTGACAGCAAAGTCACTTCATCTTTAGGTTTTAGCTCTAAGAACTTATTGGAATGATATTTTAATGTAGTTAAAAAAATATAAAAAATAAAACATAAAAATAAGCATAATTTACATAGAAAATATGGTACTTTTTGAAGTAAATAAATTCAAAAATACCCCAAAATAAAAAAAAAACACCATAAATGGATAGACAAAATATTATCGAAGACAGTGATATAACATTTATAATAATTAAAAAGTAGGATCACACCTGAGTCCTCTGTGCCCACATTTGTCCACAATTACAGGATTAAGGGCTATAAAGTGAATACGTTTTTTAAATGATGATGTACTAAATTGAAATTATGATAGATAAAGTAAATATTCCATAGTGAAATTTTCTGAATTCTATATAATTGTATTTGTGAAAATGATTCAGTACTGAAACAGCATTTATGAGTTTTTACGTATCTTCTGCTTGTTTCTGCAGTTCGTGTAGGCCTCTAAGACTTGTAGGCCTCTAAGACTATGGATAACTAAAAATGATTATTGAATAAATTGAATTTTGTTGACAATGTAAAAAAAATTGTCTTCCCATACCGGGAGTCGAACCCGGGCAGCCTGGATGAAAGCCAGGAATCCTAACCGCTAGACCATATGGGAGGCAATGATACTGCCCCGGCAAATTTGAAAGGCTGCACTGCACAGTACATTATAATGCAGGATCATACTTATGCCGAGCCACGGGAGAAGGAATCCTCATCGCCTAAAAGCTAACATTTAATTTATCGGTATGTAAATAAATATCAGGATAGCTTTTCCCCATGTGGAAAGATCTAATGAAGGAGAAAGACTTTGAAAGGGAAGTTGCCTGATTTCTTCTCGACAGGCAAGTCAAAGGTATGGTCTAAATTACAAACTTTTTTCATTGCTTGGTTGTGTAAATCATTATATAGCTGCCATAACAGTACAAAAACATGTATCGTTAAACTCAATGAAGCGCTATTGGAAGCCATGTTGTCATAGCTTCTTGACACATTACGGCTACCGCAGTTGCAACACGCATTTGAAAAAGCGAGTAGATGGGAGAACCACTAGATGGGAGAAATTCTTTTGGGAGAACTAACTTGTAGTTGGGTCTTTAACAAAAAAAAAAAAAAAAAAAAAAGCCTCCACAATCGAGGAGGTCAAAGGGCATGCTTCCTGCTATAGATAGTATCATCAGCTCTCCCCAAAGTCTATTCATGCGGCCAGCAGACAGATTTTAAACACCGATTTTACACTTCTACATATATTTTGAGTAGATAACCGATAGTATATTCTCAGTAAAGGGTTTCACCCTGTGTGATTCCACACTGATTAAGGATAGTTCGGGGAATACAAGTTAAAATGATCTTATACGATCGTATACTTATACTTTGAATTATGACTGATAAAATTAAATATTCGCTCAAGACCAACTTTACTTATGCCGCGTCAGTGATTTTGCAGATGATACAACTTAGTCTAAATAAGAGCAATGTGGAGTCCTCGGATTTCTTAAAAACAACACAACAACAAAACATTGTGACAAACTATGACAACATGTTGTATGGACAAAAGATCTAAGATGCCCAAGCACAGTTTTTCAACAATCAACAACTAAACGCTGTTTAGTAAAAATTCTACTTTAGGTTACCGTTAAACAAAATCATTACAGTAATCTTCTAAGAAAATAAATAGAAGATATGATTTTAATAAAACTTTAAAGATTTCTTTTAATTTTAAAATACCTTATTTAAACTTGTATGATTATGCTTTTAAATGAATTTACTATAAACTCTGGATGTACTCTGTAAAAGGCGTTAGCAGACTAGATTTACTGTGACATTGTCCCCCAAGACTCATCTGGTCTGATACCCTGTTTCCTGAAGCTTCAGATCACACTGTGGTTTATCTCTGAAGGATCTGGGGCTGTAAGGTGTTTTTGTTTATATATTTATTTAGCTAAACTTTGTTTACATTTTAGTAACATATGTTATTAATAATAATTTAATTTAAAATAGAGATTAGTTTATTTTTTAGAACCGTGTGTGTGCACAAAATGATATTAAATGATTTATTTATTTATTTATTTCATTTTGAAAATGTACAAATGTAGTTTTCTGTGTTTAGGTGTACGGTACAAAATTCATTATAGCTATATATATAAGCCCCCACCATAAAAATTTAAACCCCGCATGGACAAAAAAATGCTGATTGAATCTTTTCATATAAATGAGATTTAAAACGACTAAAAAGTACAGTTTTTCTACAATCTAAAGTTTTTGAACAGACAGACATTGTTTAATAACAATTATACTTTAGGTCACCATTAAACAAAATCATTACAGTAATCTTCTAAAAGATAAATAGAAGATATGAATGTATTCAAACTTTAAAGATTTTATTCAAACAGTCTTTTAATTTTAAAAGATCATATTTAAACTTTTACGATTATGTTTTGAAATAAATACAGAAAGATGACGGCACGCTAATTTACCGGAACCTGTCACAGACACACGTACGCACACACACACACACACACACACACACACACACACACACACACACACACAAACATACCATTTGTCTGGTGCTTCATGAAATCTTCAGTCAGCAGACTTAGATGAATTTTATTTTTATCTAAAACTGAAATTTCAGTAGATTTTTTTTTTTTTTTTTTTTTTTTTATATACTTTTAAAGAACAGAATGTTTTTCAACTTTAGTTAAATTAGCAAGATAACCATTTTAATGTATACCCTTTTTTATGTAATATGATTTTTATTCTTTTGTTTATCAAAAACAATTGGATCAATAAGATATTTATTTTATAAGCATTTAATTATATACTTTTATAAAGAACTGAATGGTTTTCAACTTTAGTTAAATTAGCAAGATAGCTATTTTATTTTATACACTTATAGGCCTAAAGAACGGAATGTTTATGTAATATGATTTTTTTATTCTTTTGTTTATCTAAAACTGAATTAAATGTTTCAGTAGATTTTTAGTAAGATATTATTGCATATTATTTGTGTGAAATATAAAACATGATTAGGGTAACTCTCTTTTTCTCACTTTCACTGTTACCTCAGGAATGTGGAGGGGGTCATGTCAGAGGACACACACACACACACACACACACACACACACACAGACACACTACTCTGTCTGGAGAGGCATTCAGAAAAAAACAGTGTTTTTGTTTTACAACTTTTAATAATGTATTGAATTTAAAAACATTATTACGACTTTTAATAAATGTATTAAATTTAATTAAAAAAAATAAAATAAAATAAAAACAACATTTTATAAAGATATCATTTAAACTTTGAAATAAATTTAGCCCTATTGTCTCATTCTGATCGCTGAATAAACCTAGGAGGAGAGAGAGAGAAACACTGACATTTATGTTATATTATTTTATCTAAAACTAAAACAATTGTTTTTTATTTTTTAAAAGAACGGTATGTTTTTCAACCTTGGTTAAATTATTTTATAATCTTTTCATTTATACTTTTTAAAGAACAGTATGTTTTCAACTCTTTTTTGTGATAGGTTTTAGTAAGATATTATATATTGGGTGATGTATTCTTTTATCCTTATTCATTTTATTCTTTTGTGTGATAGACACCACAATGATTTTTTTCATAAGCTGTATGTTGTTTTTTCTTCAGTGCTCTATAAACATTTAACTGATTGTATATTTGTTTTTCCAATGGTTGTGTGACACAGTCTTCAAACTTTCTGTCAAAACCATATGATCTACGGATAAAAAAGGGTCAAATAGGGTCAAAAACTTTCTGTCAAACCAAATGATCTACGACTAGCTAGGACGATAGGGACAAACCCTAACAACATATGCCGGAAAGACACCGGTAGATAAACCTGTCAAAACCAAATTATCTACGACTAGCTAGGACGATAGGGCAAACCCTAACAACATATGCCGGAAAGATAAACCTGTCAAAACACATGGTCGAAGCGATAACAAGCGATAACAATCGGGGGCGGGACCGGAAGTCATCAATAATTTTGACACATGGTGTAGGGTTATAACTACTCGCATGCATTCGGATATTTCGAGATCGGTTTCAGGCCTCATTCATATGTGGAAATAAATTAGATATAAATCAGATATGTGCCAATGCGACTGTCATGTAAACAGGCAGATCGGATTTTCTGAGGCATTAGGCAACGTCTCCGAGGTTTAATGACGAGAGAAACCCCGACGTGCTTCTGCAAAGGGACGGATGGCCTGATGAAACGTTGTGTCGTCGTAGGAGAGGAATGTGGACAAATGTTGACACAATCTAATGTTGAATATCAAATGTTGGCTTGCTTATCCTAAAATTTCGGACCCACTGCTTCTTGTTAAAGCCCGCCACAAAATGCTCCCACCAGTCCTGAGATCGCTCTCACACACAATAACAGAAGCATATGCACAGGCTGCAATGATGGCACTTTTCGTCCTCCTCCGCCTCATAATCATGGTGATGTTTGTCGAACTTCGCATATATCGCAGAGCTAGCATCAATCATATTTTGCGTTCGTCCATCTGTGCAAGATAATTTAACCCTTTAAGCATGCGCAATTTTTCAGATAGTATGGCAAGTGTAAACGGATGTGTACGAACGTGTAAACGGATGTTCAAAAAAATTGGATATAGGCAACAAATCAGAATTGGGCATCAAGACCTGCAGTGTAAACATGGCCTATGTCGAGGCTATCGCTGTGGCGCATGTCATCTCAGTTGTTCGTATGCTTTGGGGCTGGCCGCCGAGGGCTCGCCGCCTCTAAGCACAGGATCTCTCACTGGCTGAGAGACGCAATTTCCCTGGCTTATGAGGTGCAGAAGCTTCCTTCACCTCTGGGCGTTAAAGCTCGCTCTACTAGGAGTATCGCGTCCTCCCAGGCTCTTTTCAAGGGAGTTCCTTTAGAGGATATTTGTGTGGCGGCAGGTTGGCAGCAGGTTAAAACCTTTCATTAGGTTTTACAACTCTGATTTAGATGCAGCCCCTGGTTCCCGGGTTCTTTCTGTATGATCTGGTCGCCTAGGTCATAGTTGAGTCTGGTCTGGCAAAACAAAACAAAAATTATAGGAAAGTTCCTTGTTGGGCCAGATCCGGAAGCGCTTAGCTTGGCGTGTGGGGTATATTGTTCCCATTGCGTCATCGCTACGCAGCGTCGAGTGAACCTATGAAAGACAACGTCTAGGGTTAGCCCTGTTTTTACTAATTTTACAGTACCACACATGTTCTAATGAGTTTATTCTTTATTGGAATCAAAAGAATGGTTATGAACCATAGAAACACTAGGCAAACCGATATGAGAAAGGAGAAATATGCAATTACTTAACACTAGAACTACCGGAATTCCATAACTACTAGAACGACCATAGCGGTCATTCTGACCGTTCATACTTTGACGTTCATATGGCCGTACTGAACGTCATTTTCGTCATGTAATATCTATTGTACATGTTAACCTTCTCTTTTCCAATGAAGCTTTTAATTCCTGTCGTCATAGACCTTAAAACAAGCACAAAAGAAAGATTGCCCCGACAGGTGCTGCCTCTATTTGAGGAACATTTTGCATCAAAATAATATTTTTTTTCACCGCACTCACCACGTGAATAGACACGCACAAAAGTTAGGAAACGTCAAAGCTTCATACAGTTAGTAGGCCTACAGCCCTGTTTGTAAATAAGTTCAATAATCAATACAAAATCTAAAAATAAATGGATCTACAATGATAGGTAATGATAAACAGGACACACAATTTTAATTCAAATGAATGTGAAAATGTACACACGCAAACAGGCTAAGAAAAAAACATGAACATTAGCTAAACAAGAAAACGAACTGCTTCAGAACGATTAGTTTCAGTGAACAAAAAATATTAACGAACAAAATCAGGTTAACTGCCCATTTGAACGGCGCAAACATACCGCATCATTGACGCTTACGCACATTCCACACAGGTAAACACCGCCTTTCGCGTGCAGCTCCCACACACGTTGTGACATTTGATACATCTCATTGGTTTTATTTTGTTTGCAGTTCCTCCAGTTGTATGGCTTTTGCTTCCATGTGGTCGGAGTGAAGTTCGCTCGCCAGTCGTATGATGAAGTCCCTCTGCGAAACTTGCAATGTAGCGGACTTATGATATCTATAACGCGTGCGGCCAAAATGACCGTTATGGTAGTTCTAGGTAGAAATAGTCAGAACTGTTGTGTGTTTTATGATTTTAATAAAATAACAGTGTCAGAATAAAATATCCACATATTTAGGAAAAGTCAGAGTCCTACAGCCACATTTATTTTATTTTAACAAAGTTATTACATTGTAAAATTTAAAAACGGTCAAAATGACCACCTTGGGAGTTCTAGTGTTAAGGGAAATAGTACTTATTTTTTTGCATAAATATGCTTGTAACCAATTGCTTTAATATATAATTGTACTTGTAATAACTTATCCATCATGCAAATATGCTAATTAGAATATTACATGGCCCAAACATGTATCAGGCACCAGTATTCTTGGTCTAGGAGGAATACAAAGGAGTAATGGTCATTTTAAGGACCTAATGGCCACCATTTTGAAAATGGGGCCTTTCTTGGAGTCAAACTTTGGTAAACTTTTATTATGTTTTTAAGTACATCTGATACTACTGTAAGCCACTGAGAAACATTTTGTTAGAATATTTTTGGGGTCAAGCCATATTTGCAGCTGACTAATAGGAAATATGACTAACATGTGGAGCATGCATGAAAGCGGTTTCTGCGCAGAATGCCACGATGAGTTTAACAACACTCGCAATGCGGATGACAGATCTACTGACTGCAGCGAGCCTGTTTCAAGTTTTTATGGACATAGTTCATATACTCTAGTGCTCTAAACATGAACCAGCACCATGTATGCAAACATATTTAATCACGTCTTCTTCAAATGAAATATATATTGTGCAAATAAGGACACTGATACAGCCGTACATCTGATCATGAACGGGATAACACAATGAATTATTCTGATACTCAGAAGACAATTATTTAGACAGAGAGTTCAAAGAAGAATAAAAAAAAGTTACTATGCCTTTATTCTCTGTGTTAAACTGACGTGTTTTGTTTTTTCAGAGACTGTAGTGCTCGTAAATGTAATGAAAATATTATTAGACCTTTTAAAAGTCCTTCCGCGTTTCTCCCTCATTCTTGGGAGCTTGATGTCATATAGGATTATATTTTTAAAATACATCAAGGTGCCCTCAGCTCTGTTTTTTTTTTGTGTGTTTCTTTTTTCCCTCTGTGGTCATATTTTAATATTCACCTCTATGTATAATGAGTGTGTTGCAGGTCTGTGTTTTATTGGTTGTTGTCTCCCCTCTTCCCGCCCTCTACATTCCCACTTTTCCACAGCTTTACATGGCCATTGTTTGAGACTTTTTTCTCAGCTCTGAGGTGTGAATGACCGTGTTCATGACACTTTAATGATTCAACATTTAGGCACAGGCAAAAAGCACGAATCCACAGATTTAACAGAATCCACTATGATTGAATCTACTTTATTTAACAGAATCCACTTTGACATTTCCCGAACATGCGCTAAGCGCTGCCAATCCCAACACACTGGGCCAGCTAACCAATCACACCACCTTTTGTATTTCAGAAGGAGGAGCTTCATCGAAAACGATGTGTTCAACCAGACTGGGAAGAGAGAAGCTGTAATAATGTAAAATATGTGAAAAATAATGGATTTTTTAACAATCAAGCATGAAAACATATTCTAGTACACTCCAAAAACAAAATCAAGACTTCATAAAAGGGCATAACAGGAGCCCTTTAAAGGGTAACTAAACCCCTGGTCAGAGCCTGACTCCACCCACTGGCAATATTTGAAAAATGCTAGAAAAGTGGGCAGACCCCAGCGGAGATAGACAGGACGCACCGAGGGGGCGGGGCTGAGCGGGGGGGGGGGGGGGCGTGCACCTGAGACCCGCAGTGACGGATTAATTGACAGCTGCTGTCAGACTCTAAAATGGAGAGACTCACAGCCACAGGGTCGAAAGACGACGTAAAGTACATGCATCTGATGAGTTTTATCGAGTTGATGTCAATAGCGCGCGCTCTCTGTAGGCATATTCATATTTTGCAGCTATGTGAAAAAATCCAGCAAAATGCGCCGCCGCGTTTGTCGACCCCAGTGGATTAACTTTAGCCTAACCATAAATTGTGATTATGATCACTCACATCAAGACGCCGCTGCGGTGGTGGAGTCCATGCAGGAGGAGCAGCGTTTGGCACTGCGTCGCTTTTCAGCGCGAGCTGTGTGGAGAAGCCCATTTCCACCTGGAAAGCTATGCAGTCCAGCAGTGCTGTTGCAACCAGCAAACCTACACCTACGTACCCTCCCGATCACTGTAGTAAATACAGATAAATCTACGCTAACTTGAAGCTATCCTAACTGATGCAATACTATGCGTGTTAGCTCTAGCTCGTACCAAGGGAGGGCGTGGTGAGCTCGTACCAAGGGAGGGCGTGGTGAGCTCGTACCAAGGGAGGGCGTGGTGAGCTCGTACCAAGGGAGGGCGTGGTGAACTGGAACCTGCTTACGTAGCGTTGTACCGCTTACGTCACACAGTACCACAAACATCCAATAGGAAAATTCAACTGCAGTAGCCACCGTTCAACCTAAAGAGGGCAGCACTCAGACGTTTTTACACCCTATATTGTAGAATTAAAACACTTTATACCCAAATGTCAAAAAAGTTACTTGAATCAATGAACAGCACTAATAAAGCCCCATTCTTACAGATCATTAACTAAAAAAAGTTGGTTTAGGGTTTAGTTACCCTTTAATATGCGAGGAGCTAAAGCCATAGGCTCACACTATGAACTCTATTTGCCAAGAGAGCACAGATAAATTCCACGGCTGTTGTGAATGTTAGAGGCATTTATCCCCTCAGGCGGGGGGTGATATTCAGGAGTACACAGGTGTAATAAGGGTTGGAAATGGGTTAATTTAGTTTTTGAGAATCAGAGAAACAGAGGTCTTTTGCCACAGGCTGACACAGAATGGATAAAAAAGAGATAAAAAAGGGAGAGTGCAGGAGAAAAAGAAAGATATTGGAGGTGTAACTGTCTGTGGTATACAACCCCTCGTCTCTCTCTCTCTCTCTCTCTCTTTCTCTCTTTCTCTCTCTCTCTTGACAAGGTGTCGTTGAGATTAATGCAGCTTTCTTTTGTATAACCCCCAAGGTCAGAGGAACATAGGGAGTGAGGGGTGACACTGAGGGGGTAAAGCAGTGCATAATTCACTCCTGCAGTAAATGCCTCTCTGCTGCTCTAATCTAAAATGTAATCAAATTTGCTTCAATACAACTGCCTTAGACAAGCCAAGAATTGGTGGATGGGGGTGATGATGGTAGACAGTATGCATGAATATAAACGTACAATCTGACTCACAGATCCACACATTCATGCATACAAACACACCTGATCAAGAGTCACACCACAGTGTGTATGTGGTGAGTATATTTGCATGTACACTCACCTAAAGGATTATTAGGAACACCTGTTCAATTTCTCATTAACGCAATTATCTAATCAACCAATCACATGGCAGTTGCTTCAATGCATTTAGGGGTGTGGTCCTGGTCAAGACAATCTCCTGAACTCCAAACTGAATGTCAGAATGGGAAAGAAAGGTGATTTAAGCAATTTTGAGCGTGGCATGGTTGATGGTGCCAGATGGGCCGGTCTGAGTATTTCACAATCTGCTAAGTTACTGGGATTTTCACGCACAACCATTTCTAGGGTTTACAAAGAATGGTGTAAAAAGGGAAAAACATCCAGTATGCGGCAGTCCTGTTGGTGGAAATGCCTTGTTGATGCTAGAGGTCAGAGGAGAATGGGCCGACTGATTCAAGCTGATAGAAGAGCAACTTTGACTGAAATAACCACTCGTTACAACCGAGGTATGCAGCAAAGCATTTGTGAAGCCACAACACGCACAACCTTGAGGCGGATGGGCTACAACAGCAGAAGACCCCACCGGGTACCACTCATCTCCACTACAAATAGGAAAAAGAGGCTACAATTTGCACGAGCTCACCAAAATTGGACAGTTGAAGACTGGAAAAATGTTGCCTGGTCTGATGAGTCTCGATTTCTGTTGAGACATTCAGATGGTAGAGTCAGAATTTGGCGTAAACAGAATGAGAACATGGATCCATCATGCCTTGTTACCACTGTGCAGGCTGGTGGTGGTGGTGTAATAGTGTGGGGGATGTTTTCTTGGCACACTTTAGGCCCCTTAGTGCCAATTGGGCATCGTTTAAATGCCACGGCCTACCTGAGCATTGTTTCTGACCATGTCCATCCTTTATGACCCTTTATGACCACCATGTACCCATCCTCTGATGGCTACTTCCAGCAGGATAATGCACCATGTCACAAAGCTCGAATCATTTCAAATTGGTTTCTTGAACATGACAATGAGTTCACTGTACTAAAATGGCCCCCACAGTCACCAGATCTCAACCCAATAGAGCATCTTTGGGATGTGGTGGAACGGGAGCTTCGTGCCCTGGATGTGCATCCCACAAATCTCCATCAACTGCAAGATGCTATCCTATCAATATGGGCCAACATTTCTAAAGAATGCTTTCAGCACCTTGTTGAATCAATGCCACGTAGAATTAAGGCAGTTCTGAAGGTGAAAGGGGGTCAAACACAGTATTAGTATGGTGTTTCTAATAATCCTTTAGGTGAGTGTATATAGGATGTGCAGTCCTTAATTCCCTTAATTCCTACTTTACATGTGAAGTTAGTGTGAAAACTCTTGATAAGAAGGATGATCTGTTGAGGAATCCTGTATGCGTGGAGTATACGCCATAGACTCGAAGTCCACAAAGTTGAAGTAAAGTTGTCTCTGCCACTCTGTACACTGTTCAATGATGGTTGCGCAGGGTGAATATCTGGTCTGCATATCCTCTTCCTTTCCTGAATCCTGCCTGTTCTTTCCTGAGTTGTTTTTCTACTGCATCTGAAATTCGCTGAACGATGATCTTCGCAAAAATTTTACTTAGAATTGACAAAAGGGTGATATCATGCCAGTTGTTGCAATTACTCAGGGTACCCTTTTTAGGAATCTTCACAATGATCACATCAGTCCAGTCGTCTGGTATCTTCTTCTCCTCCCAAAAAGTAGCTGCTTTTTGCTGTAAGTTCTGGGTCCACTTGTAACAACTCTGCGTTGAAGTTGTCCTGTCCGGGTGCTTTTCTGTTCTTGAGGGATCTGATGGCTGAAATGATTTCTTCTTTCTCTGGTGATTCTATATTGACATCTAGGTCAATTTCTGCTTCTTGCATGTCAGCCTCTGCTGTTGGTTGTGGCATATTCAAGATTTCACTGAAATGCCCTGCCCATCGAGCTTCCTGTTCTGCTTCTGACGTAAAGAGTCGTCCCTATTTGCCTTAGATCAGTAGCTACACCATACCTACTACAGGCTATCTTGATGATCTTGTACATCTTGCCTTGTTCGCCTCTGTTGGCTGCTTCTTCTGCTTGGTTTGCAAGATTGTCCATTTAGGTTCGCTTATCTGCTCTTGCCATTTTCTTTACTGTTTGATCTGCCTGCTTATACTGCAATTTGTATTTGGGCAGAACTAGTGGATGGAGGTAACTAGGTGAAGCTAGAGAACAGAGGGACCCAGAGGAAGTTGTTGGTAAGAGAGACCTGGATAGGACCAGTGGAAGGAGATACTCGGGAAGAGCTGATTGATGGAGATATTTAAAGAGACCCGATGGAGAAGGAGTTAGACAATATTGAACTGTGTCAGGGAGAATTGGCCCTGAATTGGGAGGATTGATAGTCCTTTGTGGAAGAGAGTCAAAAATAGTATGGAGCAGTGATGAAGGATTTGAGCATGATCTCTATGGCCAAAACAATTAAGTTTAATAAAATAACAAAATTTATGTTACTAAGGAGAAGAATTCAGGAACAACCTTTTTGGTCAAGAAAAGAAGATTGGTCCTCAATGGACAAGACAAAGAAATCCAAGGGGGCATTCATGGCTGGGGTTAAGATTTGGTTATTCTCTGTAGTCGAAATGAAGGACTTCTGCCATCCTACACTCCAGCTCTTAAACTACACTGATAAGCCCTATCCAGGTTGTGTTAGACTTTCTCATTGTCCTTCATTAATATGTTATTCATATTAATATTATATCATAATCTGTTATTACCCATCATTTTAATTTTCATATTTAAATGATAAGACTTTTAATAGTGTTTGTTTTCGTTCACATTTTCATTCTTAATTATGATTAGTGAAAGATTATGAAAGTGAAAGTGACATGTGAAGGCCAAGTATGGTAACCCATACTTGGAATTTGTCCTCTGCATTTAACCCATCCAAGCTCTCGTGCTGTGTCATATGACGACACTTTGGAGAATGAATACCCACTAGGCCAATCAACTACCCACAACTAATGCCTATCCCAGTGTGAACTGTCTAGACACAACTAGGACGAGAGCACCTGCGTACCCAGAGTAGAAGGACTGCAGACTGCAGAATCTCATAAACGTATGTGGGGTCCAGCCCGCAGCATCACATATCTCCTGCAGGGAAACCCCAGAAAGAAAGGCTTTACAATACGCCATGCTTCTAGTGGAATGTGCCTCTATGGCCAGAGGTGAAGGCATAACACACACATGGTAGGCCAGAGATTCAGTCATGTGACGCTGGCTCTTTGAGGTAGGCTAGTGCTTTTTTCCCCTCTTTGCTATTATAGTTTTTCAAAATGGCGGAATGACATGGAAGCCTCCTTGGACTTACCCGTCCAATGTAAATAAAGATAAGAAATTCTTCGCTTACGAGGATAAGTCAGATCATTGGCAGAGGTAATTTTACACCAATGAGGACATATTTAAGAATAAAGACATTGATTTTAGATAATAAAATACTTAAAAACTACACAGTGTACCTTTAAGGGAAGTAATAGCTAAAAGGAAAGCTACCTTGAAGGTGAGAAATTTCTCAGAAGCTGACTCCAGTGGTTCGAAGGTGGCCAGAGACAACCCTTCGAGAAACAACGCCAGATCCCAGGTTGGAACTCTGGCATGAGTCTCAGGCCTCATCCTCCATGCTCCACTGAGGAACTGTACGGCCAGCTGGTGCCAGCAGCCTCTTTAGACCGAGAGTGGCAAGGCAGATATTGTTTGAAAGCGGCTGACTACTTCTTCGTCTCCTGGAACCTCTCGGCGACTGAATTAAAAAAGCCCAGAATGCGAGAGCGGTGCATGCAAGAGGAACATTTTATCCTTCTCCCAGATGCCCAATAAGTTCAGCCACAGGTGTCTCTCCGTCACTACTAATGCTGCCATTGAGTGGCTGATGGCACGGGGTGTCTCCTTAGTAATGTGGAGAGACAGGTCCGCGGCCCGACGAAGCTCTGAAACATCGTCGGGCCCGACCCCCTCGCCATCATCGAGGTCTCTTAAAAGGTCTGCCTGGTACACCTGCTTGATGGCCATGCTGCATCGTATGACGACGCTTTGGGGACCGACATCAGCCCGATCCGCCCAACCCACCGCCATATATGCTCTGCCAACCAAATCAGATGTAGTTTGGCAGGGTTTTGTGGGCAGTGCCGGGGCTTTCAGAGATAATGCAATGTCGGGTGAGAGATAGCTGGCAAGAGGTTCTTCAAGACCCGAGGCGAACACGAGCCTGACCGTCCTCATAAAAGACAAAAACAATGATAAAATATAGCTGCAAGCAGCAATACAGGGGCCAAGCCCTGAAGCAGCAGCAACTCTCCCCATCCCTCCCCTCCCCTGCCCTCCCTGCCCTCCCTGCCCTCCCTGCCCCTCTCTGCCCTCCCTGCCCCTCTCTGCCCTCCCTGCCCCTCTCTGCCCTCCCTGCCCCTCTCTGCCCTCCCTGCCCTCCCTGCCCCTCTCTGCCCTCCCTGCCCCTCTCCTGATCCCTGCCCCTCTCCTGACCCCTTTCCCTCTCCTGCCCCCTCTGCCCCTCTCCTGCCCTTCCTTGAATTTTTGAACTGGTGGTGGCGCTATAGAGGTGGTCCTAGAGACTCTAAAATTGGTCCAATTACTATTCATTACAATCACTACAAGTGTGCTAAATTTGAAAAAAAAAAACACAGCTGTTTTAGTAGTACAAGTGAAAATGAACTCAATATGAAGATGTTTTATATAAATTTGCTGCATGTTATATTTATGGAGATCCTTTCTCAGATACACATCATGTGTGGAACTAAAACAACTTTTCCACCACTTAAGGCCACAGTACCTCTTCAGTCTGGACATGTGCCACACAGGAATCGAACCCACGACCGTAATGGTTCGGGATTCATGACACATGGTTTAACAACTTGCGCCACTCAGAGGACGTAAATTTCAAAGCTGTAGAGGAGAGGCTTCAGTGTAAGAATAAGCACACAAAATCATGTTAACGAGATTAGCATGCTAAGCTAGCTTAATGCTAATGTAGCTTATGGTTATCCTGATAGCTGAAGAGCCACATTAGAAAGAATGGCATCTGGTTAGCATGCTAACCAATTATTATGCTAAGGTAACTAGCATAAGGCAACAAACACAGGCTAGGTCAACTTCGGAGATGAATATCTCGGGAACGGTAGCAAATATCAAAAATCTGTTCAGTCATTTCTGTGCGGCTCGGTCCAAAGAACATCTGATCAAATTTTGGACAAAATTGAGCAAGATTTGAAGGAGGAGTAGCGAAAAAACTGTTTTTCATTTGTTCCAATATGGCGGATAGTCACATTGTTGGAAAATGACAAATGAGATATCAACGGACTCGGCATAAGCCAAGGAACATAATGACGTAAAGAAATCAAAATTTGAACAATGTTTTCAAAAGTTATAAGCGTTTTTGCAAAAGACCCTATATCTCTGGAACACTAGGTGGCGCTGCGTTCAATCTTCTCATGTACCTTCAGGACATTGTGTCGATGATCCATACTAAATTTTGTGAAGATATGTCAAATAGTTTAAAAGTTATTGCAAATTATGACAAAATTCAAAATGGCGGACACGTGGTACATCCAATCCTTGCAAAATTGGTATCCACGGATTCGGCATAACCCAAGGAATCCATAGATACCACATTTATGATTTTCTGACAAACTGTTCAAAAGTTATTGACCAAAATAGCTATTTTCCATATCTCATGACCCATAGGTGGCGCTGTTCCCAACTTTGGCATGGACCCTCAGACCTTGCTTCCAAACAAGTGTACCAATTTTCGTTTCGATTGATCAAACTTTGGCCGAGATACAGCCTTTACACCAATTTTGGGTCAACTTCGTTAAGTTTGCGACATCATAACTTTTGAACAAAGATGAATAAAAAAATCTGTTCAGTCATTTCTATGCGGCTCAGTCCAAAGATCATTTGAGCAAATTTTGGACAAAATTGGACAAATTTTGAAGGAGGAGTAGCGAAAAAACTGAATACTGTACTTTAAAAAATGGCTACTACTGTAATGGGCGGAGTCTTAATGTAAGCTATTGATTTTGATCAGGATGATGAGCGGAATCAGGTGTACTAAGTTTTATTTCTCTAAATCAAAGGGTTCAAAAGTTATAACAATTTCAATGTTGAATTTTTGAACTGGTGGTGGCGCTATGGAGTTGATCCTAGAGACTCAAAAATTGGTCCAATAACTATTCATTAGCATCACTAGACGTGTACCAAATTTCATCATTTTCCTATGTTCCGTTGATAGGGCTGCCATTGACTCCCATTCGGGAAGAAGAATAATAATAATAATAATAATAATAATAAGAAAACTAACAGATACAATAGGTGCCTTGCCCCTTCGGGGCTTGGCCCCTAAATATAGCTGCAAGCAGCAATACGGGGCCAAGCCCTGCAAGGCACAGCAAGCAAAAGCCGCTGTAGCGCAATGTGGAGCCAGAAGAGCAAAACATCAGAAATTTAATATACATCAAGCACAGCAAGTTCTGTAAGCACATCAATTACAGCAGCACAGCAAGCATTTAAGCACTAACAGCAGTGCGGAGCCAGAAGAACAAAAAGAGCAGAAATTGAATATACATGTAAATGTACATCAAGCACAGCAGCGCAGCAAGCATTTAAGCACCAACAGCAGTGCAGAGCCGCAAGAACAAAAACAGCAGAAATTAAATATAAATGTAAATGAAGCACAGCGAGCATTTAAGCACCAACAGCAGTGCAGAGCCGGAAGGAATTTAAATGACAACTTTATACACAACTTTAAAGTCATCCCACATGGGACTCGAACCCACGACCAGAATGGTACAGGATTCTAGAGACATGGTTTAGCAGATTGCGCCACTCAGAGGACATACAATCACAAACTTCAGAGGAGAGGCTTCAGTGTAAGAATGAGCACACAAAAGCAAGTTAACCAGATTAGCATGCTAAGCTAGCTTAATGCTAATGTAGCTTATGATGTGGTACATCCAATCCTGGCAAAAGAGATATCCTCGGATTCGACATGACGCAAGGAATCGATAGACACCAATTTTATGATTTTGTGACAAACTGTTCACAAGTTACAGCCTCTGAACCAATTTTGGGTCGACCTTGTTAAATTTGCGACATCATAACTTTTTTTTTTCCAGTATAGCAAAAAATCGGGGACAGTACTTTTATGCGGCTCAGTCCGAAGATCATTTGAGCACCTGTTTGGACAAAATTAGACCAATTTTGAAGGAGGAGTAGCAAAAAAACTGTTTTACATTCGCTCCAATATGGCGGCCAGTCACATTGTTGAAAAATAACATATGAGATATCGTTGAAATCGGCGTAAGCCAAGGAATATATTGACATAAAGAAATCAAATTTCAAGCAATGTTAGCAAAAGTTATAAGCGTTTTTTCAAAAAACAATGATATCTCTGGAACACTAGGTGGCGCTGTGATCAAACTTCCCAGGTACCTTCGGGCCATGCTAATGATGATGCATACCAAATTTGGTGAAGAAATCTCAAATAGTTTAAAAGATATTGCAAATTATGACAAAATTCAAAATGGCGGACACATGGTACATCCCATCATGGCAAAATCGATATCCACGGATTCGTCATGACCCAAGGAATCGATAGACACCAAGAATATAATTTTCTGACAAACCGTTCACAAGTTATTGGCCAAAATATGCATTTTCCATATCTCATGACCCGTAGGTGGCGCTGTTCCCAACTTTGGCATGGAACCTCAGAGCATACTTCCGATGAAGCGTACCAATTTTAATTTCGATTGATCAAACTTTGGCCGAGATACAGCCTCTGAACCAATTTTTGGTCGACCTCATTAACTTTGCAACATCATAACTTTTTTTTTTCCAGTATAAAAAAAAAATCTGTTCAGTCATTTCTATGCGGCTCAGTCCGATGATCATTTGAGCACATGTTTGGACAAAATTAGACCAATTTTGAAGGAGGAGTAGCGAAAAAACGGAATACTGTACTTTTCAAAATGGCTACTACTGTAATGGGCGGAGTCTTAATGTATGATATTGATTGTGATCAGTATGATGAGAGCAATCAGGTGTACTATGTCTCATTGCTGTGGTTCAAAGGGTTCAAAAGTTATAGCCGTTTCAATGTTGAATTTTTGAACTGGTGGTGGCGCTATAGAGTTGGTCCTGCAGACTCCAAAATTGGTCTAATTACTATTCATGGTCATATCTACAATTGTGCCAAATTTCATCATTTTCCTATGTATGGTTCATAGGGCTGCCATAGACTCCCATTTGCGGAAGAAGAAGAATTGTTATTCTGACAATAACAATTACTAATATAGCTGCAAGCAGCAATACGGGGCCAAGCCCTGCAAGGCAGAGCAAGCAACAGCCGCTGTAGCGCAATGCGGAGCCAGAAGAGCAAAACATCAGAAATTTAATGTACATCAAGCACAGTAAGCACATCAATTACAGCAGCACAGCTAGCATTTAAGCACCAACAGCAGTGCAGAGCCGGAAGGAATTTAAATTATTATTTTATACACAATTTCAAAGTCGCCCCACACTGGTCTCGAACCCACGACCACAATGGTTCGGGATTCATGACGCATGGTTGAACCACTTACGCCACCCAGAGGACATGTTTTACAAAGCTGCAGAGGAGAGGCTTCAGTGTGTGAATGAGCACACAAAATCATGTTAACGAGATTAGCATGCTAAGCTAACTTAATGCTAATATAGCTTATGATGTGGTACATCCAATGCTGGCAAAATAGATATCCTCAGATTCGACATGACGCAAGGAATCGATAGACACCAATTTTATGATTTTGTGACAAACTGTTCACAAGTTACAGCCTCTGAACCAATTATGGGTTGACCTCATTAAGTTTGCGACATCATAACTTTTTTTTTCCAGTATAGCAAAAAAATCGGGGACAGTACTTTTATGCGGCTCAGTCCGAAGATCATTTGAGTACATGTTTGGACAAAATTAGACCAATTTTGAAGGAGGAGTAGCGAAAAAACTGTTTTACATTCACTCCAATATGGCGGCCAGTCACATTGTTGATAAATAACATATGAGATATCGTTGAAATCGGCATAAGCCAAGGAATATATTGACATAAAGAAATCAAATTTCAAGCAATGTTAGCAAAAGTTATAAGCGTTTTTTCAAAAAACAATGATATCTCTGGAACACTAGGTGGCGCTGTGATCAAATTTCTCAGGTACCTTCGGGCCATGCTAATGATGATCCATACCAAATTTGGTGAAGAAATTTCAAATAGTTTAAAAGATATTGCAAATTATGACATCATTCAAAATGGCGGACACGTGGTACATCCCATCATGGCAAAATCGATATCCACGGATTTGTCATGACCCAAGGAATCGATAGACACCAAGTTTATAATTTTCTGACAAACTGTTCATAAGTTATTGGCCAAAATATGCATTTTCCATATCTCATGACCCGTAGGTGGCGCTGTTCCCAACTTTGGCATGGAACCTCAGATCATGCTTCCGATGAAGTGTACCAATTTTCGTTTCGATTGATCAAAGTTTGGCCGAGCTATAGCTTCTGAACCAATTTTGGGTCGACCTCGTTAAGTTTGCGACATCATAACTTTTTTTTTTCCAATATAGCAAAAAAATCGGGGACAGTACTTTTATGCGGCTCAGTCCGAAGATCATTTGAGTACATGTTTGGACAAAATTAGACCAATTTTGAAGGAGGAGTAGCAAAAAAACTGCATACTGTACTTTTCAAAATGGCCACTACTGTAATGGGCGGAGTCTTGATGTAAGATATTGGTTCTGATCAGCATGATGAGATAAATCAGGTGTACTAAGTTTCATTTTTCTAGATCAAAGGGTTCAAAAGTTATAACCATTTCAATGTTGGATTTTTGAACTGCTGGTGGCGCTATAGAGTTGGTCCTAGAGACTCAAAAATTGCTACAATTACTTTTCATTACCATCACTACAAGTGTGCCAAATTTCATCATTTTCCTATGTATGGTTCATAGGGCTGCCATAGACTTCAAGAGGAGGAAGAAGAATAATAATAATAATAATAATAAGAAAACTAACAGATACAATAGGTGCCATAGCCCCTTCGGGGCTTGGCCCCTAAATATAGCTGCAAGCAGCAATACAGGGGCCAAGCCCTGAAGCAGCAGCAACTCTCCCCATCCCTCCCCTCCCCTGCCCTCCCTGCCCCTCTCCTGATCCCTGCCCCTCTCCTGACCCCTGCCCCTCTCCTGCCCCCTCTGCCCCTCTCCTGCCCTTCCTTGAATTTTTGAACTGGTGGTGGCGCTATAGAGGTGGTCCTAGAGACTCTAAAATTGGTCCAATTACTATTCATTACAATCACTACAAGTGTGCTAAATTTGAAAAAAACAGCTGTTTTAATAGTACAAGTGAAAATGAACTCAATATGAAGATGTTTTATATAAATTTGCTGCATGTTATATTTATGGAGATCCTTTCTCAGATACACATCATGTGTGGAACTAAAACAACTTTTCCACCACTTAAGGCCACCGTACTTCTTCAGTCTGGACATGTGCCACACAGGAATCGAACCCACGACCGTAACGGTTCGGGATTCATGACGCATGGTTTAACAACTTGCGCCACTCAGAGGACGTAAATTTCAAAGCTGCAGAGGAGAGGCTTCAGTGTAAGAATAAGCACACAAAAACATGTTAACGAGATTAGCATGCTAAGCTAGCTTAATGCTAATGTAGTTTATGGTTATCCTGATAGCTGAAGAGCCACATTAGAAAGAATGGCATCTGGTTAGCATGCTAACCAATTATTATGCTAAGGTAACTAGCATAAGGCAACAAACACAGGCTAGGTCAACTTCGGAGATGAATATCTCGGGAACGGTAGCAAATATCAAAAATCTGTTCAGTCATTTCTGTGCGGCTCGGTCCAAAGAACATCTGATCAAATTTTGGACAAAATTGAGCAAGATTTGAAGGAGGAGTAGCGAAAAAACTGTTTTTCATTTGTTCCAATATGGCGGATAGTCACATTGTTGGAAAATGACAAATGAGATATCGACAGACTCGGCATAAGCCAAGAAACATAATGACGTAAAGAAATCAAAATTTGAACAATGTTTTCAAAAGTTATAAGCGTTTTTGAAAAAGACCCTATATCTCTGGAACACTAGGTGGCGCTGCGTTCAATCTTCTCATGTACCTTCAGGACATTGTGTCGATGATCCATACTAAATTTTGTGAAGATATGTCAAATAGTTTAAAAGTTATTGCAAATTATGACAAAATTCAAAATGGCGGACACGTGGTACATCCCATCCTGGCAAAATCGGTATCCATGGATTCGGCATGACCCAAGGAATCCATAGATACCACATTTATGATTTTCTGACAAACTGTTCAAAAGTTATTGACCAAAATAGCTATTTTCCATATCTCATGACCTGTAGGTGGCGCTGTTCCCAACTTTGGCAAGGTCCCTCAAACCATGCTTCCAATCAAGTGTACCAATTTTTGTTTCGATTGATCAAACTTTGGCCGAAATACAGCCTCTACACCAATTTTGGGTCAACCTCATTAAGTTTGCGACATCATAACTTTTGAACAAAGATGAATAAAAAAATCTGTTCAGTCATTTCTGTGCGGCTCAGTCCAAAGATCATCTGATCAAATTTTGAACAAAATTGAGCAAGATTTGAAGGAGGAGTAGCAAAAAAACTGTTTTTCATTTGTTCCAATATGGCGGATAGTCACATTGTTGGAAAATGACAAATGAGATATCGACGGACTCGGCATAAGCCAAGGAACATAATGACGTAAAGAAATCAAAATTTGAACAATGTTTTCAAAAGTTATAAGCGTTTTTGCAAAATACCTTATATCTTTGGAACACTAGGTGGCGCTGTGTTCAATCTTCTCATGTACCTGCAGGACATTGTGTTGATGATCCATACTAAATTTTTTAAAGATATGTCAAATAGTTTAAAAGTTATTGCAAATTATGACAAAATTCAAAATGGCGGACACGTGGTACATTCCATCCTGGCAAAATCGGTATCCATGGATTCGGCATGACCCAAGGAATTCATAGATACCACATTTATGATTTTCTGACAAACTGTTCAAAAGTTATTGACCAAAATAGCTATTTTCCATATCTCATGACCTGTAGGTGGCGCTGTTCCCAACTTTGGCAAGGTCCCTCAAACCATGCTTCCAATCAAGTGTACCAATTTTTGTTTCGATTGATCAAACTTTGGCCGAGATACAGCCTCTACACCAATTTTGGGTCAACCTCATTAAGTTTGCGACATCATAACTTTTGAACAAAGATGAATAAAAAAATCTGTTCAGTCATTTCTATGCGGCTCAGTCCAAAGATCATTTGAGCAAATTTTGGACAAAATTGGACAAATTTTGAAGGAGGAGTAGCGAAAAAACGGAATACTGTACTTTACAAAATGGCTACTACTGTAATGGGCGGAGTCTTAATGTAAGCTATTGATTTTGATCACCATGATGAGATGAATCAAGTGTACTAAGTTTTATTTCTCTAGATCAAAGGGTTCAAAAGTTATAACCATTTCAATGTTGAATTTTTGAACTGGTGGTGGCGCTATAGAGTTGGTCCTAGAGACACCAAATTTGGTCCAATTACTATTCATGGCTATCTCTACAACTGTGCCAAATTTCATCATTTTCCTATGTACGGTTCATAGGGCTGCCATAGACTTCCATTGGCGGAAGAAGAAGAAGAAGAAGAAGAATAATAATAATAAATATAGCTGCAAGCAGCAATACAGGGGCCAAGCCCTTAAACGCACCGCAAGCAGAACAAGTATGGCGCACAGCAAGCACAGCCAGCACATCATGTACATGAAGCACAGCAAGTACTGTAAGCACTGCAGCGCAGCATATATTTAAGCACCAACAGCAGTGCGGAGCCAGAAGAACAAAAAGAGCAGAAATTGAATATACATGTAAATGTACATCAAGCACAGCAGCGCAGCAAGCATTTAAGCACCAAAAGCAGTGCAAAGCCGGAAGGAATTGAAATGACAACTTTATACAAAGTTTTAATGTTGTTCCACACAGGACTCGAACCCACAACCGGAATGATTCGAGATTCATGACATGTGGTTTAGCAACTTCCGCCACTCAGAGGACGTGAATTGGTTAGCAAGGCAACAAACACAGGCTAGCTCAACTTTGCAGACGAATATCTCGGGAATGGTAGCGAATATCAAAAATCTGTTCAGTAATTTCTGTGCGGCTCGGTCCAAAGATCATTTGATAAAATTTCTGTTCAAACTGTTCAAAAGTTATTGGCCAAAATAGCCATTTTCCAGATCTCATGACCCGTAGGTGGCGCTGTTCCCAACTTTGGCATGGAACCTCAGATCATGCTTCCGATGAAGTGTACCAATTTTCGTTTTGATTGATCAAAGTTTGGCAGAGCTATAGCTTCTGAACCAATTTTGAGTCGACCATGTTAAGTTTGCCACATCATAACTTTTTTTTTTCCAGTATAGCAAAAAATTCTGTTCATTCATTTCTATGCGGATCAGTCCGAAGATCATTTGAGCACATGTTTGGTCAAAATTGGACAAAATTTGAAGGAGGAGTAGCGAAAAAAATGTTTTTCATTTGTTCCAATATGGCGGATAGTCACATTGTTGGAAAATGACAAATGAGATATCGACGGAATCGGCATAAGCCAAGGAAAATAATGAAGCAAAGAACTCAAAATTTGAATTTTTTTTTCAAAAGTTATAAGCGTTTTTGCAAAAGACCTTATATCTCTGGAACACTAGGTGGCGCTGTGTTCAGTCTTCTCATGTACCTTCAGGGAATTGTGTCAATCATCCATACTAAATTTTGTGAAGATATGTCAAATAGTTTAAAAGTTATTGCAAATTATAACAAACTTCAAAATGGCGGCCACGTGGTTCATCCGATCTTGACAAAATTGGCATCCACGGATTTGGCATGATGCAAGGAATCCATAGATACCACATTTATGGTTTTCTGACAAACTGTTCAAAAGTTATTGACCAAAGTAGCAATTTTTCATATCTCATGACCCGTAGGTGGCGCTGTTCCCAACTTTGGCATGGACCCTCAGAACATCCTTCCAATGAATTGTACCAATTTTCGTTTCGATTGATCAAACTTTTGCCGAGATACAGCCTCTTAGCCAATTTTGGGTCAACCTCGTTAAGTTTGCGACACCATAACTTTTGAACAAAGATGAATAAAAAAAATCGGTTCAGTCATTTCTGTGCGACTCAGTCCGAAGATCATTTGAGCACATGTTTGGACAAAATTGGACAAAATTTGAAGGAGGAGTAGCGAAAAAACTGAATTCTGTACTTTTCAAAATGGCCACTACTGTAATGGGCGGAGTCTTAATGTAAGGTATTGGTTGTGATCAGCATGATGAGAGCAATCAGGTGTACTATGTCTCATTTCTGTGGATCAAACGGTTCAAAAGTTATAACCATTTCAATGTTGAATTTTTGAACTGGTGGTGGCGCTATAGAGTTGGTCCTAGAGACACAAAAATTGCTACATTTACTATTCATGGTCATCAATACAAGTGTGCCAAATTTCATCATTTTCCTATGTACGGTTCATAGGGCTGCCATAGACTCCCATTTGCGGAAGAAGAAGAATTGTTATTTTGACAATAACAATTGCTAATATAGCTGCAAGCAGCAATATAGGGGCCAAGCCCTTAAACGCACCGCAAGCAGAACAAGTATGGCGCACAGCAAGCACAGCCAGCACATCATGTACATGAAGCACAGCAAGTACTGTAAGCACTGCAGCGCAGCATATATTTAAGCACCAACAGCAGTGCGGAGCCAGAAGAACAAAAAGAGCAGAAATTGAATATACATGTAAATGTACATCAAGCACAGCAGCGCAGCAAGCATTTAAGCACCAAAAGCAGTGCAAAGCCGGAAGGAATTGAAATGACAACTTTATACAAAGTTTTAATGTTGTTCCACACAGGACTCGAACCCACGACCGGAATGATTCGAGATTCATGACATGTGGTTTAGCAACTTCCGCCACTCAGAGGACGTGAATTGGTTAGCAAGGCAACAAACACAGGCTAGCTCAACTTTGCAGACGAATATCTCGGGAATGGTAGCGAATATCAAAAATCTGTTCAGTAATTTCTGTGCGGCTCGGTCCAAAGATCATTTGATAAAATTTCTGTTCAAACTGTTCAAAAGTTATTGGCCAAAATAGCCATTTTCCAGATCTCATGACCCGTAGGTGGCGCTGTTCCCAACTTTGGCATGGAACCTCAGATCATGCTTCCGATGAAGTGTACCAATTTTCGTTTTGATTGATCAAAGTTTGGCAGAGCTATAGCTTCTGAACCAATTTTGAGTCGACCATGTTAAGTTTGCCACATCATAACTTTTTTTTTTCCAGTATAGCAAAAAATTCTGTTCAGTCATTTCTATGCGGATCAGTCCGAAGATCATTTGAGCACATGTTTGGACAAAATTGGACAAAATTTGAAGGAGGAGTAGCGAAAAAACTGTTTTTCATTTGTTCCAATATGGCGGATAGTCACATTGTTGGAAAATGACAAATGAGATATCGACGGAATCGGCATAAGCCAAGGAAAATAATGAAGCAAAGAACTCAAAATTTGAACAATTTTTTCAAAAGTTATAAGCGTTTTTGCAAAAGACCTTATATCTCTGGAACACTAGGTGGCGATGTGTTCAGTCTTCTCATGTACCTTCAGGGAATTGTGTCAATCATCCATACTAAATTTTGTGAAAATATGTCAAATAGTTTAAAAGTTATTGCAAATTATAACAAACTTCAAAATGGCGGCCACGTGGTTCATCCGATCTTGACAAAATTGGCATCCACGGATTTGGCATGATGCAAGGAATCCATAGATACCACATTTATGGTTTTCTGACAAACTGTTCAAAAGTTATTGACCAAAGTAGCAATTTTTCATATCTCATGACCCGTAGGTGGCGCTGTTCCCAACTTTGGCATGGACCCTCAGAACATCCTTCCAATGAATTGTACCAATTTTCGTTTCGATTGATCAAACTTTTACCGAGATACAGCCTCTTAGCCAATTTTGGGTCAACCTCGTTAAGTTTGCGACACCATAACTTTTGAACAAAGATGAATAAAAAAAATCGGTTCAGTCATTTCTGTGCGACTCAGTCCGAAGATCATTTGAGCACATGTTTGGACAAAATTGGACAAAATTTGAAGGAGGAGTAGCGAAAAAACTGAATACTGTACTTTTCAAAATGGCCACTACTGTAATGGGTGGAGTCTTAATGTAAGGTAGTGGTTGTGATCAGCATGATGAGAGCAATCAGGTGTACTATGTCTCATTTCTGTGGATCAAACGGTTCAAAAGTTATAACCATTTCAATGTTGAATTTTTGAACTGGTGGTGGCGCTATAGAGTTGGTCCTAGAGACACAAAAATTGCTACATTTACTATTCATGGTCATCAATACAAGTGTGCCAAATTTCATCATTTTCCTATGTACGGTTCATAGGGCTGCCATAGACTCCCATTTGCGGAAGAAGAAGAATTGTTATTTTGACAATAACAATTGCTAATATAGCTGCAAGCAGCAATACGGGGCCAAGCCCTGCAAGGCACAGCAAGCAAAAGCCGCTGTAGCGCAATGCGGAGCCAGAAGAGCAAAACATCAGAAATTTAATGTACATCAAGCACAGCAAGTTCTGTAAGCACATCAATTACAGCAGCACAGCAAGCATTTAAGCACCAACAGCAGTGCGGAGCCAGAAGAACAAAAATAGCAGAAATTAAATATACGTGTAAATGTACATCAAGCACAGCAGCGCAGCAAGCATTTAAGCACCAACAGCAGTGCAGAGCCGCAAGAACAAAAACTGCATAAATTAAATATAAATGTAAATGAAGCACAGCGAGCATTTAAGCACCAACAGCAGTGCAGAGCCGGAAGGAATTTAAATGACAACTTTAAAGTCGTCCCACATGGGACTCGAACCCACGACCAGAATGGTTCAGGATTCTAGATACACGGTTTAGCAGATTGCACCACTCAGAGGACATACAATCACCAACTGCAGAGGAGAGCTTCAGTGTAAGAATGAGCACACAAAAGCAAGTTAACCAGATTAGCATGCTAAGATATCTTAATGCTGATGTATCTTATGGCTTATGACGTGGTACATTCAATCCTGGCAAAATAGATATCCTCGGATTCGACATGACGCAAAGAATCGATAGACAACAATTTTATGATTTTGTGACAAACAGTTCACAAGTTACAGCCTCTGAACCAATTATGGGTCGACCTCATTAAGTTTGCGACATCATAACTTTTTTTTTTCCAGTATAGCAAAAAAATCGGGGACAGTACTTTTATGCGGCTCAGTCCGAAGATCATTTGAGTACATGTTTGGACAAAATTAGACCAATTTTGAAGGAGGAGTAGCGAAAAAACTATTTTACATTCGCTCCAATATGGCGGCCAGTCACATTGTTGAAAAATAACATATGAGATATTGTTGAAATCAGCATAAGCCAAGGAATATATTGACATAAAGAAATCAAATTTCAAGCAATGTTAGCAAAAGTTATAAGCGTTTTTTCAAAAAACAATGATATCTCTGGAACACTAGGTGGCGCTGTTCTCAAACTTCTCAGGTACCTTCGGGCCATGCTGATGACGATTCATACCAAATTTGGTGAAGAAATCTCAAATAGTTTAAAAGGTATTGCAAATTATGTCAAAATTCAAAATGGCGGACACGTGGTAAATCCCATCCTGGCAAAATCAGTATCCACGGATTTGGCATGACGCAAGGAATCCATAGATACCACATTTATGATTTTATGACAAACTGTTCAAAAGTTATTGGCCAAAATAGCCATTTTCCATATCTCATGACCCATAGGTGGCGCTGTTCCCAACTTTGGCATGGACCCTCAGGTCATGGCTCCGATGAAGTGTACCAATTTTTGTTTCGATTGATCAATTTTTGGCCGAGATACAGCCTCTGAACCAATTTTGGGTCGACCTCATTAAATTTGCGACATCATAACTTTTTTTTTTCCAGTATAGCAAAAAAATCTGTTCAGTCATTTCTGTGTGGCTCAGTCCAAAGATCATTTGAGCACATGTTTGGACAAAATTGGAGCAATTTTGAAGGAGGAGTAGCGAAAAAACTGAATACTGTACTTTTCAAAATGGCTACTACTGTAATGGGTGGAGTCTTAATGTATGATATTGTTTGTGATCAGCATGATGAGAGCAATCAGGTGTACTAAGTTTCATTTTTCTAGATCAAAGGGTTCAAAAGTTATAACCATTTCAATGTTGTATTTTTGAACTGCTGGTGGCGCTATAGAGTTGGTCCTAGAGACTCAAAAATTGCTACATTTACTATTCATGGCCATCACTACAAGTGTGCCAAATTTCATCATTTTCCTACTTACGGTTCATAGGGCTGCCATAGACTCCCATTTGCGGAAGAAGAAGAATTGTTATTTTGACAATAACAATTGCTATAATATAGCTGCAAGCAGCAATACGGGGCCAAGCCCTCGAAGGGACAGCAAGCAGAACAAGTACAGCAAGCTACAAGTACAGCAAGCAGAGCAGCACATCAAGCAGAGCAAGCACAGCAGCACATCAAGTACAGCAGCACAGCAAGTCCTGTAAGCACATCAGTGCAGCAAGCATTTAAGCATCAACAGCACAGTGCAGAGCCGGAAGAACAAAACAGCAGAAATAGAATGTACATGAAGAACAGATGGGTTCAGAAGTACAGATAGGATGAAATCAAAATGAACAGAAGTTCTGATGAGAACGAACACAGAATGTAGAAAAAAAACACTTATTTCTAATCCCAGTGTAAGAAACATTAGTACAGCTCTTACACAGATAATAAAGGATTTCAAATGACAATTTTATACACTATTTCAAAGATGCCCCAGATAGGACTCGAACCCACGACCAGCATGGTTCGGGATTCATGGCACATGGTTGAACAGATTGCGCCACTCAGAGGATATGTTTTTCAAAGCTGCATAGGAGAGGGTTCAGTGTAAGAATAGGCAAACAAAATCATGTTAATGAGATTAGCATGCTAAGATAGATTAATGCTAATGTATCTTAAGGTTATCCTGATAGCTGAAGAGCCACATTGGAAAGAATGGCATCTGGTTATGCTAAGCTAACTAGCATAAGGCAACAAACACAGGCTAGGTCAACTTTGCAGACGAATATCTCGGGAACGGTAGCGAATATCAAAAATCTGTACAGTCATTTCTGTGCGGCTCGGTCCAAAGATCATCTGAGCAAACTTTGGGCAAAATAGAGCAAGATTTCAAGGAGGAGTAGCGAAAAAACTGTTTACCATTTGCTTCAATATGGCAGACAGTCACATTCTTGGAAAATGACAAATGTGATATCGTCGGAATCGGCATAATCCAAGGAACGTAATGACATAAAGAAATCAAATTTTGACCTATGTTTTCAAAAGTTATAAGCGTATTTGCAAAACACCTTATACCTCTGGAACACTAGGTGGCGCTGTATTCAAAGTTCTCAGGTACCTTCAGGCCATGCTAATGATGACCCTTACCAATTTCTGTGCCGATATGTCAAAAACTTCATAAGATATTGCAATTTATGACAAAATTAAAATGACGGACACGTGGTATATCCAATCCTGGCAAATGCAGTATCCACGGATTCAGCATGACCCAAGGAATCCATAGATACCAAATTTATGATTTTCTGACAAACGGTTCAAAAGTTATTGGCCAAAATAGCCATTTTGCATATCTCATGACCCATAGGTGGCGCTGTTCCCAACTTTGGCATGGTACCTCAGGGCATATTTCCGATGAAGCGTGTCAATTTTCGTTTCGATTGATCAAACTTTGGCCGAGATACAGCCTCTGAACCAATTTTTGGTCGACCTCGTTAACTTTGCAACATCAAAACTTTTTTTTTCCAGTATAAAAAAAAATTCTGTTCAGTCATTTCTATGCGGCTCAGTCCGAAGATCATTTGAGCACATGTTTGGACAAAATTAGACCAATTTTGAAGGAGGAGTAGCGAAAAAATGGAATACTGTACTTTTCAAAATGGCTACTACTGTAATGGGCAGAGTCTTAATGTATGATATTGTTTGTGATCAGCATGATGAGAGCAATCAGGTGTACTATGTCTCATTTCTGTGGTTCAAAGGGTTCAAAAGTTACAGCCGTTTCAATGTTGAATTTTTGAACTGGTGGTGGCGCTATAGATTTGGTCCTGCAGACTCCAAAATTGGTCCAATTACTATTCATGGTCATATCTACAATTGTGCCAAATTTCATCATTTTCCTATGTACGGTTCATAGGGCTGCCATAGACTCCCATTTGCGGAAGAAGAAGAATTGTTATTCTGACAATTCCAATTACTAATATAGCTGCAAGCAGCAATACGGGGCCAAGCCCCTGAAGGGGCTGTAGCGCAATGCAGAGCCAGAAGAGCAAAAACATCAGAAATTAAATGTACATGTAAATGTACATCAAGCACAGCAAGTACTGTAAGCACAGCAGCACAGCAAGCATTTAAGCACCAACAGCAGTGCGGAGCCAGAAGAACAAAACATCAGAAATTAAATGTACATGTAAATGTACATCAAGCACAGCAAGTACTGTAAGCACAGCAGCACAGCAAGCATTTAAGCACCAACAGCAGTGCGGAGCCAGAAGAACAAAAAGAGCAGAAATTGAATATCCATGTAAATGTACATCAAGCACAGCGAGCATTTAAGCACCAACAGCAGTGCAGAGCCGGAATGAATTGAAATGAAAACCTTATACCCAATTTTAAAGTTGCCCCACAGAGGATTCGAACCCACGACCTGAATAGTTCTGGATTCATGACACGTGGTTTAGCAACTTGCGCCACTCAGAGGACAGAAGATGCAGAGGAGAGGCTTCAGTGTAAGATTAAGCACAAAAAAATCATGTTAACCAGATTAGCATGCTAAAATAGCTTAATGCTAATGTAGATTATGGTTAACCTGATAGCTGAAGAGCCACATTAGAAAGAATGGCATTTGGTTAGCATGTTAACCAATGATTATGCTAAGCTAACTAGCATAATGCAACAAACACAAGCAAGGTCAACTTTGGAGACAAATATCTCGAGAACAGTAGTGAATATCAAAAATCTGTTCAGTCACTTCTGTGCGGCTCAGTCCAAAGAACATCTGATCAAATTTTGGGCAAAATTGAGCAAAATTTGAAGGAGGAGTAGCGAAAAAACTGTTTTTCATTTGCTCCAATATGGCGAACAGTCACATTGTTGGAAAATGACAAATGAGATATCGTCGGAATCTGCAAAAGCCACAGAACATAATGACATAAAGAAATCAAAATTTTAACAATGTTTTCAAAAGTTATAAACGTTTATGCATAAGACCTTATATCTCTGGAACACTAGGTGGCGCTGTGTTCAAAGTTCTCAGGTACCTTCAGGACTTGCTAATGATGATCCATACTAACTTTTGTGAAGATATGTCAAACAGTTTAAAAGTTATTGCAATTTATGACAAAATTCCAAATGGCGGACACGTGGTTCATCCGATCTTGGATAATTCAGTATCCACGGATTTGGCATGATGCAAGGAATCCATAGATACCACATTTATTATTTTCTGACAAACTGTTCAAAAGTTATTGGCCAAAATAGCTATTTTTCATATCTCATGACCCGTAGGTGGCGCTGTTCCCAACTTTGGCAAGGAACCTCAGATCATGCTTCCGGTGAAGCGTACCAATTTTCGTTTCGATTGATCAAACTTTGGCCGAAATACAGCCTCTGAACCAATTTTGGGTCGACCTCGTTAACTTTGCGACATCATAACTTTTTTTTTTCCAGTATAGCAAAAAATTCTGTTCAGTCATTTCTGTGCGGCTCAGTCCAAAGATCATTTGAGCAAATTTTGGAGAAAATTGGACAAATTTTGTAGGAGGAGTAGCGAAAAAACGGAATACTGTACTTTTCAAAATGGCCACTACTGTAATGGGCGGAGTCTTAATGTAAGGTATTGGTTGTGATCAGCATGATGAGTGGAATCAGGTGTACTAAGTTTTATGTCTCTAGATCAAAGGGTTCAAAAGTTATAACCATTTCAATGTTGAATTTTTGAACTGGTGGTGGCGCTATGGAGTTGGTGCTAGAGACTCAAAAATTGGTCCAATTACTATTCATTACCATCACTAGACGTGTACAAAATTTCATCATTTTCCTATGTACGGTTCATAGGGCTGCCATAGACTTCCATTGGCGGAAGAAGAAAAATACTATTATTCTGACAATAACAATTGCTAATATAGCTGCAAGCAGCAATACGGGGCCAAGCCCTGCAAGGCAGAGCAAGCAACAGCCGCTGTAGCGCAATGCGGAGCCAGAAGAGCAAAACATCAGAAATTTAATGTACATCAAGCACAGTAAGCACATCAATTACAGCAGCACAGCTAGCATTTAAGCACCAACAGCAGTGCAGAGCCGGAAGGAATTTAAATTATTATTTTATACACAATTTCAAAGTCGCCCCACACTGGTCTCGAACCCACGACCACAATGGTTCGGGATTCATGACGCATGGTTGAACCACTTGCGCCACCCAGAGGACATGTTTTACAAAGCTGCAGAGGAGAGGCTTCAGTGTGTAAATGAGCACACAAAATCATGTTAACGAGATTAGCATGCTAAGCTAACTTAATGCTAATATAGCTTATGATGTGGTACATCCAATGCTGGCAAAATAGATATCCTCAGATTCGACATGACGCAAGGAATCGATAGACACCAATTTTATGATTTTGTGACAAACTGTTCACAAGTTACAGCCTCTGAACCAATTATGGGTTGACCTCATTAAGTTTGCGACATCATAACTTTTTTTTTCCAGTATAGCAAAAAAATCGGGGACAGTACTTTTATGCGGCTCAGTCCGAAGATCATTTGAGTACATGTTTGGACAAAATTAGACCAATTTTGAAGGAGGAGTAGCGAAAAAACTGTTTTACATTCACTCCAATATGGCGGCCAGTCACATTGTTGATAAATAACATATGAGATATCGTTGAAATCGGCATAAGCCAAGGAATATATTGACATAAAGAAATCAAATTTCAAGCAATGTTAGCAAAAGTTATAAGCGTTTTTTCAAAAAACAATGATATCTCTGGAACACTAGGTGGCGCTGTGATCAAATTTCTCAGGTACCTTCGGGCCATGCTAATGATGATCCATACCAAATTTGGTGAAGAAATTTCAAATAGTTTAAAAGATATTGCAAATTATGACATCATTCAAAATGGCGGACACGTGGTACATCCCATCATGGCAAAATCGATATCCACGGATTTGTCATGACCCAAGGAATCGATAGACACCAAGTTTATAATTTTCTGACAAACTGTTCATAAGTTATTGGCCAAAATATGCATTTTCCATATCTCATGACCCGTAGGTGGCGCTGTTCCCAACTTTGGCATGGAACCTCAGATCATGCTTCCGATGAAGTGTACCAATTTTCGTTTCGATTGATCAAAGTTTGGCCGAGCTATAGCTTCTGAACCAATTTTGGGTCGACCTCGTTAAGTTTGCGACGTCATAACTTTTGATCAGAGAAGAATAAAAAAAATCGGGGACAGTACTTTTATGCGGCTCAGTCCGAAGATCATTTGAGTACATGTTTGGACAAAATTAGACCAATTTTGAAGGAGGAGTAGCAAAAAAACTGCATACTGTACTTTTCAAAATGGCCACTACTGTAATGGGCGGAGTCTTAATGTAAGATATTGGTTCTAATCAGCATGATGAGATGAATCAGGTGTACTAAGTTTCATTTTTCTAGATCAAAGGGTTCAAAAGTTATAACCATTTCAATGTTGAATTTTTGAACTGCTGGTGGCGCTATAGAGTTGGACCTAGAGACTCAAAAATTGCTACAATTACTTTTCATTACCATCACTACAAGTGTGCCAAATTTCATCATTTTCCTATGTATGGTTCATAGGGCTGCCATAGACTTCAAGAGGAGGAAGAAGAATAATAATAATAATAATAATAAGAAAACTAACAGATACAATAGGTGCCATAGCCCCTTCGGGGCTTGGCCCCTAAATAGCTGCAAGCAGCAATACAGGGGCCAAGCCGCTGTAGCACAGTAGGGCTGTAGCGCAATGCGGAGCCAGAAGAGCAAAAACAGCAGAAATAGAATGTACATGAAGAACAGATGGGTTCAGAGGTACAGATAGGATGAAATCAAAATGAACAAAAGTTCTGATGAGAACAAACACATAATGTAGAAAAAAACACATTTCTAATCCCAGTGTTAGAAACATTAGTACAGCTTTTACCCAGATGATAAAGGAGTTGAAATGACAATTTTATACACAAATTCCAAAGTCACCCCACACTGGTCTCGAACCCACGACCGGAACGGTTCGGGATTTATGACGCATGGTTGAACAGATTGCGCCACTCAGAGGACATGTTTTACAAAGCTGCAGAGGAGAGGCTTCAGTGTAAGAATAAGCACACAAAATCATGTTAACGAGATTAGCATGCTAAGCTAGCTTAATGCTAATGTAGCTTATGGTTATCCTGATAGCTGAAGAGCCACATTAGAAAGAATGGCATCTGGTTAGCATGCTAACCAATTATTATGCTAAGTTAACTAGCATAAGGCAAAAAACACAGGCTAGGTCAACTTTGAAGATGAATATCTCTGGAACGGTAGCGAATATCAGAAATCTGTTCAGTCATTTCTGTGCGGCTCAGTCCAAAGATCATCTGATCAAATTTTGGACAAAATTGAGCAAGATTTGAAGGAGGAGTAGCGAAAAAACTGTTTTTCATTTGTTCCAATATGGCGGATAGTCACATTGTTGGAAAATGACAAATGAGATATCAACGGAATCGGCATAAGCCAAGAAACATAATGACGTAAGGAAATCAAAATTTGAACAATGTTTTCAAAAGTTATAAGAGTTTTTGCAAAATACCTCATATATCTGGAACACTAGGTGGCACTGTGTTCAATCTTCTCATGTACCTTTAGGACATTGTGTCGATGATCCATACTAAATTTTGTGAAGATATGTCAAATAGTTAAAAAGTTATTGCAAATTATGACAAAATTCAAAATGGCGGACACGTGGTACATCCAATCTCAGATAATTTGGTATCCACGGATTTGGCATGGCCCAAGGAATCCATAGATACCACATTTATGATTTTCTGACAAAGTGCTCAAAAGATATTGACCAAAATAGCTATTTTTCATATCTCATGACCCGTAGGTGGCGCTGTTCCCAACTTTGGCATGGACCCTAAGACCATGCTTCCAATGAAGCGTACCAATTTTCGTTTCGATTGATCAAACTTCGGCCGAGATACAGCCTCTGAACCAATTTTGGGTCGACCTCGTTAAGTTTACGACACAATAACTTTTGAACAAAGATGAATAAAAAAAATCTGTTCAGTCATTTCTGTGCGGCTCAGTCCAAAGATCATTTGAGCAAAATTTGGACAAAATTGGACAAATTCTGAAGGAGGAGTAGTGAAAAAACTGAATACTGTACTTTTCAAAATGGCTACTACTGTAATGGGCGGAGTCTTAATGTAAGGTATTGGTTGTGATCAGCATGATGAGAGGAATCAGGTGTACTAAGTTTTATTTCTCTAAATCAAAGGGTTCAAAAGTTATAACCATTTAAATGTTGAAATTTTGAACTGGTGGTGGCGCTATGGAGTTGGTCCTAGAGACTCAAAAATTGGTCCAATTACTATTCATTACCATCACTAGAAGTGTGCCAAATTTCATCATTTTCCTATTTACGGTTCATAGGGCTGCCATAGACTTCCATTGGCGGAAGAAGAAGAAGAAGAATAATAATAATAAGAAAACTAACAGATACAATAGGGGCTATCCCCTTCGGGGCTTGGCCCCTAAATATAGCTGCAAGCAGCAATACGGGGCCAAGCCCTGCAAGGCAGAGCAAGCAACAGCCGCTGTAGCGCAATGCGGAGCCAGAAGAGCAAAACATCAGAAATTTAATGTACATCAAGCACAGTAAGCACATCAATTACAGCAGCACAGCTAGCATTTAAGCACCAACAGCAGTGCAGAGCCGGAAGGAATTTAAATTATTATTTTATACACAATTTCAAAGTCGCCCCACACTGGTCTCGAACCCACGACCACAATGGTTCGGGATTCATGACGCATGGTTGAACCACTTGCGCCACCCAGAGGACATGTTTTACAAAGCTGCAGAGGAGAGGCTTCAGTGTGTGAATGAGCACACAAAATCATGTTAACGAGATTAGCATGCTAAGCTAACTTAATGCTAATATAGCTTATGATGTGGTACATCCAATGCTGGCAAAATAGATATCCTCAGATTCGACATGACGCAAGGAATCGATAGACACCAATTTTATAATTTTGTGACAAACTGTTCACAAGTTACAGCCTCTGAACCAATTATGGGTTGACCTCATTAAGTTTGCGACATCATAACTTTTTTTTTCCAGTATAGCAAAAAAATCGGGGACAGTACTTTTATGCGGCTCAGTCCGAAGATCATTTGAGTACATGTTTGGACAAAATTAGACCAATTTTGAAGGAGGAGTAGCGAAAAAACTGTTTTACATTCACTCCAATATGGCGGCCAGTCACATTGTTGATAAATAACATATGAGATATCGTTGAAATCGGCATAAGCCAAGGAATATATTGACATAAAGAAATCAAATTTCAAGCAATGTTAGCAAAAGTTATAAGCGTTTTTTCAAAAAACAATGATATCTCTGGAACACTAGGTGGCGCTGTGATCAAATTTCTCAGGTACCTTCGGGCCATGCTAATGATGATCCATACCAAATTTGGTGAAGAAATTTCAAATAGTTTAAAAGATATTGCAAATTATGACATCATTCAAAATGGCGGACACGTGGTACATCCCATCATGGCAAAATCGATATCCACGGATTTGTCATGACCCAAGGAATCGATAGACACCAAGTTTATAATTTTCTGACAAACTGTTCATAAGTTATTGGCCAAAATATGCATTTTCCATATCTCATGACCCGTAGGTGGCGCTGTTCCCAACTTTGGCATGGAACCTCAGATCATGCTTCCGATGAAGTGTACCAATTTTCGTTTCGATTGATCAAAGTTTGGCCGAGCTATAGCTTCTGAACCAATTTTGGGTCGACCTCGTTAAGTTTGCGACATCATAACTTTTTTTTTTCCAATATAGCAAAAAAATCGGGGACAGTACTTTTATGCGGCTCAGTCCGAAGATCATTTGAGTACATGTTTGGACAAAATTAGACCAATTTTGAAGGAGGAGTAGCAAAAAAACTGCATACTGTACTTTTCAAAATGGCCACTACTGTAATGGGCGGAGTCTTGATGTAAGATATTGGTTCTGATCAGCATGATGAGATAAATCAGGTGTACTAAGTTTCATTTTTCTAGATCAAAGGGTTCAAAAGTTATAACCATTTCAATGTTGGATTTTTGAACTGCTGGTGGCGCTATAGAGTTGGTCCTAGAGACTCAAAAATTGCTACAATTACTTTTCATTACCATCACTACAAGTGTGCCAAATTTCATCATTTTCCTATGTATGGTTCATAGGGCTGCCATAGACTTCAAGAGGAGGAAGAAGAATAATAATAATAATAATAAATATAGCTGCAAGCAGCAATACAGGGGCCAAGCCCTTCAAGGCACCGCAAGCAGAACAAGTATGGCGCACTGCAAGCACATCAAGCACAGCCAGCACATCATGTACAGCAACACAGCAAGTACTGTAAGCACTGCAGCGCAGCAAGCATTTAAGCACCAACAGCAGTGCGAAGCCAGAAGAACAAAAAGAGCAGAAATTTAATATACAAGTAAATGTACATCAAGCACAGCAAGTACTGTAAGCAAAGCAGCGCAGCGAGCATTTAAGCACCAACAGCAGTGCAGAGCCGGAAGGAATTGAAATGACAACTGTATAAAAAAAATTTAAGTTGTCCAACACAGGACTTGAACCCACGACTGGAATGGTTCGGGATTCATGACACTTGGTTTAGCAACTTGCGCCACTCAGAGGACACGAATTGCAAAGCTGCAGAGGAGAGGCTTCAGTGTAAGAATAAGCACAAAAAAGCATGTTAACCAGACTGGCATGCTATGCTAGTTTTGTTTATGGTTAACTTGATAGCTGAAGGGTCACATTAGAAAGAATGGCATCTGGTTAGCATGCTAATCAATTATTATGCTAAGCTAACTAGCATAAGGCAAAAAACACAGGCTAGGTCAACTTTGGAGACAAATATCTCGAGAACGGTAGTGAATATAAAAAATCTGTTGAGTCATTTCTCTGCGGCTCAGTCCAAAGAACATCTGATCAAATTTTGGGCAAAATTGAGCAAAATTTGAAGGAGGAGTAGCAAAAAAACTGTTTTTCATTTGCTCCAATATGGTGGACAGTCACATTGTTGGAAAATGACAAATGTGACATCGTCGGAATCTGCATCAGCCACGGAACATAATGACATAAAGAAATCAAAATTTGAACAATGTTTTCAAAAGTTATAAGCGTTTTTGCAAAATACCTTATATCTCTGGAACACTAGGTGGCGCTGTGTTCAAAGTTCTCAGGTACCTTCAGGACTTACTAATGATGATCCATACTAAATTTTGTGCTGATATGTCAAATAGTTTAAAAGATATTGCAATTTATGACACAATTCAAAGTGGCGGACACATGGTTCATCTGATCTCGAATAATTAATTAATCGGCATGACACAAGGAATCCATAGATACCACATTTATGATTTTCTGACAAACTGTTCAAATGTTATTGGCCAAAATAGTAATTTTCCAGATCTCATGACCTGTAGGTGGCGCTGTTGCCAACTTTGGCATGGACCCTCAGGTCATGGCTCCGATGAAGCGTACTAATTTTCATTTCGATTGATCGATTTTTGGCCGAGATACAGCCTCTGAACCAATTTTGGGTTGACCTCGTTAACTTTGCGACATCATAACTTTTTTTTTTCCAGTATAGCAAAAAATTCTGTTCAGTCATTTCTGTGCGGCTCAGTCCAAAGATCATTTGAGCAAATTTTGGAGAAAATTGGACAAATTTTGAAGGAGGAGTAGCGAAAAAACTGAATACTGTACTTTTCAAAATGGCCACTACTGTAATGGGCGGAGTCTTAATGTAAGGTATTGGTTGTGATCAGCATGATGAGTGGAATCAGGTGTACTAAGTTTCATGTCTCTAGATCAAAGGGTTCAAAAGTTATAACCATTTCATTGTTGAATATTTGAACTGGTGGTGGCGCTATGGAGTTGGTGCTAGAGACTCAAAAATTGGTCCAATTACTATTCATTACCATCACTAGAAGTGTGCCAAATTTCATCATTTTCCTATGTACGGTTCATAGGGCTGCCATAGACTCCCATTTGCGGAAGAAGAAGAATTGTTATTCTGACAATAACAATTGCTAATATAGCTGCAAGCAGCAATACGGGGCCAAGCCCTGCAAGGCAGAGCAAGCAACAGCCGCTGTAGCGCAATGCGGAGCCAGAAGAGCAAAACATCAGAAATTTAATGTACATCAAGCACAGTAAGCACATCAATTACAGCAGCACAGCTAGCATTTAAGCACCAACAGCAGTGCAGAGCCGGAAGGAATTTAAATTATTATTTTATACACAATTTCAAAGTCGCCCCACACTGGTCTCGAACCCACGACCACAATGGTTCGGGATTCATGACGCATGGTTGAACCACTTGCGCCACCCAGAGGACATGTTTTACAAAGCTGCAGAGGAGAGGCTTCAGTGTGTGAATGAGCACACAAAATCATGTTAACGAGATTAGCATGCTAAGCTAACTTAATGCTAATATAGCTTATGATGTGGTACATCCAATGCTGGCAAAATAGATATCCTCAGATTCGACATGACGCAAGGAATCGATAGACACCAATTTTATGATTTTGTGACAAACTGTTCACAAGTTACAGCCTCTGAACCAATTATGGGTTGACCTCATTAAGTTTGCGACATCATAACTTTTTTTTTCCAGTATAGCAAAAAAATCGGGGACAGTACTTTTATGCGGCTCAGTCCGAAGATCATTTGAGTACATGTTTGGACAAAATTAGACCAATTTTGAAGGAGGAGTAGCGAAAAAACTGTTTTACATTCACTCCAATATGGCGGCCAGTCACATTGTTGATAAATAACATATGAGATATCGTTGAAATCGGCATAAGCCAAGGAATATATTGACATAAAGAAATCAAATTTCAAGCAATGTTAGCAAAAGTTATAAGCGTTTTTTCAAAAAACAATGATATCTCTGGAACACTAGGTGGCGCTGTGATCAAATTTCTCAGGTACCTTCGGGCCATGCTAATGATGATCCATACCAAATTTGGTGAAGAAATTTCAAATAGTTTAAAAGATATTGCAAATTATGACATCATTCAAAATGGCGGACACGTGGTACATCCCATCATGGCAAAATCGATATCTACGGATTTGTCATGACCCAAGGAATCGATAGACACCAAGTTTATAATTTTCTGACAAACTGTTCATAAGTTATTGGCCAAAATATGCATTTTCCATATCTCATGACCCGTAGGTGGCGCTGTTCCCAACTTTGGCATGGAACCTCAGATCATGCTTCCGATGAAGTGTACCAATTTTCGTTTCGATTGATCAAAGTTTGGCCGAGCTATAGCTTCTGAACCAATTTTGGGTCGACCTCGTTAAGTTTGCGACGTCATAACTTTTGATCAGAGAAGAATAAAAAAAATCGGGGACAGTACTTTTATGCGGCTCAGTCCGAAGATCATTTGAGTACATGTTTGGACAAAATTAGACCAATTTTGAAGGAGGAGTAGCAAAAAAACTGCATACTGTACTTTTCAAAATGGCCACTACTGTAATGGGCGGAGTCTTAATGTAAGATATTGGTTCTAATCAGCATGATGAGATGAATCAGGTGTACTAAGTTTCATTTTTCTAGATCAAAGGGTTCAAAAGTTATAACCATTTCAATGTTGAATTTTTGAACTGCTGGTGGCGCTATAGAGTTGGACCTAGAGACTCAAAAATTGCTACAATTACTTTTCATTACCATCACTACAAGTGTGCCAAATTTCATCATTTTCCTATGTATGGTTCATAGGGCTGCCATAGACTTCAAGAGGAGGAAGAAGAATAATAATAATAATAATAATAAGAAAACTAACAGATACAATAGGTGCCATAGCCCCTTCGGGGCTTGGCCCCTAAATATAGCTGCAAGCAGCAATACAGGGGCCAAGCCGCTGTAGCACAGTAGGGCTGTAGCGCAATGCGGAGCCAGAAGAGCAAAAACAGCAGAAATAGAATGTACATGAAGAACAGATGGGTTCAGAGGTACAGATAGGATGAAATCAAAATGAACAAAAGTTCTGATGAGAACGAACACAGAATGTAGAAAAAAACACTTATTTCTAATCCCAGTGTTAGAAACATTAGTACAGCTCTTACCCAGATGATAAAAGAGTTCAAATGACAATTTTACACACAATTTCAAAGTCACCCCACACTGGTCTCAAACCCACGACCAGAACGGTTTGGGATTCATGACGCATGGTTGTACAGATTGCGCCACCCAGAGGACTTGTTTTACAAAGCTTCAGAGCAGAGGCTTCAGTGTAAAAATAAGCACACAAAATCATGTTAACGAGATTAGCATGCTAAGCCAGCTTAATGCTAATGTAGCTTATGGTTATCCTGATAGCTGAAGAGCCACCTTAGAAAGAATGGTATCTGGTTAGCATGCTAACCAATTATTATGCTAAGTTAACTAGCATAAGGCAAAAAAACACCAGGCTAGGTCAACTTTGAAGATGAATATCTCGGGAACGGTAGCAAATATCAGAAATCTGTTCAGTCATTTCTGTGCGGCTCAGTCCAAAGATCATGTGATCAAATTTTGGACAAAATTTATCAAGATTTGAAGGAGGAGTAGCGAAAAAAATGTTTTTCATTTGTTCCAATATGGCGGATAGTCACATTGTTGGAAAATGACAAATGAGATATCGACGAAATCGGCAGCATCCAAGGAACATAATGACGTAAAGAAATCAAAATTTGAACAATGTTGTCAAAAGTTATAAGTGTTTTTGCAAAAGACCTTATATCTCTGGAACACTAGGTGGCGCTGTGCTCAATCTTCTCATGTACCTTCAGGACATTGTGTCGATGAACCATACTACATTTTGTAAAGATATGTCAAATAGTTTAAAAGTTATTGCAAATTATGACACAATTCAAAATGGCGGACACGTGGTACATCCCATCCTGGCAAAATCGGTATCCACGGATTCAGCATGACCCAAGGAATCCATAGATACCACATTTATGATTTTCTGACAAACTGTTCAAAAGTTATTGACCAAAATAGCTATTTTCCATATCTCATGACCCGTAGGTGGCGCTGTTCCCAACTTTGGCATGGAACCTCATATCAAGCTTCTGATGAAGTGTACCAATTTATGTTTCGATTGATCAAACTTTGGCCGAGATACAGCCTCTTAGCCAATTTTGGGTGGACCTCGTCAAGTTTGTGACATCATAGGTTTTGAACAAAGATGAATAAAAAAAATCTGTTCAGTCATTTCTGTGCGGCTCAGTCCAAAGATCATTTGAGCAAATTTTGGACAAAATTGGAGAAATTTTGAAGGAGGAGTAGCAAAAAAACTGAATACTGTACTTTTCAAAATGGCCACTACTGTAATGGGCGGAGTCTTAATGTAATGTATTGGTTGTGATCAGAATGATGAGAGGAATCAGGTGTACTAAGTTTCATTTCTCTAGATCAAAGGGTTCAAAAGTTATAACCATTTCAATGTTGAATTTTTGAACTGGTGGTGGCGCTATGGAGTTGGTCCTAGAGACTCAAAAATTGGTCCAATTACTATTCATTAGCATCACTAGAAGTGTACCAAATTTCATCATTTTCCTATGTTCCGTTGATAGGGCTGCCATTGACTCCCATTCGGGAAGAAGAAGAATAATAATAATAATAATAATAATAAGAAAACTAACAGATACAATAGGTGCCTTGCCCCTTCGGGGCTTGGCCCCTAAATATAGCTGCAAGCAGCAATACAGGGGCCAAGCCCTGAAGCAGCAGCAACTCTCCCCATCCCTCCCCTCCCCTGCCCTGCCCTCCCCTCCCTGCCCCTCTCCTGCCCCCTCTGCCCCTCTCCTGCCCCCTCTGCCCCTCTCCTGCCCTTCCTTGAATTTTTGAACTGGTGGTGGCGCTATAGAGGTGGTCCTAGAGACTCTAAAATTGGTTCAATTACTATTCATTACAATCACTACAAGTGTGCTAAATTTGAAAAAACAGCTGTTTTAGTAGTACAAGTGAAAATGAACTCAATATGAAGATGTTTTATATAAATTTGCTGCATGTTATATTTATGGAGATCCTTTCTCAGATACACATCATGTGTGGAACTAAAACAACTTTTCCACCACTTAAGGCCACCGTACTTCTTCAGTCTGGACATGTGCCACACAGGAATCGAACCCACGACCGTAATGGTTCGGGATTCATGACACGTGGTTTAACAACTTGCGCCACTCAGAGGACGTAAATTTCAAAGCTGCAGAGGAGAGGCTTCAGTGTAAGAATAAGCACACAAAAACATGTTAACGAGATTAGCATGCTAAGCTAGCTTAATGCTAATGTAGTTTATGGTTATCCTGATAGCTGAAGAGCCACATTAGAAAGAATGGCATCTGGTTAGCATGCTAACCAATTATTATGCTAAGGTAACTAGCATAAGGCAACAAACACAGGCTAGGTCAACTTCGGAGATGAATATCTCGGGAACGGTAGCAAATATCAAAAATCTGTTCAGTCATTTCTGTGCGGCTCGGTCCAAAGAACATCTGATCAAATTTTGGACAAAATTGAGCAAGATTTGAAGGAGGAGTAGCGAAAAAACTGTTTTTCATTTGTTCCAATATGGCGGATAGTCACATTGTTGGAAAATGACAAATGAGATATCGACAGACTCGGCATAAGCCAAGAAACATAATGACGTAAAGAAATCAAAATTTGAACAATGTTTTCAAAAGTTATAAGCGTTTTTGAAAAAGACCCTATATCTCTGGAACACTAGGTGGCGCTGCGTTCAATCTTCTCATGTACCTTCAGGACATTGTGTCGATGATCCATACTAAATTTTGTGAAGATATGTCAAATAGTTTAAAAGTTATTGCAAATTATGACAAAATTCAAAATGGCGGACACGTGGTACATCCCATCCTGGCAAAATCGGTATCCATGGATTCGGCATGACCCAAGGAATCCATAGATACCACATTTATGATTTTCTGACAAACTGTTCAAAAGTTATTGACCAAAATAGCTATTTTTCATATCTCATGACCTGTAGGTGGCGCTGTTCCCAACTTTGGCAAGGTCCCTCAAACCATGCTTCCAATCAAGTGTACCAATTTTTGTTTCGATTGATCAAACTTTGGCCGAGATACAGCCTCTACACCAATTTTGGGTCAACCTCATTAAGTTTGCGACATCATAACTTTTGAACAAAGATGAATAAAAAAATCTGTTCAGTCATTTCTATGCGGCTCAGTCCAAAGATCATTTGAGCAAATTTTGGACAAAATTGGACAAATTTTGAAGGAGGAGTAGCGAAAAAACGGAATACTGTACTTTACAAAATGGCTACTACTGTAATGGGCGGAGTCTTAATGTAAGCTATTGATTTTGATCACCATGATGAGATGAATCAAGTGTACTAAGTTTTATTTCTCTAGATCAAAGGGTTCAAAAGTTATAACCATTTCAATGTTGAATTTTTGAACTGGTGGTGGCGCTATAGAGTTGGTCCTAGAGACACCAAATTTGGTCCAATTACTATTCATGGCTATCTCTACAACTGTGCCAAATTTCATCATTTTCCTATGTACGGTTCATAGGGCTGCCATAGACTTCCATTGGCGGAAGAAGAAGAAGAATAATAATAATAATAATAAGAAAACTAACAGATACAATAGGTGCCTTGCCCCTTCGGGGCTTGGCCCCTAAATATAGCTGCAAGCAGCAATACAGGGGCCAAGCCCTGAAGCAGCAGCAACTCTCCCCATCCCTCCCCTCCCCTCCCCTCCCCTCCCCTCCCCTCCCCTCCCCATCCCTCCCCTGCCCTCCCTGCCCCTCTCCTGACCCCTGCCCCTCTCCTGCCCCCTCTGCCCCTCTCCTGCCCCCTCTGCCCCTCTCCTGCCCCCTCTGCCCCTCTCCTGCCCTTCCTTGAATTTTTTAACTGGTGGTGGCGCTATAGAGGTGGTCCTAGAGACTCTAAAATTGGTCCAATTACTATTCATTACAATCACTACAAGTGTGCTAAATTAAAAAAAACAAAAAAAAAAACCAGCAGTTTTAGTAGTACAAGTGAAAATGAACTCAATATGAAGATGTTTTATATAAATTTGCTGCATGTTATATTTATGGAGATCCTTTCTCAGATACACATCATGTGTGGAACTAAAACAACTTTTCCACCACTTAAGGCCACAGTACCTCTTCAGTCTGGACATGTGCCACACAGGAATCGAACCCACGACCGTAATGGTTTGGGATTCATGACACATGGTTTAACAACTTGCGCCACTCAGAGGACGCAAATTTCAAAGCTGTAGAGGAGAGGCTTCAGTGTAAGAATAAGCACACAAAAACATGTTAACGAGATTAGCATGCTAAGATAGCTTAATGCTAATGTAGCTTATGGTTATCCTGATAGCTGAAGAGCCACATTAGAAAGAATGGCATCTGGTTAGCATGCTAACCAATTATTATGCTAAGGTAACTAGCATAAGGCAACAAACAGGCTAGGTCAACTTCGGAGATTAATATCTCGGGAACGGTAGCAAATATCAAAAATCTGTTCAGTCATTTCTGTGCGGCTCGGTCCAAAGAACATCTGATCAAATTTTGGACAAAATTGAGCAAGATTTGAAGGAGGAGTAGCGAAAAAACTGTTTTTCATTTGTTCCAATATGGCGGATAGTCACATTGTTGGAAAATGACAAATGAGCTATCGACGGACTCGGCATAAGCCAAGGAACATAATGACGTAAATAAATCAAAATTTGAACAATGTTTTCAAAAGTTATAAGCGTTTTTGCAAAATACCTTATATCTTTGGAACACTAGGTGGCGCTGTGTTCAATCTTCTCATGTACCTGCAGGACATTGTGTTGATGATCCATACTAAATTTTTTAAAGATATGTCAAATAGTTTAAAAGTTATTGCAAATTATGACAAAATTCAAAATGGCGGACACGTGGTACATCCCATCCTGGCAAAATCGGTATCCATGGATTCGGCATGACCCAAGGAATCCATAGATACCACATTTATGATTTTCTGACAAACTGTTCAAAAGTTATTGACCAAAATAGCTATTTTCCATATCTCATGACCTGTAGGTTGCGCTGTTCCCAACTTTGGCAAGGTCCCTCAAACCATGCTTCCAATCAAGTGTACCAATTTTTGTTTCGATTGATCAAACTTTGGCCGAGATACAGCCTCTACACCAATTTTGGGTCAACCTCATTAAGTTTGCGACATCATAACTTTTGAACAAAGATGAATAAAAAAATCTGTTCAGTCATTTCTGTGCGGCTCAGTCCAAAGATCATCTGATCAAATTTTGAACAAAATTGAGCAAGATTTGAAGGAGGAGTAGCAAAAAAACTGTTTTTCATTTGTTCCAATATGGCGGATAGTCACATTGTTGGAAAATGACAAATGAGATATCGACGGACTCGGCATAAGCCAAGGAACATAATGACGTAAAGAAATCAAAATTTGAACAATGTTTTCAAAAGTTATAAGCGTTTTTGCAAAATACCTTATATCTTTGGAACACTAGGTGGCGCTGTGTTCAATCTTCTCATGTACCTGCAGGACATTGTGTTGATGATCCATACTAAATTTTGTAAAGATATGTCAAATAGTTTAAAAGTTATTGCAAATTATGACAAAATTCAAAATGGCGGACACGTGGTACATTCCATCCTGGCAAAATCGGTATCCATGGATTCGGCATGACCCAAGGAATTCATAGATACCACATTTATGATTTTCTGACAAACTGTTCAAAAGTTATTGACCAAAATAGCTATTTTCCATATCTCATGACCTGTAGGTGGCGCTGTTCCCAACTTTGGCAAGGTCCCTCAAACCATGCTTCCAATCAAGTGTACCAATTTTTGTTTCGATTGATCAAACTTTGGCCGAGATACAGCCTCTACACCAATTTTGGGTCAACCTCATTAAGTTTGCGACATCATAACTTTTGAACAAAGATGAATAAAAAAATCTGTTCAGTCATTTCTGTGCGGCTCAGTCCAAAGATCATCTGATCAAATTTTGGACAAAATTGAGCAAGATTTGAAGGAGGAGTAGCGAAAAAACTGTTTTTCATTTGTTCCAATATGGCGGACAGTCACATTGTTGGAAAATGACAAATGAGATATCAACGGAATCGGCATAAGCCAAGGAACATAATGACGTAAGGAAATCAAAATTTGAACAATGTTTTCAAAAGTTAAAAGCGTTTTTGCAAAAGACCTTATATCTATGGAACACTAGGTGGCGCTGTGTTCAATCTTCTCATGTACCTTCAGGACATTGTGTCGATGATCAATGCTAATTTTTGTGAAGATATGTCAAATAGTTTAAAAGTTATTGCAAATTATGACAAATTCAAAATGGCGGACACGTGGTAGATCCCATCCTGGCAAAATTGGTATCCACGGATTTGGCATGATGCAAAGAATCCATAGATACCACATTTTTGATTTTCTGACAAACTGTCCAAAAGTTATTGGCCAAAATAGCAATTTTTCATATCTCATGACCCGTAGGTGGCGCTGTTCCCAACTTTGGCATGGAACCTCAGATCAAGCTTCTGATGAAGTGTACCAATTTTCGTTTCGATTGATCAAACTTTGGCCGAGATACAGCCTCTTAGCCAATTTTGGGTGGACCTCGTCAAGTTTGTGACACCATAACTTTTGAACAAAGATGAATAAAAAAAAATCTGTTCAGTCATTTCTGTGCGGCTCAGTCCAAAGATCATTTGAGCAAATTTTGGACAAAATTGGAGAAATTTTGAAGGAGGAGTAGCGAAAAAACTGAATACTGTACTTTTCAAAATGGCCACTACTGTAATGGGCGGAGTCTTAATGGTCTATATTGGTTTTGATCAGCATGATGAGAGGAATCAGGTGTCCTAAGTATTATTTTTCTAGATCAAATGGTTCAAAAGTTATAATCATTTCAATGTTGAATTTTTGAACTGGTGGTGGCGCTATAGAGTTGGCCCTAGAGACACCAAATTTGGTCCAATTACTATTCATGGCCATCTCTACAACTGTGCCAAATTTCATCATTTTCCTATGTACGGTTCATAGGGCTGCCATAGACTTCCATTGGCGGAAGAAGAAGAATACTATTATTCTGACAATTCCAATTACCAATATAGCTGCAAGCAGCAATACGGGGCCAAGCCCTGCAAGGCAGAGCAAGCAACAGCCGCTGTAGCGCAATGCGGAGCCAGAAGAGCAAAACATCAGAAATTTAATGTACATCAAGCACAGTAAGCACATCAATTACAGCAGCACAGCTAGCATTTAAGCACCAACAGCAGTGCAGAGCCGGAAGGAATTTAAATTATTATTTTATACACAATTTCAAAGTCGCCCCACACTGGTCTCGAACCCACGACCACAATGGTTCGGGATTCATGACGCATGGTTGAACCACTTGCGCCACCCAGAGGACATGTTTTACAAAGCTGCAGAGGAGAGGCTTCAGTGTGTGAATGAGCACACAAAATCATGTTAACGAGATTAGCATGCTAAGCTAACTTAATGCTAATATAGCTTATGATGTGGTACATCCAATGCTGGCAAAATAGATATCCTCAGATTCGACATGACGCAAGGAATCGATAGACACCAATTTTATGATTTTGTGACAAACTGTTCACAAGTTACAGCCTCTGAACCAATTATGGGTTGACCTCATTAAGTTTGCGACATCATAACTTTTTTTTTCCAGTATAGCAAAAAAATCGGGGACAGTACTTTTATGCGGCTCAGTCCGAAGATCATTTGAGTACATGTTTGGACAAAATTAGACCAATTTTGAAGGAGGAGTAGCGAAAAAACTGTTTTACATTCACTCCAATATGGCGGCCAGTCACATTGTTGATAAATAACATATGAGATATCGTTGAAATCGGCATAAGCCAAGGAATATATTGACATAAAGAAATCAAATTTCAAGCAATGTTAGCAAAAGTTATAAGCGTTTTTTCAAAAAACAATGATATCTCTGGAACACTAGGTGGCGCTGTGATCAAATTTCTCAGGTACCTTCGGGCCATGCTAATGATGATCCATACCAAATTTGGTGAAGAAATTTCAAATAGTTTAAAAGATATTGCAAATTATGACATCATTCAAAATGGCGGACACGTGGTACATCCCATCATGGCAAAATCGATATCCACGGATTTGTCATGACCCAAGGAATCGATAGACACCAAGTTTATAATTTTCTGACAAACTGTTCATAAGTTATTGGCCAAAATATGCATTTTCCATATCTCATGACCCGTAGGTGGCGCTGTTCCCAACTTTGGCATGGAACCTCAGATCATGCTTCCGATGAAGTGTACCAATTTTCGTTTCGATTGATCAAAGTTTGGCCGAGCTATAGCTTCTGAACCAATTTTGGGTCGACCTCGTTAAGTTTGCGACGTCATAACTTTTGATCAGAGAAGAATAAAAAAAATCGGGGACAGTACTTTTATGCGGCTCAGTCCGAAGATCATTTGAGTACATGTTTGGACAAAATTAGACCAATTTTGAAGGAGGAGTAGCAAAAAAACTGCATACTGTACTTTTCAAAATGGCCACTACTGTAATGGGCGGAGTCTTAATGTAAGATATTGGTTCTAATCAGCATGATGAGATGAATCAGGTGTACTAAGTTTCATTTTTCTAGATCAAAGGGTTCAAAAGTTATAACCATTTCAATGTTGAATTTTTGAACTGCTGGTGGCGCTATAGAGTTGGACCTAGAGACTCAAAAATTGCTACAATTACTTTTCATTACCATCACTACAAGTGTGCCAAATTTCATCATTTTCCTATGTATGGTTCATAGGGCTGCCATAGACTTCAAGAGGAGGAAGAAGAATAATAATAAATATAGCTGCAAGCAGCAATACGGGGCCAAGCCCTGCAAGGCAGAGCAAGCAACAGCCGCTGTAGCGCAATGCGGAGCCAGAAGAGCAAAACATCAGAAATTTAATGTACATCAAGCACAGTAAGCACATCAATTACAGCAGCACAGCTAGCATTTAAGCACCAACAGCAGTGCAGAGCCGGAAGGAATTTAAATTATTATTTTATACACAATTTCAAAGTCGCCCCACACTGGTCTCGAACCCACGACCACAATGGTTCGGGATTCATGACGCATGGTTGAACCACTTGCGCCACCCAGAGGACATGTTTTACAAAGCTGCAGAGGAGAGGCTTCAGTGTGTGAATGAGCACACAAAATCATGTTAACGAGATTAGCATGCTAAGCTAACTTAATGCTAATATAGCTTATGATGTGGTACATCCAATGCTGGCAAAATAGATATCCTCAGATTCGACATGACGCAAGGAATCGATAGACACCAATTTTATGATTTTGTGACAAACTGTTCACAAGTTACAGCCTCTGAACCAATTATGGGTTGACCTCATTAAGTTTGCGACATCATAACTTTTTTTTTCCAGTATAGCAAAAAAATCGGGGACAGTACTTTTATGCGGCTCAGTCCGAAGATCATTTGAGTACATGTTTGGACAAAATTAGACCAATTTTGAAGGAGGAGTAGCGAAAAAACTGTTTTACATTCACTCCAATATGGCGGCCAGTCACATTGTTGATAAATAACATATGAGATATCGTTGAAATCGGCATAAGCCAAGGAATATATTGACATAAAGAAATCAAATTTCAAGCAATGTTAGCAAAAGTTATAAGCGTTTTTTCAAAAAACAATGATATCTCTGGAACACTAGGTGGCGCTGTGATCAAATTTCTCAGGTACCTTCGGGCCATGCTAATGATGATCCATACCAAATTTGGTGAAGAAATTTCAAATAGTTTAAAAGATATTGCAAATTATGACATCATTCAAAATGGCGGACACGTGGTACATCCCATCATGGCAAAATCGATATCTACGGATTTGTCATGACCCAAGGAATCGATAGACACCAAGTTTATAATTTTCTGACAAACTGTTCATAAGTTATTGGCCAAAATATGCATTTTCCATATCTCATGACCCGTAGGTGGCGCTGTTCCCAACTTTGGCATGGAACCTCAGATCATGCTTCCGATGAAGTGTACCAATTTTCGTTTCGATTGATCAAAGTTTGGCCGAGCTATAGCTTCTGAACCAATTTTGGGTCGACCTCGTTAAGTTTGCGACGTCATAACTTTTGATCAGAGAAGAATAAAAAAAATCGGGGACAGTACTTTTATGCGGCTCAGTCCGAAGATCATTTGAGTACATGTTTGGACAAAATTAGACCAATTTTGAAGGAGGAGTAGCAAAAAAACTGCATACTGTACTTTTCAAAATGGCCACTACTGTAATGGGCGGAGTCTTAATGTAAGATATTGGTTCTAATCAGCATGATGAGATGAATCAGGTGTACTAAGTTTCATTTTTCTAGATCAAAGGGTTCAAAAGTTATAACCATTTCAATGTTGAATTTTTGAACTGCTGGTGGCGCTATAGAGTTGGACCTAGAGACTCAAAAATTGCTACAATTACTTTTCATTACCATCACTACAAGTGTGCCAAATTTCATCATTTTCCTATGTATGGTTCATAGGGCTGCCATAGACTTCAAGAGGAGGAAGAAGAATAATAATAATAATAATAATAAGAAAACTAACAGATACAATAGGTGCCATAGCCCCTTCGGGGCTTGGCCCCTAATAATAATAATAAGAAAACTAACAGATACAATAGGTGCCATAGCCCCTTCGGGGCTTGGCCCCTAATAATAAGAAAACTAACAGATACAATAGGTGCCATAGCCCCTTCGGGGCTTGGCCCCTAATAAATATAGCTGCAAGCAGCAATACGGGGCCAAGCCGCTGTAGCACAGTAGGGCTGTTGCGCAATGCGGAGCCAGAAGAGCAATAACAGCAGAAATAGAATGTACATGAAGAACTGATGGGTTCAGAAGTACAGATGAAATCAAAATGAACAGAAGTTCTGATGAGAACGAACACAGAATGTAGAAAAAAAACACTTATTTCTAATCCCAGTGTAGGAAACATTAGTACAGCTCTTATCGAGATAATAAAGGAATTCAAATGACAATTTTATACACAATTTCAAAGTTGCCCCAGATGGGACTCGAACCCACGACCAGAATGGTTCGGGATTCATGACACATGGTTGAACAGATTGCGCCACTCAGAGGACGTGTTTTACAAAGCTGCAGAGGAGAGGATTCAGTGTAAGAATAAGCACACAAAATCATGTTAATGAGATTAGCATGCTAAGCTAGATTAATGCTAATGTATCTTATGGTTATCCTGATAGCTGAAGAGCCACATTAGAAAGAATGGCATCTGGTTAGCATGCTAACCAATTATTTTGCTAAGCTAACTAGCATAAGGCAAAAAATGCAGGCTAGGTCAACTTTGAAGATGAATATCTTGGGAACGGTAGCAAAAATAGCAAAAATCTGTTCACTCACTTCTGTGCGGCTTAGTCCAAAGAACATCTGATCAAAATTTGGGCAAAATTGAGCAAGATTTGAAAGAGGAGTAGCGAAAAAACTGTTTTTCATTTGTTCCAATATGGCGGACAGTCACATTGTTGGAAAATGACAAATGAGATGTCGGCGGAATCGGCATAAGCCAAAGAACGTAGTGACATAAAGAAATCAAAATTTGAACAATGTTTTCAAGAGTTATAAGCATTTTTGCAAAAGACCTTATATCTCTGGAACACTAGGTGGCGCTGTGCTCAATCTTCTCATGGACCTTCAGGACATTGTGTCGATGATCCATACTAAATTTTGTGAAGATATGTCAAATAGTTTAAAAGTTATTGCAAATTATGACAAAATTCAAAATGGCGGACACGTGGTTCATCCGATCTTGGATAATTCGTTATCCACGAATTCGGCATGATGCAAGGAATCCATAGATACCACATTTATGATTTTCTGACAAACTGTTCAAAAGTTATTGGCCAAAATAGCAATTTTCCAGATCTCATGACCCGTAGGTGGCGCTGTTCCCAACTTTGGCATGGAACCTCAGATCATGCTTCTGATGAAGTGTACCAATTTTCGTTTCGATTGATCAAAGTTTGGCCGAGATACAGCCTCTTAGCCGATTTTGGGTGGACCTTGTTAAGTTTGCGACATCATAACTTTTGAACAGAAAAAAAAAAAAAAAAATCTGTTCACTCACTTCTGTGCGGCTCAGTCCAATGATCATTTGAGCAAATTTTGGAGAAAATTGGACAAATTTTGAAGGAGGAGTAGCGAAAAAACTGAATACTGTACTTTTCAAAATGGCCACTACTGTAATGGGCGGAGTCTTAATGTAAGGTATTGGTTGTGATCACGATGATGAGAGGAATCAGATGTACTAAGTTTCATGTCTCTAGATCAAAGGGTTCAGAAGTTATAACCATTTAAATGTTGAAATTTTGAACTGGTGGTGGCGCTATAGAGTTGGTCCTAGAGGCTCAAAAATTGGTCCAATTACTATTCTTTAGCATCACTAGAAGTGTACCAAATTTCATCATTTTCCTATGTACGGTTCATAGGGCTGCCATAGACTTCCACTGGGAAGAAGAATAATAATAATAAATATAGCTGCAAGCAGCAATACAGGGGCCAAGCCGCTGTAGCACAGTAGGGCTGTAGCGCAATGTGGAGCCAGAAGAGCAAAAACAGCAGAAATAGAATGTACATGAAGAACAGATGGGTTCAGAGGTACAGATAGGATGAAATCAAAATGAACAAAAGTTCTGATGAGAACAAACACAGAATGTAGAAAAAAACACATTTCTAATCCCAGTGTTAGAAACATTAGTACAGCTTTTACCCAGATGATAAAGGAGTTGAAATGACAATTTTATACACAATTTCAAAGTCGCCCCACACTGGTCTCGAACCCACAACCAGAATGGTTCGGGATTCATGACGCATGGTTGAACAGATTGCGCCACCCAGAGGACTTGTTTTACAAAGCTTCAGAGCAGAGGCTTCAGTGTAAGAATAAGCACACAAAGTCATGTTAAAGAGATTAGCATGCTAAGCTAGCTTAATGCTAATGTAGCTTATGGTTATCCTGATAGCTGAAGAGCCACATTAGAAAGAATGGCATCTGGTTAGCATGCTAACCAATTATTATGCTAAGTTAACTAGTATAAGGCAAAAAACGCATGCTAGGTCAACTTTGAAGATGAATATCTCGGGAACGGTAGCGAATATCAGAAATCTGTTCAGTCATTTCTGTGCGGCTCAGTCCAAAGATCATCTGATCAAATTTTGGACAAAATTGAGCAAGATTTGAAGGAGGAGTAGCGAAAAAACTGTTTTTCATTTGTTCCAATATGGCGGATAGTCACATTGTTGGAAAATGACAAATGAGATATCAACGGAATCGGCATAAGCCAAGGAACATAATGACGTAAGGAAATCAAAATTTGAACAATGTTTTCAAAAGTTATAAGCATTTTTGCAAAAGACCTTATATATATGGAACACTAGGTGGCGCTGTGTTCAATCTTCTCATGTACCTTCAGGACATTGTGTCGATGATCAATGCTAATTTTTGTGAAGATATGTCAATTAGTTTAAAAGTTATTGCAAATTATGACAAAATTCAAAATGGCGGACACGTGGTAGATCCCATCCTGGCAAAATTGGTATCCACGGATTTGGCATGATGCAAGGAATCCATAGATACCCCATTTATGATTTTCTGACAAACTGTCCAAAAGTTATTGGCCAAAATAGCAATTTTTTCATATCTCATGACCCGTAGGTGGCGCTGTTTCCAACTTTGGCAGGGAACCTCAGATCATGCTTCCGATGAAGTGTACCAATTTCTGTTTCGATTGATCAAACTTTGGCCGAGATACAGCCTCTTAGCCGATTTTGGGTGGACCTTGTTAAGTTTGCAACATCATAACACTTTTTTTTCCCAGTATAAAAAAAATTCTGTTCAGTCATTTCTATGCGGCTCAGTCCGAAGATCATTTGAGCACATGTTTGGACAAAATTGGACAAAATTTGAAGGAGGAGTAGCGAAAAAACTGAACACTGTACTTTTCAAAATGGCCACTACTGTAATGGGCGGAGTCTTAAGTTAAGGTATTGCTTGTTATCAGTATGATGAGAGGAATCAGGTGTACTAAGTTTCATGTCTCTAGATCAAAGGGTTCAAAAGTTATAACCATTTCAATGTTGATTTTTTGAACTGGTGGTGGCGCTATGGAGTTGGTCCTAGAGACTCAAAAATTGGTCCAATTACTATTTATTACCATCACTAGAAGTGTACCAAATTTCATCATTTTCCTATTTACGGTTCATAGGGCTGCCATAGACTTCCATTGGCGGAAGAAGAAGAATACTATTATTCTGACAATTCCAATTACTAATATAGCTGCAAGCAGCAATACGGGGCCAAGCCCTGCAAGGCACAGCAAGCAAAAGCCGCTGTAGCGCAATGTGGAGCCAGAAGAGCAAAACATCAGAAATTTAATATACATCAAGCACAGCAAGTTCTGTAAGCACATCAATTACAGCAGCACAGCAAGCATTTAAGCACTAACAGCAGTGCGGAGCCAGAAGAACAAAAAGAGCAGAAATTGAATATACATGTAAATGTACATCAAGCACAGCAGCGCAGCAAGCATTTAAGCACCAACAGCAGTGCAGAGCCGCAAGAACAAAAACAGCAGAAATTAAATATAAATGTAAATGAAGCACAGCGAGCATTTAAGCACCAACAGCAGTGCAGAGCCGGAAGGAATTTAAATGACAACTTTATACACAACTTTAAAGTCATCCCACATGGGACTCGAACCCACGACCAGAATGGTACAGGATTCTAGAGACATGGTTTAGCAGATTGCGCCACTCAGAGGACATACAATCACAAACTTCAGAGGAGAGGCTTCAGTGTAAGAATGAGCACACAAAAGCAAGTTAACCAGATTAGCATGCTAAGCTAGCTTAATGCTAATGTAGCTTATGATGTGGTACATCCAATCCTGGCAAAAGAGATATCCTCGGATTCGACATGACGCAAGGAATCGATAGACACCAATTTTATGATTTTGTGACAAACTGTTCACAAGTTACAGCCTCTGAACCAATTTTGGGTCGACCTTGTTAAATTTGCGACATCATAACTTTTTTTTTTCCAGTATAGCAAAAAATCGGGGACAGTACTTTTATGCGGCTCAGTCCGAAGATCATTTGAGCACCTGTTTGGACAAAATTAGACCAATTTTGAAGGAGGAGTAGCAAAAAAACTGTTTTACATTCGCTCCAATATGGCGGCCAGTCACATTGTTGAAAAATAACATATGAGATATCGTTGAAATCGGCGTAAGCCAAGGAATATATTGACATAAAGAAATCAAATTTCAAGCAATGTTAGCAAAAGTTATAAGCGTTTTTTCAAAAAACAATGATATCTCTGGAACACTAGGTGGCGCTGTGATCAAACTTCCCAGGTACCTTCGGGCCATGCTAATGATGATGCATACCAAATTTGGTGAAGAAATCTCAAATAGTTTAAAAGATATTGCAAATTATGACAAAATTCAAAATGGCGGACACATGGTACATCCCATCATGGCAAAATCGATATCCACGGATTCGTCATGACCCAAGGAATCGATAGACACCAAGAATATAATTTTCTGACAAACCGTTCACAAGTTATTGGCCAAAATATGCATTTTCCATATCTCATGACCCGTAGGTGGCGCTGTTCCCAACTTTGGCATGGAACCTCAGAGCATACTTCCGATGAAGCGTACCAATTTTAATTTCGATTGATCAAACTTTGGCCGAGATACAGCCTCTGAACCAATTTTTGGTCGACCTCATTAACTTTGCAACATCATAACTTTTTTTTTTCCAGTATAAAAAAAAAATCTGTTCAGTCATTTCTATGCGGCTCAGTCCGATGATCATTTGAGCACATGTTTGGACAAAATTAGACCAATTTTGAAGGAGGAGTAGCGAAAAAACGGAATACTGTACTTTTCAAAATGGCTACTACTGTAATGGGCGGAGTCTTAATGTATGATATTGATTGTGATCAGTATGATGAGAGCAATCAGGTGTACTATGTCTCATTGCTGTGGTTCAAAGGGTTCAAAAGTTATAGCCGTTTCAATGTTGAATTTTTGAACTGGTGGTGGCGCTATAGAGTTGGTCCTGCAGACTCCAAAATTGGTCTAATTACTATTCATGGTCATATCTACAATTGTGCCAAATTTCATCATTTTCCTATGTATGGTTCATAGGGCTGCCATAGACTCCCATTTGCGGAAGAAGAAGAATTGTTATTCTGACAATAACAATTACTAATATAGCTGCAAGCAGCAATACAGGGGCCAAGCCCTTAAACGCACCGCAAGCAGAACAAGTATGGCGCACAGCAAGCACAGCCAGCACATCATGTACATGAAGCACAGCAAGTACTGTAAGCACTGCAGCGCAGCATATATTTAAGCACCAACAGCAGTGCGGAGCCAGAAGAACAAAAAGAGCAGAAATTGAATATACATGTAAATGTACATCAAGCACAGCAGCGCAGCAAGCATTTAAGCACCAAAAGCAGTGCAAAGCCGGAAGGAATTGAAATGACAACTTTATACAAAGTTTTAATGTTGTTCCACACAGGACTCGAACCCACGACCGGAATGATTCGAGATTCATGACATGTGGTTTAGCAACTTCCGCCACTCAGAGGACGTGAATTGGTTAGCAAGGCAACAAACACAGGCTAGCTCAACTTTGCAGACGAATATCTCGGGAATGGTAGCGAATATCAAAAATCTGTTCAGTAATTTCTGTGCGGCTCGGTCCAAAGATCATTTGATAAAATTTCTGTTCAAACTGTTCAAAAGTTATTGGCCAAAATAGCCATTTTCCAGATCTCATGACCCGTAGGTGGCGCTGTTCCCAACTTTGGCATGGAACCTCAGATCATGCTTCCGATGAAGTGTACCAATTTTCGTTTTGATTGATCAAAGTTTGGCAGAGCTATAGCTTCTGAACCAATTTTGAGTCGACCATGTTAAGTTTGCCACATCATAACTTTTTTTTTTCCAGTATAGCAAAAAATTCTGTTCAGTCATTTCTATGCGGATCAGTCCGAAGATCATTTGAGCACATGTTTGGACAAAATTGGACAAAATTTGAAGGAGGAGTAGCGAAAAAACTGTTTTTCATTTGTTCCAATATGGCGGATAGTCACATCGTTGGAAAATGACAAATGAGATATCGACGGAATCGGCATAAGCCAAGGAAAATAATGAAGCAAAGAACTCAAAATTTGAACAATTTTTTCAAAAGTTATAAGCATTTTTGCAAAAGACCTTATATCTCTGGAACACTAGGTGGCGCTGTGTTCAGTCTTCTCATGTACCTTCAGGGAATTGTGTCAATCATCCATACTAAATTTTGTGAAGATATGTCAAATAGTTTAAAAGTTATTGCAAATTATGACAAAATTCAAAATGGCGGACACATGGTACATCTCATCCTGGCAAAATCGGTATCCCCGGATTTGGCTTGACGCAAGGAATCCATAGATACCACATTTATGATTTTATGACAAACTGTTTAAAAGTTATTGGCCAAAATATCTATTTTCCATATCTCATGACCCATAGGTGGCGCTGTTCCCAACTTTGGCATGTAACCTCAGACCATGCTTCCAATCAAGTGTACCAATTTTTGTTTCGATTGATCAAACTTTGGCCGAGATACAGCCTCTACACCAATTTTGGGTCAACCTCATTAAGTTTGCGACATCATAACTTTTGAACAAAGATGAATAAAAAAAAATCTGTTCAGTCATTTCTGTGCGGCTCAATCCAAAGATCATTTGAGCAAATTTTGGACAAAATTGGAGAAATTTTGAAGGAGGAGTAGCGAAAAAACTGAATACTGTACTTTTCAAAATGGCCACTACTGTAATGGGCGGAGTCTTAATGTAATGTATTGGTTGTGATCAGAATGATGAGAGGAATCAGGTGTACTAAGTTTCATTTCTCTAGATCAAAGGGTTCAAAAGTTATAACCATTTCAATGTTGAATTTTTGAACTGGTGGTGGCGCTATGGAGTTGGTCCTAGAGATTTAAAAATTGGTCCAATTACTAATCATTAGCATCACTAGAAGTGTACCAAATTTCATAATTTTCCTATGTTCCGTTGATAGGGCTGCCATTGACTCCCATTCGGGAAGAAGAAGAATAATAATAATAATAATAAATATAGCTGCAAGCAGCAATACGGGGCCAAGCCCTGCAAGGCAGAGCAAGCAACAGCCGCTGTAGCGCAATGCGGAGCCAGAAGAGCAAAACATCAGAAATTTAATGTACATCAAGCACAGTAAGCACATCAATTACAGCAGCACAGCTAGCATTTAAGCACCAACAGCAGTGCAGAGCCGGAAGGAATTTAAATTATTATTTTATACACAATTTCAAAGTCGCCCCACACTGGTCTCGAACCCACGACCACAATGGTTCGGGATTCATGACGCATGGTTGAACCACTTGCGCCACCCAGAGGACATGTTTTACAAAGCTGCAGAGGAGAGGCTTCAGTGTGTGAATGAGCACACAAAATCATGTTAACGAGATTAGCATGCTAAGCTAACTTAATGCTAATATAGCTTATGATGTGGTACATCCAATGCTGGCAAAATAGATATCCTCAGATTCGACATGACGCAAGGAATCGATAGACACCAATTTTATGATTTTGTGACAAACTGTTCACAAGTTACAGCCTCTGAACCAATTATGGGTTGACCTCATTAAGTTTGCGACATCATAACTTTTTTTTTCCAGTATAGCAAAAAAATCGGGGACAGTACTTTTATGCGGCTCAGTCCGAAGATCATTTGAGTACATGTTTGGACAAAATTAGACCAATTTTGAAGGAGGAGTAGCGAAAAAACTGTTTTACATTCACTCCAATATGGCGGCCAGTCACATTGTTGATAAATAACATATGAGATATCGTTGAAATCGGCATAAGCCAAGGAATATATTGACATAAAGAAATCAAATTTCAAGCAATGTTAGCAAAAGTTATAAGCGTTTTTTCAAAAAACAATGATATCTCTGGAACACTAGGTGGCGCTGTGATCAAATTTCTCAGGTACCTTCGGGCCATGCTAATGATGATCCATACCAAATTTGGTGAAGAAATTTCAAATAGTTTAAAAGATATTGCAAATTATGACATCATTCAAAATGGCGGACACGTGGTACATCCCATCATGGCAAAATCGATATCCACGGATTTGTCATGACCCAAGGAATCGATAGACACCAAGTTTATAATTTTCTGACAAACTGTTCATAAGTTATTGGCCAAAATATGCATTTTCCATATCTCATGACCCGTAGGTGGCGCTGTTCCCAACTTTGGCATGGAACCTCAGATCATGCTTCCGATGAAGTGTACCAATTTTCGTTTCGATTGATCAAAGTTTGGCCGAGCTATAGCTTCTGAACCAATTTTGGGTCGACCTCGTTAAGTTTGCGACATCATAACTTTTTTTTTTCCAATATAGCAAAAAAATCGGGGACAGTACTTTTATGCGGCTCAGTCCGAAGATCATTTGAGTACATGTTTGGACAAAATTAGACCAATTTTGAAGGAGGAGTAGCAAAAAAACTGCATACTGTACTTTTCAAAATGGCCACTACTGTAATGGGCGGAGTCTTGATGTAAGATATTGGTTCTGATCAGCATGATGAGATAAATCAGGTGTACTAAGTTTCATTTTTCTAGATCAAAGGGTTCAAAAGTTATAACCATTTCAATGTTGGATTTTTGAACTGCTGGTGGCGCTATAGAGTTGGTCCTAGAGACTCAAAAATTGCTACAATTACTTTTCATTACCATCACTACAAGTGTGCCAAATTTCATCATTTTCCTATGTATGGTTCATAGGGCTGCCATAGACTTCAAGAGGAGGAAGAAGAATAATAATAATAATAATAATAAGAAAACTAACAGATACAATAGGTGCCATAGCCCCTTCGGGGCTTGGCCCCTAATAATAAGAAAACTAACAGATACAATAGGTGCCTAGCCCCTTGGGCTTGGCCCCTAATAAGAAAACTAACAGATACAATAGGTGCCTTGCCCCTTCGGGGCTTGGCCCCTAATAATAAGAAAACTAACAGATACAATAGGTGCCTTGCCCCTTCGGGGCTTGGCCCCTAAATATAGCTGCAAGCAGCAATACGGGGCCAAGCCCTGCAAGGCACAGCAAGAAAAAGCTGCTGTAGCGCAATGCGGAGCCAGAAGAGCAAAACATTAGATATTTAATGTACATCAAGCACAGCAAGTTCTGTAAGCACATCAATTACAGCAGCACAGCAAGCATTTAAGCACCAACAGCAGTGCGGAGCCAGAAGAACAAAAAGAGCAGAAATTGAATATACATGTAAATGTACATGAAGCACAGCAGCGCAGCAAGCATTTAAGCACCAACAGCAGTGCAGAGCCGCAAGAACAAAAACAGCAGAAATGAAATATAAATGTAGCACAGCGAGCATTTAAGCACCAACAGCAGTGCAGAGCCGGAAGGAATTTAAATGACAACTTCATACACAACTTTAAAGTCATCCCACATGGGACTCGAACCCACGACCAGAATGGTTCAGGATTCTAGATACATGGTTTAGCAGATTGCACCACTCAGAGGATGTACAATCACAGACTGCAGAGGAGAGGCTTCAGTGTAAGAATGAGCACACAAAATCATGTTAACGAGATTAGCATGCTAAGCTAACTTAATGCTAATATAGCTTATGATGTGGTACATCCAATCCTGGCAAAATAGATATCCTCAGATTCAACATGACGCAAGGAATCGATAGACACCAATTTTATGATTTTGTGACAAACTGTTCACAAGTTACAGCCTCTGAACCAATTATGGGTTGACCTCATTAAGTTTGCGACATCATAACTTTTTTTTTCCAGTAGAGCAAAAAAATCGGGGACAGTACTTTTATGCGGCTCAGTCCGAAGATCATTTGAGTACATGTTTGGACAAAATTAGACCAATTTTGAAGGAGGAGTAGCGAAAAAACTGTTTTACATTCACTCCAATATGGCGGCCAGTCACATTGTTGATAAATAACATATGAGATATCGTTGAAATCGGCATAAGCCAAGGAATATATTGACATAAAGAAATCAAATTTCAAGCAATGTTAGCAAAAGTTATAAGCGTTTTTTCAAAAAACAATGATATCTCTGGAACACTAGGTGGCGCTGTGATCAAATTTCTCAGGTACCTTCGGGCCATGCTAATGATGATCCATACCAAATTTGGTGAAGAAATTTCAAATAGTTTAAAAGATATTGCAAATTATGACATCATTCAAAATGGCGGACACGTGGTACATCCCATCATGGCAAAATCGATATCCACGGATTTGTCATGACCCAAGGAATCGATAGACACCAAGTTTATAATTTTCTGACAAACTGTTCATAAGTTATTGGCCAAAATATGCATTTTCCATATCTCATGACCCGTAGGTGGCGCTGTTCCCAACTTTGGCATGGAACCTCAGATCATGCTTCCGATGAAGTGTACCAATTTTCGTTTCGATTGATCAAAGTTTGGCCGAGCTATAGCTTCTGAACCAATTTTGGGTCGACCTCGTTAAGTTTGCGACATCATAACTTTTTTTTTTCCAATATAGCAAAAAAATCGGGGACAGTACTTTTATGCGGCTCAGTCCGAAGATCATTTGAGTACATGTTTGGACAAAATTAGACCAATTTTGAAGGAGGAGTAGCAAAAAAACTGCATACTGTACTTTTCAAAATGGCCACTACTGTAATGGGCGGAGTCTTAATGTAAGATATTGGTTCTAATCAGCATGATGAGATGAATCAGGTGTACTAAGTTTCATTTTTCTAGATCAAAGGGTTCAAAAGTTATAACCATTTCAATGTTGAATTTTTGAACTGCTGGTGGCGCTATAGAGTTGGACCTAGAGACTCAAAAATTGCTACAATTACTTTTCATTACCATCACTACAAGTGTGCCAAATTTCATCATTTTCCTATGTATGGTTCATAGGGCTGCCATAGACTTCCATTGGCGGAAGAAGAAGAAGAAGAATAATAATAAATATAGCTGCAAGCAGCAATACGGGGCCAAGCCCTGCAAGGCAGAGCAAGCAACAGCCGCTGTAGCGCAATGCGGAGCCAGAAGAGCAAAACATCAGAAATTTAATGTACATCAAGCACAGTAAGCACATCAATTACAGCAGCACAGCTAGCATTTAAGCACCAACAGCAGTGCAGAGCCGGAAGGAATTTAAATTATTATTTTATACACAATTTCAAAGTCGCCCCACACTGGTCTCGAACCCACGACCACAATGGTTCGGGATTCATGACGCATGGTTGAACCACTTGCGCCACCCAGAGGACATGTTTTACAAAGCTGCAGAGGAGAGGCTTCAGTGTGTAAATGAGCACACAAAATCATGTTAACGAGATTAGCATGCTAAGCTAACTTAATGCTAATATAGCTTATGATGTGGTACATCCAATGCTGGCAAAATAGATATCCTCAGATTCGACATGACGCAAGGAATCGATAGACACCAATTTTATGATTTTGTGACAAACTGTTCACAAGTTACAGCCTCTGAACCAATTATGGGTTGACCTCATTAAGTTTGCGACATCATAACTTTTTTTTTCCAGTATAGCAAAAAAATCGGGGACAGTACTTTTATGCGGCTCAGTCCGAAGATCATTTGAGTACATGTTTGGACAAAATTAGACCAATTTTGAAGGAGGAGTAGCGAAAAAACTGTTTTACATTCACTCCAATATGGCGGCCAGTCACATTGTTGATAAATAACATATGAGATATCGTTGAAATCGGCATAAGCCAAGGAATATATTGACATAAAGAAATCAAATTTCAAGCAATGTTAGCAAAAGTTATAAGCGTTTTTTCAAAAAACAATGATATCTCTGGAACACTAGGTGGCGCTGTGATCAAATTTCTCAGGTACCTTCGGGCCATGCTAATGATGATCCATACCAAATTTGGTGAAGAAATTTCAAATAGTTTAAAAGATATTGCAAATTATGACATCATTCAAAATGGCGGACACGTGGTACATCCCATCATGGCAAAATCGATATCCACGGATTTGTCATGACCCAAGGAATCGATAGACACCAAGTTTATAATTTTCTGACAAACTGTTCATAAGTTATTGGCCAAAATATGCATTTTCCATATCTCATGACCCGTAGGTGGCGCTGTTCCCAACTTTGGCATGGAACCTCAGATCATGCTTCCGATGAAGTGTACCAATTTTCGTTTCGATTGATCAAAGTTTGGCCGAGCTATAGCTTCTGAACCAATTTTGGGTCGACCTCGTTAAGTTTGCGACGTCATAACTTTTGATCAGAGAAGAATAAAAAAAATCGGGGACAGTACTTTTATGCGGCTCAGTCCGAAGATCATTTGAGTACATGTTTGGACAAAATTAGACCAATTTTGAAGGAGGAGTAGCAAAAAAACTGCATACTGTACTTTTCAAAATGGCCACTACTGTAATGGGCGGAGTCTTAATGTAAGATATTGGTTCTAATCAGCATGATGAGATGAATCAGGTGTACTAAGTTTCATTTTTCTAGATCAAAGGGTTCAAAAGTTATAACCATTTCAATGTTGAATTTTTGAACTGCTGGTGGCGCTATAGAGTTGGACCTAGAGACTCAAAAATTGCTACAATTACTTTTCATTACCATCACTACAAGTGTGCCAAATTTCATCATTTTCCTATGTATGGTTCATAGGGCTGCCATAGACTTCAAGAGGAGGAAGAAGAATAATAATAATAATAATAATAAGAAAACTAACAGATACAATAGGTGCCATAGCCCCTTCGGGGCTTGGCCCCTAATAAGAAAACTAACAGATACAATAGGTGCCTTGCCCCTTCGGGGCTTGGCCCCTAAATATAGCTGCAAGCAGCAATACAGGGGCCAAGCCGCTGTAGCACAGTAGGGCTGTAGTGCAATGTGGAGCCAGAAGAGCAAAAACAGCAGAAATAGAATGTACATGAAGAACAGATGGGTTCAGAGGTACAGATAGGATGAAATCAAAATGAAAAAAAGTTCTGATGAGAACAAACACAGAATGTAGAAAAAACACATTTCTAATCCCAGTGTTAGAAACATTAGTACAGCTTTTACCCAGATGATAAAGGAGTTGAAATGACAATTTTATACACAAATTCCAAAGTCGCCCCACACTGGTCTCGAACCCACGACCGGAACGGTTCAGGATTCATGACGCATGGTTGAACAGATTGCGCCACCCAGAGGACTTGTTTTACAAAGCTTCAGAGCAGAGGCTTCAGTGTAAGAATAAGCACACAAAATCATGTTAACGAGATTAGCATGCTAAGCTAGCTTAATGCTAATGTAGCTTATGGTTATCCTGATAGCTGAAGAGCCACATTAGAAAGAATGGCATCTGGTTAGCATGCTAACCAATTATTATGCTAAGTTAACTAGCATAAGGCAAAAAACACAGGCTAGGTCAAATTTGAAGATGAATATCTCTGGAACGGTAGCGAATATCAGAAATCTGTTCAGTCATTTCTGTGCGGCTCAGTCCAAAGATCATCTGTTCAAATTTTGGACAAAATTGAGCAAGATTTGAAGGAGGAGTAGCGAAAAAACTGTTTTTCATTTGTTCCAATATGGCGGATAGTCACATTGTTGGAAAATGACAAATGAGATATCAACGGAATCGGCATAAGCCAAGGAACATAATGACGTAAAGAAATCAAAATTTGAACAATGTTTTCAAAAGTTATAAGCGTTTTTGCAAAATACCTTATATCTCTGGAACACTAGGTGGCGCTGTGTTTAGTCTTCTCATGTACCTTCAGGGCATTGTGTCGATCATCCATACTAAATTTTGTGAAGATATGTCAAATAGTTTAAAAGTTATTGCAAATTATGACAAAATTCAAAATGGCGGACACGTGGTACATCCCATCCTGGCAAAATCGGGATCCCCGGATTTGGCTTGACGCAAGGAATCCATAGATACCACATTTATGATTTTATGACAAACTGTTCAAAAGTTATTGGCCAAAATAGCCATTTTCCATATCTCATGACCCGTAGGTGGCGCTGTTCCCAACTTTGGCATGGAACCTCAGATCAAGCTTCTGATGAGGTGTACCAATTTTTGTTTCGATTGATCAAATTTTGGCCGAGATACAGCCTCTTAGCCAATTTAGGGTGGACCTCGTCAAGTTTGTGACATCATAGCTTTTGAACAAAGATGAATAAAAAAAAATGGTTCAGTCATTTCTGTGCGGCTCAGTCCAAAGATCATTTGAGCAAATTTTGGACAAAATTGGAGAAATTTTGAAGGAGGAGTAGAGAAAAAACTGAATACTGTACTTTTCAAAATGGCTACTACTGTAATGGGCGGAGTCTTAATGGTCTATATTGGTTTTGATCAGCATGATGAGAGGAATCAGGTGTCCTAAGTATTATTTTTCTAGATCAAATGGTTCAAAAGTTATAATCATTTCAATGTTGAATTTTTGAACTGGTGGTGGCGCTATAGAGTTGGCCCTAGAGACACCAAATTTGGTCCAATTACTATTCATGGCCATCTCTACAACTGTGCCAAATTTCATCATTTTCCTATGTACGGTTCATAGGGCTGCCATAGACTTCCATTGGCGGAAGAAGAAGAATACTATTATTCTGACAATTCCAATTACCAATATAGCTGCAAGCAGCAATACGGGGCCAAGCCCTGCAAGGCAGAGCAAGCAACAGCCGCTGTAGCGCAATGCGGAGCCAGAAGAGCAAAACATCAGAAATTTAATGTACATCAAGCACAGTAAGCACATCAATTACAGCAGCACAGCTAGCATTTAAGCACCAACAGCAGTGCAGAGCCGGAAGGAATTTAAATTATTATTTTATACACAATTTCAAAGTCGCCCCACACTGGTCTCGAACCCACGACCACAATGGTTCGGGATTCATGACGCATGGTTGAACCACTTGCGCCACCCAGAGGACATGTTTTACAAAGCTGCAGAGGAGAGGCTTCAGTGTGTGAATGAGCACACAAAATCATGTTAACGAGATTAGCATGCTAAGCTAACTTAATGCTAATATAGCTTATGATGTGGTACATCCAATGCTGGCAAAATAGATATCCTCAGATTCGACATGACGCAAGGAATCGATAGACACCAATTTTATGATTTTGTGACAAACTGTTCACAAGTTACAGCCTCTGAACCAATTATGGGTTGACCTCATTAAGTTTGCGACATCATAACTTTTTTTTTCCAGTATAGCAAAAAAATCGGGGACAGTACTTTTATGCGGCTCAGTCCGAAGATCATTTGAGTACATGTTTGGACAAAATTAGACCAATTTTGAAGGAGGAGTAGCGAAAAAACTGTTTTACATTCACTCCAATATGGCGGCCAGTCACATTGTTGATAAATAACATATGAGATATCGTTGAAATCGGCATAAGCCAAGGAATATATTGACATAAAGAAATCAAATTTCAAGCAATGTTAGCAAAAGTTATAAGCGTTTTTTCAAAAAACAATGATATCTCTGGAACACTAGGTGGCGCTGTGATCAAATTTCTCAGGTACCTTCGGGCCATGCTAATGATGATCCATACCAAATTTGGTGAAGAAATTTCAAATAGTTTAAAAGATATTGCAAATTATGACATCATTCAAAATGGCGGACACGTGGTACATCCCATCATGGCAAAATCGATATCCACGGATTTGTCATGACCCAAGGAATCGATAGACACCAAGTTTATAATTTTCTGACAAACTGTTCATAAGTTATTGGCCAAAATATGCATTTTCCATATCTCATGACCCGTAGGTGGCGCTGTTCCCAACTTTGGCATGGAACCTCAGATCATGCTTCCGATGAAGTGTACCAATTTTCGTTTCGATTGATCAAAGTTTGGCCGAGCTATAGCTTCTGAACCAATTTTGGGTCGACCTCGTTAAGTTTGCGACGTCATAACTTTTGATCAGAGAAGAATAAAAAAAATCGGGGACAGTACTTTTATGCGGCTCAGTCCGAAGATCATTTGAGTACATGTTTGGACAAAATTAGACCAATTTTGAAGGAGGAGTAGCAAAAAAACTGCATACTGTACTTTTCAAAATGGCCACTACTGTAATGGGCGGAGTCTTAATGTAAGATATTGGTTCTAATCAGCATGATGAGATGAATCAGGTGTACTAAGTTTCATTTTTCTAGATCAAAGGGTTCAAAAGTTATAACCATTTCAATGTTGAATTTTTGAACTGCTGGTGGCGCTATAGAGTTGGACCTAGAGACTCAAAAATTGCTACAATTACTTTTCATTACCATCACTACAAGTGTGCCAAATTTCATCATTTTCCTATGTATGGTTCATAGGGCTGCCATAGACTTCAAGAGGAGGAAGAAGAATAATAATAATAATAAATATAGCTGCAAGCAGCAATACAGGGGCCAAGCCCTTAAACGCACCGCAAGCAGAACAAGTATGGCGCACAGCAAGCACAGCCAGCACATCATGTACATGAAGCACAACAAGTACTGTAAGCACTGCAGCGCAGCATATATTTAAGCACCAACAGCAGTGCGGAGCCAGAAGAACAAAAAGAGCAGAAATTGAATATACATGTAAATGTACATCAAGCACAGCAGCGCAGCAAGCATTTAAGCACCAAAAGCAGTGCAAAGCCGGAAGGAATTGAAATGACAACTTTATACAAATTTTTTATGTTGTTCCACGCAGGACTCGAACCCACGACCAGAATGGTTCGGGAATCATGACATGTGGTTTAGCAACTTGCGCCACTCAGAGGACAAAACCTGCAGAGGAGAGGCTTCATAGTAAGATTAAGGACAGAAAGCATGTTAACCAGATTAGCATGCTAAGCTAGCTTAATGCTAATGTAGCTTATGATTAACCTGATAGCTGAAGCTGAACATTAGAAAGAATGGCATCTGGTTTGCATGCTAACCAACTATTATGCTAAGCTAACTAGCATAAGGCAACAAACACAGGCTAGGTCAACTTCAGAGATGAATATCTCGGGAACGGTAGCAAATATCAAAAATCTGTTCAATCATTTCTGTGCGGCACAGTCCAAAGAACATCTGATCAAATATTGGACAAAATTGAGCAAGATTTGAAGGAGGAGTAGCGAAAAAACTGTTTTTCATTTGTTCCAATATGGCGGATAGGCACATTGTTGGAAAATGACAAATGAGATACCAACGGAATCAGCATAAGCCAAGGAACATAATGACATAAATAAATCAAAATTTGAACAATGTTTCCAAAAGTTATAAGTGTTTTTGCAAAATAGCTAATATCTCTGGAACACTAGGTGGCGCTGTGTTCAGTCTTCTCATGTACCTTCAAGGCATTGTGTCGATCATCCATACATAATTTTGCGAAGATATATCAAATAGTTTAAAAATTATTGCAAATTATGACAAAATTAAAAATGGCGGACATGTGGTTCATCCGATCTTGGATAATTTGGTATCCACGGATTCGGCATGATGCAAGGAATCCATAGATACCACATTTATGATTTTCTGACAAACTGTTCAAAGGTTATTGGCCAAAATAGCAATTTTTCATATCTCATTACCCGTAGGTGGCGCTGTTTCCAACTTTGGCATGGAACCTCAGGTCATGCTTCTGATGAAGCCTACCAATTTTCGTTTCGATTGATGAATTTTTGGCTGAGATACAGCCTCTGAACCAATTTTGGGTCGACCTCGTTAACTTTGTGACATCATAACTTTTTTTTTCCAGAATAGCAAAAAATTCTGTTCAGTCATTTCTGTCCGGCTCAGTTCAAAGATCATTTGAGCATATGTTTGGACAAAATTAGACCAATTTTGAAGGAGGAGTAGCAAAAAAACTGCATACTGTACTTTTCAAAATGGCCACTACTGTAATGGGTGGAGTCTTAATGTAAGATATTGGTTCTGATCAGCATGATGAGATGAATCAGGTGTACTAAGTTTCATTTTTCTAGATCAAAGGGTTCAAAAGTTATAACCATTTCAATGTTGAATTTTTTAACTGCTGGTGGCGCTATAGCGTTGGTCCTAGACACTCAAAAATTGCTACAATTACTTTTCATTAGCATCACTACAAGTGTGCGAAATTTCATCATTTTCCTATGTACGGTTCATAGGGCTGCCATAGACTTCCATTGGCGGAAGAAGAAGAAAATTGTTATTCTGACAATAACAATTGCTAATATAGCTGCAAGCAGCAATACGGGGCCAAGCCCTGCAAGGCAGAGCAAGCAACAGCCGCTGTAGCGCAATGCGGAGCCAGAAGAGCAAAACATCAGAAATTTAATGTACATCAAGCACAGTAAGCACATCAATTACAGCAGCACAGCTAGCATTTAAGCACCAACAGCAGTGCAGAGCCGGAAGGAATTTAAATTATTATTTTATACACAATTTCAAAGTCGCCCCACACTGGTCTCGAACCCACGACCACAATGGTTCGGGATTCATGACGCATGGTTGAACCACTTGCGCCACCCAGAGGACATGTTTTACAAAGCTGCAGAGGAGAGGCTTCAGTGTGTGAATGAGCACACAAAATCATGTTAACGAGATTAGCATGCTAAGCTAACTTAATGCTAATATAGCTTATGATGTGGTACATCCAATGCTGGCAAAATAGATATCCTCAGATTCGACATGACGCAAGGAATCGATAGACACCAATTTTATGATTTTGTGACAAACTGTTCACAAGTTACAGCCTCTGAACCAATTATGGGTTGACCTCATTAAGTTTGCGACATCATAACTTTTTTTTTCCAGTATAGCAAAAAAATCGGGGACAGTACTTTTATGCGGCTCAGTCCGAAGATCATTTGAGTACATGTTTGGACAAAATTAGACCAATTTTGAAGGAGGAGTAGCGAAAAAACTGTTTTACATTCACTCCAATATGGCGGCCAGTCACATTGTTGATAAATAACATATGAGATATCGTTGAAATCGGCATAAGCCAAGGAATATATTGACATAAAGAAATCAAATTTCAAGCAATGTTAGCAAAAGTTATAAGCGTTTTTTCAAAAAACAATGATATCTCTGGAACACTAGGTGGCGCTGTGATCAAATTTCTCAGGTACCTTCGGGCCATGCTAATGATGATCCATACCAAATTTGGTGAAGAAATTTCAAATAGTTTAAAAGATATTGCAAATTATGACATCATTCAAAATGGCGGACACGTGGTACATCCCATCATGGCAAAATCGATATCCACGGATTTGTCATGACCCAAGGAATCGATAGACACCAAGTTTATAATTTTCTGACAAACTGTTCATAAGTTATTGGCCAAAATATGCATTTTCCATATCTCATGACCCGTAGGTGGCGCTGTTCCCAACTTTGGCATGGAACCTCAGATCATGCTTCCGATGAAGTGTACCAATTTTCGTTTCGATTGATCAAAGTTTGGCCGAGCTATAGCTTCTGAACCAATTTTGGGTCGACCTCGTTAAGTTTGCGACGTCATAACTTTTTTTTTTCCAATATAGCAAAAAAATCGGGGACAGTACTTTTATGCGGCTCAGTCCGAAGATCATTTGAGTACATGTTTGGACAAAATTAGACCAATTTTGAAGGAGGAGTAGCAAAAAAACTGCATACTGTACTTTTCAAAATGGCCACTACTGTAATGGGCGGAGTCTTAATGTAAGATATTGGTTCTAATCAGCATGATGAGATGAATCAGGTGTACTAAGTTTCATTTTTCTAGATCAAAGGGTTCAAAAGTTATAACCATTTCAATGTTGAATTTTTGAACTGCTGGTGGCGCTATAGAGTTGGACCTAGAGACTCAAAAATTGCTACAATTACTTTTCATTACCATCACTACAAGTGTGCCAAATTTCATCATTTTCCTATGTATGGTTCATAGGGCTGCCATAGACTTCAAGAGGAGGAAGAAGAATAATAATAATAATAATAATAAGAAAACTAACAGATACAATAGGTGCCATAGCCCCTTCGGGGCTTGGCCCCTAATAATAAGAAAACTAACAGATACAATAGGTGCCATAGCCCCTTCGGGGCTTGGCCCCTAAATATAGCTGCAAGCAGCAATACGGGGCCAAGCCCTGCAAGGCAGAGCAAGCAACAGCCGCTGTAGCGCAATGCGGAGCCAGAAGAGCAAAACATCAGAAATTTAATGTACATCAAGCACAGTAAGCACATCAATTACAGCAGCACAGCTAGCATTTAAGCACCAACAGCAGTGCAGAGCCGGAAGGAATTTAAATTATTATTTTATACACAATTTCAAAGTCGCCCCACACTGGTCTCGAACCCACGACCACAATGGTTCGGGATTCATGACGCATGGTTGAACCACTTGCGCCACCCAGAGGACATGTTTTACAAAGCTGCAGAGGAGAGGCTTCAGTGTGTGAATGAGCACACAAAATCATGTTAACGAGATTAGCATGCTAAGCTAACTTAATGCTAATATAGCTTATGATGTGGTACATCCAATGCTGGCAAAATAGATATCCTCAGATTCGACATGACGCAAGGAATCGATAGACACCAATTTTATGATTTTGTGACAAACTGTTCACAAGTTACAGCCTCTGAACCAATTATGGGTTGACCTCATTAAGTTTGCGACATCATAACTTTTTTTTTCCAGTATAGCAAAAAAATCGGGGACAGTACTTTTATGCGGCTCAGTCCGAAGATCATTTGAGTACATGTTTGGACAAAATTAGACCAATTTTGAAGGAGGAGTAGCGAAAAAACTGTTTTACATTCACTCCAATATGGCGGCCAGTCACATTGTTGATAAATAACATATGAGATATCGTTGAAATCGGCATAAGCCAAGGAATATATTGACATAAAGAAATCAAATTTCAAGCAATGTTAGCAAAAGTTATAAGCGTTTTTTCAAAAAACAATGATATCTCTGGAACACTAGGTGGCGCTGTGATCAAATTTCTCAGGTACCTTCGGGCCATGCTAATGATGATCCATACCAAATTTGGTGAAGAAATTTCAAATAGTTTAAAAGATATTGCAAATTATGACATCATTCAAAATGGCGGACACGTGGTACATCCCATCATGGCAAAATCGATATCCACGGATTTGTCATGACCCAAGGAATCGATAGACACCAAGTTTATAATTTTCTGACAAACTGTTCATAAGTTATTGGCCAAAATATGCATTTTCCATATCTCATGACCCGTAGGTGGCGCTGTTCCCAACTTTGGCATGGAACCTCAGATCATGCTTCCGATGAAGTGTACCAATTTTCGTTTCGATTGATCAAAGTTTGGCCGAGCTATAGCTTCTGAACCAATTTTGGGTCGACCTCGTTAAGTTTGCGACATCATAACTTTTTTTTTTCCAATATAGCAAAAAAATCGGGGACAGTACTTTTATGCGGCTCAGTCCGAAGATCATTTGAGTACATGTTTGGACAAAATTAGACCAATTTTGAAGGAGGAGTAGCAAAAAAACTGCATACTGTACTTTTCAAAATGGCCACTACTGTAATGGGCGGAGTCTTGATGTAAGATATTGGTTCTGATCAGCATGATGAGATAAATCAGGTGTACTAAGTTTCATTTTTCTAGATCAAAGGGTTCAAAAGTTATAACCATTTCAATGTTGGATTTTTGAACTGCTGGTGGCGCTATAGAGTTGGTCCTAGAGACTCAAAAATTGCTACAATTACTTTTCATTACCATCACTACAAGTGTGCCAAATTTCATCATTTTCCTATGTATGGTTCATAGGGCTGCCATAGACTTCAAGAGGAGGAAGAATAATAATAATAATAAATATAGCTGCAAGCAGCAATACGGGGCCAAGCCCTGCAAGGCAGAGCAAGCAACAGCCGCTGTAGCGCAATGCGGAGCCAGAAGAGCAAAACATCAGAAATTTAATGTACATCAAGCACAGTAAGCACATCAATTACAGCAGCACAGCTAGCATTTAAGCACCAACAGCAGTGCAGAGCCGGAAGGAATTTAAATTATTATTTTATACACAATTTCAAAGTCGCCCCACACTGGTCTCGAACCCACGACCACAATGGTTCGGGATTCATGACGCATGGTTGAACCACTTGCGCCACCCAGAGGACATGTTTTACAAAGCTGCAGAGGAGAGGCTTCAGTGTGTGAATGAGCACACAAAATCATGTTAACGAGATTAGCATGCTAAGCTAACTTAATGCTAATATAGCTTATGATGTGGTACATCCAATGCTGGCAAAATAGATATCCTCAGATTCGACATGACGCAAGGAATCGATAGACACCAATTTTATGATTTTGTGACAAACTGTTCACAAGTTACAGCCTCTGAACCAATTATGGGTTGACCTCATTAAGTTTGCGACATCATAACTTTTTTTTTCCAGTATAGCAAAAAAATCGGGGACAGTACTTTTATGCGGCTCAGTCCGAAGATCATTTGAGTACATGTTTGGACAAAATTAGACCAATTTTGAAGGAGGAGTAGCGAAAAAACTGTTTTACATTCACTCCAATATGGCGGCCAGTCACATTGTTGATAAATAACATATGAGATATCGTTGAAATCGGCATAAGCCAAGGAATATATTGACATAAAGAAATCAAATTTCAAGCAATGTTAGCAAAAGTTATAAGCGTTTTTTCAAAAAACAATGATATCTCTGGAACACTAGGTGGCGCTGTGATCAAATTTCTCAGGTACCTTCGGGCCATGCTAATGATGATCCATACCAAATTTGGTGAAGAAATTTCAAATAGTTTAAAAGATATTGCAAATTATGACATCATTCAAAATGGCGGACACGTGGTACATCCCATCATGGCAAAATCGATATCCACGGATTTGTCATGACCCAAGGAATCGATAGACACCAAGTTTATAATTTTCTGACAAACTGTTCATAAGTTATTGGCCAAAATATGCATTTTCCATATCTCATGACCCGTAGGTGGCGCTGTTCCCAACTTTGGCATGGAACCTCAGATCATGCTTCCGATGAAGTGTACCAATTTTCGTTTCGATTGATCAAAGTTTGGCCGAGCTATAGCTTCTGAACCAATTTTGGGTCGACCTCGTTAAGTTTGCGACATCATAACTTTTTTTTTTCCAATATAGCAAAAAAATCGGGGACAGTACTTTTATGCGGCTCAGTCCGAAGATCATTTGAGTACATGTTTGGACAAAATTAGACCAATTTTGAAGGAGGAGTAGCAAAAAAACTGCATACTGTACTTTTCAAAATGGCCACTACTGTAATGGGCGGAGTCTTGATGTAAGATATTGGTTCTGATCAGCATGATGAGATAAATCAGGTGTACTAAGTTTCATTTTTCTAGATCAAAGGGTTCAAAAGTTATAACCATTTCAATGTTGGATTTTTGAACTGCTGGTGGCGCTATAGAGTTGGTCCTAGAGACTCAAAAATTGCTACAATTACTTTTCATTACCATCACTACAAGTGTGCCAAATTTCATCATTTTCCTATGTATGGTTCATAGGGCTGCCATAGACTTCAAGAGGAGGAAGAAGAATAATAATAATAATAATAATAAGAAAACTAACAGATACAATAGGTGCCATAGCCCCTTCGGGGCTTGGCCCCTAATAATAATAAGAAAACTAACAGATACAATAGGTGCCATAGCCCCTTCGGGGCTTGGCCCCTAAATATAGCTGCAAGCAGCAATACAGGGGCCAAGCCCTTAAACGCACCGCAAGCAGAACAAGTATGGCGCACAGCAAGCACAGCCAGCACATCATGTACATGAAGCACAACAAGTACTGTAAGCACTGCAGCGCAGCATATATTTAAGCACCAACAGCAGTGCGGAGCCAGAAGAACAAAAAGAGCAGAAATTGAATATACATGTAAATGTACATCAAGCACAGCAGCGCAGCAAGCATTTAAGCACCAAAAGCAGTGCAAAGCCGGAAGGAATTGAAATGACAACTTTATACAAATTTTTTATGTTGTTCCACGCAGGACTCGAACCCACGACCGGAATGGTTCGGGAATCATGACATGTGGTTTAGCAACTTGCGCCACTCAGAGGACAAAACCTGCAGAGGAGAGGCTTCATAGTAAGATTAAGGACAGAAAGCATGTTAACCAGATTAGCATGCTAAGCTAGCTTAATGCTAATGTAGCTTATGATTAACCTGATAGCTGAAGCTGAACATTAGAAAGAATGGCATCTGGTTTGCATGCTAACCAATTATTATGCTAAGCTAACTAGCATAAGGCAACAAACACAGGCTAGGTCAACTTCAGAGATGAATATCTCGGGAACGGTAGCAAATATCAAAAATCTGTTCAATCATTTCTGTGCGGCACAGTCCAAAGAACATCTGATCAAATATTGGACAAAATTGAGCAAGATTTGAAGGAGGAGTAGCGAAAAAACTGTTTTTCATTTGTTCCAATATGGCGGATAGGCACATTGTTGGAAAATGACAAATGAGATACCAACGGAATCAGCATAAGCCAAGGAACATAATGACATAAATAAATCAAAATTTGAACAATGTTTCCAAAAGTTATAAGTGTTTTTGCAAAATAGCTAATATCTCTGGAACCCTAGGTGGCGCTGTGTTCAGTCTTCTCATGTACCTTCAAGGCATTGTGTCGATCATCCATACTAAATTTTGCGAAGATATATCAAATAGTTTAAAAATTATTGCAAATTATGACAAAATTTAAAATGGCGGACATGTGGTTCATCCGATCTTGGATAATTCGGTATCCACGGATTCGGCATGATGCAAGGAATCCATAGATACCACATTTATGATTTTCTGACAAACTGTTCAAAGGTTATTGGCCAAAATAGCAATTTTTCATATCTCATTACCCGTAGGTGGCGCTGTTCCCAACTTTGGCATGGAACCTCAGGTCATGCTTCTGATGAACTGTACCAATTTTCGTTTCGATTGATGAATTTTTGGCTGAGATACAGCCTCTGAACCAATTTTGGGTCGACCTTGTTAACTTTGCGACATCATAACTTTTTTTTTTCCAGAATAGCAAAAAATTCTGTTCAGTCATTTCTGTCCGGCTCAGTTCAAAGATCATTTGAGCATATGTTTGGACAAAATTAGACCAATTTTGAAGGAGGAGTAGCGAAAAAACGGAATACTGTACTTTTCAAAATTGCCTCTACTGTAATGGGCGGAGTCTTAATGTAAGATATTGGTTCTGATCAGCATGATGAGATGAATCAGGTGTACTAAGTTTCATTTTTCTAGATCAAAGGGTTCAAAAGTTATAACCATTTCAATGTTGAATTTTTTAACTGCTGGTGGCGCTATAGCGTTGGTCCTAGACACTCAAAAATTGCTACAATTACTTTTCATTAGCATCACTACAAGTGTGCGAAATTTCATCATTTTCCTATGTACGGTTCATAGGGCTGCCATAGACTTCCATTGGCGGAAGAAGAAGAAAATTGTTATTCTGACAATAACAATTGCTAATATAGCTGCAAGCAGCAATACAGGGGCCAAGCCCTGAAGCAGCAGCAACTCTCCCCATCCCTCCCCTCCCCTGCCCTGCCCTCCCCTCCCTGCCCCTCTCCTGCCCCCTCTGCCCCTCTCCTGCCCTTCCTTGAATTTTTGAACTGGTGGTGGCGCTATAGAGGTGGTCCTAGAGACTCTAAAATTGGTTCAATTACTATTCATTACAATCACTACAAGTGTGCTAAATTTGAAAAAACAGCTGTTTTAGTAGTACAAGTGAAAATGAACTCAATATGAAGATGTTTTATATAAATTTGCTGCATGTTATATTTATGGAGATCCTTTCTCAGATACACATCATGTGTGGAACTAAAACAACTTTTCCACCACTTAAGGCCACCGTACTTCTTCAGTCTGGACATGTGCCACACAGGAATCGAACCCACGACCGTAATGGTTCGGGATTCATGACACGTGGTTTAACAACTTGCGCCACTCAGAGGACGTAAATTTCAAAGCTGCAGAGGAGAGGCTTCAGTGTAAGAATAAGCACACAAAAACATGTTAACGAGATTAGCATGCTAAGCTAGCTTAATGCTAATGTAGTTTATGGTTATCCTGATAGCTGAAGAGCCACATTAGAAAGAATGGCATCTGGTTAGCATGCTAACCAATTATTATGCTAAGGTAACTAGCATAAGGCAACAAACACAGGCTAGGTCAACTTCGGAGATGAATATCTCGGGAACGGTAGCAAATATCAAAAATCTGTTCAGTCATTTCTGTGCGGCTCGGTCCAAAGAACATCTGATCAAATTTTGGACAAAATTGAGCAAGATTTGAAGGAGGAGTAGCGAAAAAACTGTTTTTCATTTGTTCCAATATGGCGGATAGTCACATTGTTGGAAAATGACAAATGAGATATCGACAGACTCGGCATAAGCCAAGAAACATAATGACGTAAAGAAATCAAAATTTGAACAATGTTTTCAAAAGTTATAAGCGTTTTTGAAAAAGACCCTATATCTCTGGAACACTAGGTGGCGCTGCGTTCAATCTTCTCATGTACCTTCAGGACATTGTGTCGATGATCCATACTAAATTTTGTGAAGATATGTCAAATAGTTTAAAAGTTATTGCAAATTATGACAAAATTCAAAATGGCGGACACGTGGTACATCCCATCCTGGCAAAATCGGTATCCATGGATTCGGCATGACCCAAGGAATCCATAGATACCACATTTATGATTTTCTGACAAACTGTTCAAAAGTTATTGACCAAAATAGCTATTTTCCATATCTCATGACCTGTAGGTGGCGCTGTTCCCAACTTTGGCAAGGTCCCTCAAACCATGCTTCCAATCAAGTGTACCAATTTTTGTTTCGATTGATCAAACTTTGGCCGAGATACAGCCTCTACACCAATTTTGGGTCAACCTCATTAAGTTTGCGACATCATAACTTTTGAACAAAGATGAATAAAAAAATCTGTTCAGTCATTTCTATGCGGCTCAGTCCAAAGATCATTTGAGCAAATTTTGGACAAAATTGGACAAATTTTGAAGGAGGAGTAGCGAAAAAACGGAATACTGTACTTTACAAAATGGCTACTACTGTAATGGGCGGAGTCTTAATGTAAGCTATTGATTTTGATCACCATGATGAGATGAATCAAGTGTACTAAGTTTTATTTCTCTAGATCAAAGGGTTCAAAAGTTATAACCATTTCAATGTTGAATTTTTGAACTGGTGGTGGCGCTATAGAGTTGGTCCTAGAGACACCAAATTTGGTCCAATTACTATTCATGGCTATCTCTACAACTGTGCCAAATTTCATCATTTTCCTATGTACGGTTCATAGGGCTGCCATAGACTTCCATTGGCGGAAGAAGAAGAAGAAGAAGAAGAAGAATAATAATAATAAGAAAACTAACAGATACAATAGGTGCCTTGCCCCTTCGGGGCTTGGCCCCTAAATATAGCTGCAAGCAGCAATACAGGGGCCAAGCCCTTAAACGCACCGCAAGCAGAACAAGTATGGCGCACAGCAAGCACAGCCAGCACATCATGTACATGAAGCACAGCAAGTACTGTAAGCACTGCAGCGCAGCATATATTTAAGCACCAACAGCAGTGCGGAGCCAGAAGAACAAAAAGAGCAGAAATTGAATATACATGTAAATGTACATCAAGCACAGCAGCGCAGCAAGCATTTAAGCACCAAAAGCAGTGCAAAGCCGGAAGGAATTGAAATGACAACTTTATACAAAGTTTTAATGTTGTTCCACACAGGACTCGAACCCACGACCGGAATGATTCGAGATTCATGACATGTGGTTTAGCAACTTCCGCCACTCAGAGGACGTGAATTGGTTAGCAAGGCAACAAACACAGGCTAGCTCAACTTTGCAGACGAATATCTCGGGAATGGTAGCGAATATCAAAAATCTGTTCAGTAATTTCTGTGCGGCTCGGTCCAAAGATCATTTGATAAAATTTCTGTTCAAACTGTTCAAAAGTTATTGGCCAAAATAGCCATTATCCAGATCTCATGACCCGTAGGTGGCGCTGTTCCCAACTTTGGCATGGAACTTCAGATCATGCTTCCGATGAAGTGTACCAATTTTCGTTTTGATTGATCAAAGTTTGGCAGAGCTATAGCTTCTGAACCAATTTTGAGTCGACCATGTTAAGTTTGCCACATCATAACTTTTTTTTTTCCAGTATAGCAAAAAATTCTGTTCAGTCATTTCTATGCGGATCAGTCCGAAGATCATTTGAGCACATGTTTGGACAAAATTGGACAAAATTTGAAGGAGGAGTAGCGAAAAAAATGTTTTTCATTTGTTCCAATATGGCGGATAGTCACATTGTTGGAAAATGACAAATGAGATATCGACGGAATCGGCATAAGCCAAGGAAAATAATGAAGCAAAGAACTCAAAATTTGAATTTTTTTTTTCAAAAGTTATAAGCGTTTTTGCAAAAGACCTTATATCTCTGGAACACTAGGTGGCGCTGTGTTAAGTCTTCTCATGTACCTTCAGGGAATTGTGTCAATCATCCATACTAAATTTTGTGAAGATATGTCAAATAGTTTAAAAGTTATTGCAAATTATAACAAACTTCAAAATGGCGGCCACGTGGTTCATCCGATCTTGACAAAATTGGCATCCACGGATTTGGCATGATGCAAGGAATCCATAGATACCACATTTATGGTTTTCTGACAAACTGTTCAAAAGTTATTGACCAAAGTAGCAATTTTTCATATCTCATGACCCGTAGGTGGCGCTGTTCCCAACTTTGGCATGGACCCTCAGAACATCCTTCCAATGAATTGTACCAATTTTCGTTTCGATTGATCAAACTTTTGCCGAGATACAGCCTCTTAGCCAATTTTGGGTCAACCTCATTAAGTTTGCGACACCATAACTTTTGAACAAAGATGAATAAAAAAAATCGGTTCAGTCATTTCTGTGCGACTCAGTCCGAAGATCATTTGAGCACATGTTTGGACAAAATTGGACAAAATTTGAAGGAGGAGTAGCGAAAAAACTGAATTCTGTACTTTTCAAAATGGCCACTACTGTAATGGGCGGAGTCTTAATGTAAGGTATTGGATGTGATCAGCATGATGAGAGCAATCAGGTGTACTATGTCTCATTTCTGTGGATCAAACGGTTCAAAAGTTATAACCATTTCAATGTTGAATTTTTGAACTGGTGGTGGCGCTATAGAGTTGGTCCTAGAGACACAAAAATTGCTACATTTACTATTCATGGTCATCAATACAAGTGTGCCAAATTTCATCATTTTCCTATGTACGGTTCATAGGGCTGCCATAGACTCCCATTTGCGGAAGAAGAAGAATTGTTATTTTGACAATAACAATTGCTAATATAGCTGCAAGCAGCAATACAGGGGCCAAGCCCTGAAGCAGCAGCAACTCTCCCCATCCCTCCCCTCCCCTGCCCTCCCTGCCCCTCTCCTGATCCCTGCCCCTCTCCTGACCCCTGCCCCTCTCCTGCCCCCTCTGCCCCTCTCCTGCCCTTCCTTGAATTTTTGAACTGGTGGTGGCGCTATAGAGGTGGTCCTAGAGACTCTAAAATTGGTCCAATTACTATTCATTACAATCACTACAAGTGTGCTAAATTTGAAAAAAACAGCTGTTTTAATAGTACAAGTGAAAATGAACTCAATATGAAGATGTTTTATATAAATTTGCTGCATGTTATATTTATGGAGATCCTTTCTCAGATACACATCATGTGTGGAACTAAAACAACTTTTCCACCACTTAAGGCCACCGTACTTCTTCAGTCTGGACATGTGCCACACAGGAATCGAACCCACGACCGTAACGGTTCGGGATTCATGACGCATGGTTTAACAACTTGCGCCACTCAGAGGACGTAAATTTCAAAGCTGCAGAGGAGAGGCTTCAGTGTAAGAATAAGCACACAAAAACATGTTAACGAGATTAGCATGCTAAGCTAGCTTAATGCTAATGTAGTTTATGGTTATCCTGATAGCTGAAGAGCCACATTAGAAAGAATGGCATCTGGTTAGCATGCTAACCAATTATTATGCTAAGGTAACTAGCATAAGGCAACAAACACAGGCTAGGTCAGCTTCGGAGATGAATATCTCGGGAACGGTAGCAAATATCAAAAATCTGTTCAGTCATTTCTGTGCGGCTCGGTCCAAAGAACATCTGATCAAATTTTGGACAAAATTGAGCAAGATTTGAAGGAGGAGTAGCGAAAAAACTGTTTTTCATTTGTTCCAATATGGCGGATAGTCACATTGTTGGAAAATGACAAATGAGATATCGACGGACTCGGCATAAGCCAAGAAACATAATGACGTAAAGAAATCAAAATTTGAACAATGTTTTCAAAAGTTATAAGCGTTTTTGAAAAAGACCCTATATCTCTGGAACACTAGGTGGCGCTGCGTTCAATCTTCTCATGTACCTTCAGGACATTGTGTCGATGATCCATACTAAATTTTGTGAAGATATGTCAAATAGTTTAAAAGTTATTGCAAATTATGACAAAATTCAAAATGGCGGACACGTGGTACATCCCATCCTGGCAAAATCGGTATCCATGGATTCGGCATGACCCAAGGAATCCATAGATACCACATTTATGATTTTCTGACAAACTGTTCAAAAGTTATTGACCAAAATAGCTATTTTCCATATCTCATGACCTGTAGGTGGCGCTGTTCCCAACTTTGGCAAGGTCCCTCAAACCATGCTTCCAATCAAGTGTACCAATTTTTGTTTCGATTGATCAAACTTTGGCCGAGATACAGCCTCTACACCAATTTTGGGTCAACCTCATTAAGTTTGCGACATCATAACTTTTGAACAAAGATGAATAAAAAAATCTGTTCAGTCATTTCTGTGCGGCTCAGTCCAAAGATCATCTGATCAAATTTTGAACAAAATTGAGCAAGATTTGAAGGAGGAGTAGCAAAAAAACTGTTTTTCATTTGTTCCAATATGGCGGATAGTCACATTGTTGGAAAATGACAAATGAGATATCGACGGACTCGGCATAAGCCAAGGAACATAATGACGTAAAGAAATCAAAATTTGAACAATGTTTTCAAAAGTTATAAGCGTTTTTGCAAAATACCTTATATCTTTGGAACACTAGGTGGCGCTGTGTTCAATCTTCTCATGTACCTGCAGGACATTGTGTTGATGATCCATACTAAATTTTTTAAAGATATGTCAAATAGTTTAAAAGTTATTGCAAATTATGACAAAATTCAAAATGGCGGACACGTGGTACATTCCATCCTGGCAAAATCGGTATCCATGGATTCGGCATGACCCAAGGAATTCATAGATACCACATTTATGATTTTCTGACAAACTGTTCAAAAGTTATTGACCAAAATAGCTATTTTCCATATCTCATGACCTGTAGGTGGCGCTGTTCCCAACTTTGGCAAGGTCCCTCAAACCATGCTTCCAATCAAGTGTACCAATTTTTGTTTCGATTGATCAAACTTTGGCCGAGATACAGCCTCTACACCAATTTTGGGTCAACCTCATTAAGTTTGCGACATCATAACTTTTGAACAAAGATGAATAAAAAAATCTGTTCAGTCATTTCTATGCGGCTCAGTCCAAAGATCATTTGAGCAAATTTTGGACAAAATTGGACAAATTTTGAAGGAGGAGTAGCGAAAAAACGGAATACTGTACTTTACAAAATGGCTACTACTGTAATGGGCGGAGTCTTAATGTAAGCTATTGATTTTGATCACCATGATGAGATGAATCAAGTGTACTAAGTTTTATTTCTCTAGATCAAAGGGTTCAAAAGTTATAACCATTTCAATGTTGAATTTTTGAACTGGTGGTGGCGCTATAGAGTTGGTCCTAGAGACACCAAATTTGGTCCAATTACTATTCATGGCTATCTCTACAACTGTGCCAAATTTCATCATTTTCCTATGTACGGTTCATAGGGCTGCCATAGACTTCCATTGGCGGAAGAAGAAGAAGAAGAAGAATAATAATAATAATAATAAGAAAACTAACAGATACAATAGGTGCCTTGCCCCTTCGGGGCTTGGCCCCTAAATATAGCTGCAAGCAGCAATACAGGGGCCAAGCCCTGAAGCAGCAGCAACTCTCCCCATCCCTCCCCTCCCCTGCCCTCCCTGCCCTCCCTGCCCTCCCTGCCCTCCCTGCCCTCCCTGCCCCTCTCCTGATCCCTGCCCCTCTCCTGACCCCTGCCCCTCTCCTGCCCCCTCTGCCCCTCTCCTGCCCTTCCTTGAATTTTTGAACTGGTGGTGGCGCTATAGAGGTGGTCCTAGAGACTCTAAAATTGGTTCAATTACTATTCATTACAATCACTACAAGTGTGCTAAATTTGAAAAAAACAGCTGTTTTAGTAGTACAAGTGAAAATGAACTCAATATGAAGATGTTTTATATAAATTTGCTGCATGTTATATTTATGGAGATCCTTTCTCAGATACACATCATGTGTGGAACTAAAACAACTTTTCCACCACTTAAGGCCACAGTACCTCTTCAGTCTGGACATGTGCCACACAGGAATCGAACCCACGACCGTAATGGTTCGGGATTCATGACACATGATTTAACAACTTGCGCCACTCAGAGGACGTAAATTTCAAAGCTGCAGAGGAGAGGCTTCAGTGTAAGAATAAGCACACAAAAACATGTTAACGAGATTAGCATGCTAAGCTAGCTTAATGCTAATGTAGCTTATGGTTATCCTGATAGCTCTAGAGCCACATTAGAAAGAATGGCATCTGGTTAGCATGCTAACCAATTATTATGCTAAGGTAACTGGCATAAGGCAACATACACAGGCTAGGTCAAATTCGGAGATGAATATCTCGGGAACGGTAGCGAATATCAAAAATCTGTTCAGTCATTTCTGTGCAGCTCAGTCCAAAGAACATCTGATCAAATTTTGGACAAAATTGAGCAAGATTTGAAGGAGGAGTAGCGAAAAAACTGTTTTTCATTTGTTCCAATATGGCGGATAGTCACATTGTTGGAAAATGACAAATGAGATATCGACGGAATCGGCATAAGCCAAAGAATGTAATGACATAAAGAAATCAAAATTTGAACAATATTTACAAAAGTTATAAGCGTTTTTACAAAAGACCTTATATCTCTGGAACACTAGGTGGCGCTGTGCTCAATCTTCTCATGTACCTTCAGGACATTGTGTCGATGATCCATACTAAATTTTGTGAAGATATGTCAAATAGTTTAAAAGTTATTGCAAATTATGACAAAATTCAAAATGGCGGACACGTGGTACATCCCATCCTGGCAAAATCGGTATCCACGGATTCAGCATGACCCAAGGAATCCATAGATACCACATTTATGATTTTCTGACAAACTGTTCAAAAGTTATTGACCAAAATAGCTATTTTCCATATCTCATGACCCGTAGGTGGCGCTGTTCCCAACTTTGGCATGGTACCTCATATCAAGCTTCTGATGAAGTGTACCAATTTATGTTTCGATTGATCAAACTTTGGCCGAGATACAGCCTCTTAGCCAATTTTGGGTGGACCTCGTCAAGTTTGTGACATCATAGGTTTTGAACAAAGATGAATAAAAAAAATCTGTTCAGTCATTTCTGTGCGGCTCAGTCCAAAGATCATTTGAGCAAATTTTGGACAAAATTGGAGAAATTTTGAAGGAGGAGTAGCAAAAAAACTGAATACTGTACTTTTCAAAATGGCCACTACTGTAATGGGCGGAGTCTTAATGTAATGTATTGGTTGTGATCAGAATGATGAGAGGAATCAGGTGTACTAAGTTTCATTTCTCTAGATCAAAGGGTTCAAAAGTTATAACCATTTCAATGTTGAATTTTTGAACTGGTGGTGGCGCTATGGAGTTGGTCCTAGAGACTCAAAAATTGGTCCAATTACTATTCATTAGCATCACTAGAAGTGTACCAAATTTCATCATTTTCCTATGTTCCGTTGATAGGGCTGCCATTGACTCCCATTCGGGAAGAAGAAGAATAATAATAATAATAATAATAATAAGAAAACTAACAGATACAATAGGTGCCTTGCCCCTTCGGGGCTTGGCCCCTAAATATAGCTGCAAGCAGCAATACGGGGCCAAGCCCTGCAAGGCACAGCAAGCAAAAGCCGCTGTAGCGCAATGCGGAGCCAGAAGAGCAAAACATCAGAAATTTAATGTACATCAAGCACAGCAAGTTCTGTAAGCACATCAATTACAGCAGCACAGCAAGCATTTAAGCACCAACAGCAGTGCGGAGCCAGAAGAACAAAAATAGCAGAAATTAAATATACGTGTAAATGTACATCAAGCACAGCAGCGCAGCAAGCATTTAAGCACCAACAGCAGTGCAGAGCCGCAAGAACAAAAACTGCATAAATTAAATATAAATGTAAATGAAGCACAGCGAGCATTTAAGCACCAACAGCAGTGCAGAGCCGGAAGGAATTTAAATGACAACTTTAAAGTCGTCCCACATGGGACTCGAACCCACGACCAGAATGGTTCAGGATTCTAGATACACGGTTTAGCAGATTGCACCACTCAGAGGACATACAATCACCAACTGCAGAGGAGAGCTTCAGTGTAAGAATGAGCACACAAAAGCAAGTTAACCAGATTAGCATGCTAAGATATCTTAATGCTGATGTATCTTATGGCTTATGACGTGGTACATTCAATCCTGGCAAAATAGATATCCTCGGATTCGACATGACGCAAAGAATCGATAGACAACAATTTTATGATTTTGTGACAAACAGTTCACAAGTTACAGCCTCTGAACCAATTATGGGTCGACCTCATTAAGTTTGCGACATCATAACTTTTTTTTTTCCAGTATAGCAAAAAAATCGGGGACAGTACTTTTATGCGGCTCAGTCCGAAGATCATTTGAGTACATGTTTGGACAAAATTAGACCAATTTTGAAGGAGGAGTAGCGAAAAAACTATTTTACATTCGCTCCAATATGGCGGCCAGTCACATTGTTGAAAAATAACATATGAGATATTGTTGAAATCAGCATAAGCCAAGGAATATATTGACATAAAGAAATCAAATTTCAAGCAATGTTAGCAAAAGTTATAAGCGTTTTTTCAAAAAACAATGATATCTCTGGAACACTAGGTGGCGCTGTTCTCAAACTTCTCAGGTACCTTCGGGCCATGCTGATGACGATTCATACCAAATTTGGTGAAGAAATCTCAAATAGTTTAAAAGGTATTGCAAATTATGTCAAAATTCAAAATGGCGGACACGTGGTAAATCCCATCCTGGCAAAATCAGTATCCACGGATTTGGCATGACGCAAGGAATCCATAGATACCACATTTATGATTTTATGACAAACTGTTCAAAAGTTATTGGCCAAAATAGCCATTTTCCATATCTCATGACCCATAGGTGGCGCTGTTCCCAACTTTGGCATGGACCCTCAGGTCATGGCTCCGATGAAGTGTACCAATTTTTGTTTCGATTGATCAATTTTTGGCCGAGATACAGCCTCTGAACCAATTTTGGGTCGACCTCATTAAATTTGCGACATCATAACTTTTTTTTTTCCAGTATAGCAAAAAAATCTGTTCAGTCATTTCTGTGTGGCTCAGTCCAAAGATCATTTGAGCACATGTTTGGACAAAATTGGAGCAATTTTGAAGGAGGAGTAGCGAAAAAACTGAATACTGTACTTTTCAAAATGGCTACTACTGTAATGGGTGGAGTCTTAATGTATGATATTGTTTGTGATCAGCATGATGAGAGCAATCAGGTGTACTAAGTTTCATTTTTCTAGATCAAAGGGTTCAAAAGTTATAACCATTTCAATGTTGTATTTTTGAACTGCTGGTGGCGCTATAGAGTTGGTCCTAGAGACTCAAAAATTGCTACATTTACTATTCATGGCCATCACTACAAGTGTGCCAAATTTCATCATTTTCCTACTTACGGTTCATAGGGCTGCCATAGACTCCCATTTGCGGAAGAAGAAGAATTGTTATTTTGACAATAACAATTGCTAATATAGCTGCAAGCAGCAATACAGGGGCCAAGCCGCTGTAGCACAGTAGGGCTGTAGCGCAATGCGGAGCCAGAAGAGCAAAAACAGCAGAAATAGAATGTACATGAAGAACAGATGGGTTCAGAGGTACAGATAGGATGAAATCAAAATGAAAAAAAGTTCTGATGAGAACAAACACAGAATGTAGAAAAAACACATTTCTAATCCCAGTGTTAGAAACATTAGTACAGCTTTTACCCAGATGATAAAGGAGTTGAAATGACAATTTTATACACAAATTCCAAAGTCGCCCCACACTGGTCTCGAACCCACGACCGGAACGGTTCGGGATTCATGACGCATGGTTGAACAGATTGCGCCACCCAGAGGACTTGTTTTACAAATCTTCAGAGCAGAGGCTTCAGTGTAAGAATAAGCACACAAAATCATGTTAACGAGATTAGCATGCTAAGCTAGCTTAATGCTAATGTAGCTTATGGTTATCCTGATAGCTGAAGAGCCACATTAGAAAGAATGGCATCTGGTTAGCATGCTAACCAATTATTATGCTAAGTTAACTAGCATAAGGCAAAAAACACAGGCTAGGTCAACTTTGAAGTTGAATATCTCTGGAACGGTAGCGAATATCAGAAATCTGTTCAGTCATTTCTGTGCGGCTCAGTCCAAAGATCATCTGATCAAATTTTGGACAAAATTGAGCAAGATTTGAAGGAGGAGTAGCGAAAAAACTGTTTTTCATTTGTTCCAATATGGCGGATAGTCACATTGTTGGAAAATGACAAATGAGATATCAACGGAATCGGCATAAGCCAAGGAACATAATGACGTAAATAAATCAAAATTTGAACAATGTTTTCAAAAGTTATAAGCGTTTTTGCAAAATACCTTATATCTCTGGAACACTAGGTGGCGCTGTGTTTAGTCTTCTCATGTACCTTCAGGGCATTGTGTCGATCATCCATACTAAATTTTGTGAAGATATGTCAAATAGTTTAAAAGTTATTGCAAATTATGACAAAATTCAAAATGGCGGACACGTGGTACATCCCATCCTGGCAAAATCGGGATCCCCGGATTTGGCTTGATGCAAGGAATCCATAGATACCACATTTATGATTTTATGACAAACTGTTCAAAAGTTATTGGCCAAAATAGCCATTTTCCATATCTCATGACCCGTAGGTGGCGCTGTTCCCAACTTTGGCATGGAACCTCAGATCAAGCTTCTGATGAAGTGTACCAATTTTTGTTTCGATTGATCAAATTTTGGCCGAGATACAGCCTCTTAGCCAATTTAGGGTGGACCTCGTCAAGTTTGTGACATCATAGCTTTTGAACAAAGATGAATAAAAAAAAAATGGTTCAGTCATTTCTGTGCGGCTCAGTCCAAAGATCATTTGAGCAAATTTTGGACAAAATTGGAGAAATTTTGAAGGAGGAGTAGAGAAAAAACTGAATACTGTACTTTTCAAAATGGCTACTACTGTAATGGGCGGAGTCTTAATGTAAGCTATTGATTGTGATCACCATGATGAGAGGAATCAGGTGTACTAAGTTTTATTTCTCTAGATCAAAGGGTTCAAAAGTTATAACAATTTCAATGTTGAATTTTTGAACTGGTGGTGGCGCTATGGAGTTGGTCCTAGAGACAAAAAAATTGGTCCAAATACTATTCATTACAATCACTAGAAGTGTACCAAATTTCATCATTTTCCTATGTTCCGTTGATAGGGCTGCCATTGACTCCCATTCGGGAAGAAGAAGAATAATAATAATAATAATAATAATAAGAAAACTAACAGATACAATAGGTGCCTTGCCCCTTCGGGGCTTGGCCCCTAAATAGCCTACATATTCACTAATAGCCACTCCAGACCAGACATTTGAGGTCCAAGCATCCTTAAGTATTCAATTACTTTTCATTCACAAGTAAACACAACCATTATAGAACTTCACCACAGGCTAAGAGATTCATAGCATGGTGTGATGATTAGATGGGCCGGCTCTGACTGAATATCTAATTACATCACAGTGTTTCTGAGTGATTACTTTATGCTGAATTGAGTCATATCTTTCTGAGTCAGACTTAAACAGCTCAAGACTACCAACTAAGTCTTTCCTTTTGAGTCTGCAGTGTATAGTACCATCCATTACTCTTCCACCCGTGTCTGTGTTAGTAATGCTTTCTCTCTCTTCTTTCTTCTTCCTTCTTCCTTGTTCCTTATTTCCAGCCTGGGTACAGACACACACACGCACGCACACACACACGCACACACACTCGCGCACACACACACACACACACACACACACACATGCAGGCACGCACGCACACACACACACACACACATACATTGGGTTGCATGTTCTGTTTGTCCCCAAAACATAGGGAATACCAGGACCGCACACGCACGCACGCACGCACACTTTCCTGGGCGTCATGAATCTTTCATTCTGCCGCTTGTTATAATCCCTGAGGTGTGCTCCCAGGACACACACACACACACAATCACCTTACACCAGAGGAGAGAGAGGGAGAGAAAGGGCGAGACAGAGAATGACAAATTGATGCATATTGCAGGACTGTGCTTCAGAGCCGCTTTTACTAGGGTTCTTTTACACACCAAAAAAAAAAAACCTTGAGAGACAGGCAAAAAGGCAAGAAAAGGCAAACCTCTTTTCTTTTGTTCTTGAAGCTCTATACCCTCCACTTCCCCCAGCTATTCCACATCAGACTGAACCTGAGGGATGCTCACACAACCATCTTTCTCAGCCTCATTTTGAGCAGTCAGAGACACATCAGAAGCACTCATGGGAGAGGATTTGCCTTCAGGGGAAACATATTCCACAGTCTCTACTAATGACCATATAAAAAAACACTGAATGTAATCTGACCACTGTCAGTAACACAGCTAGAGTCTAATGAGCACAGTACACACACACACACACACACACACACACACACACACAATACAGACCATTTAGGAGTTATAGAAAACATTTGTGAGGTTTCCTGCATGTAATGCAACTTTCTTTCCCCCATTTATTCCAAGTGGAACTAAATGAATGAATTAATGACGTGTGTGGTTGCACCAGCCCATCAACACACAATCAGAGCATTCAAACATCCACTCTGAACTGATGATGTTACCGATAACAGACTGATGTTACATAACAGTGAAGAGAGAGATAGACAGAAAATGAGGCATGATATTTATGTATTTATCCTCTTATAATTATTTTTCTAATTACACTGTAAAAATGACAAAACACTATAAAACCCCTTTAATTGGTTAACTGTAAGTTAGATGCTATTTGCACTAAGTGTACATTTTAGATTCTATTTATTAGTACAAATAGTGGCAGATACTATTTGCACCTCAGTCTTGTATGATAAAACAGTACACTCTCAGAGGTACAAAAGCTGTCACTGGGACAGTACCCTTCAAAATGGTTCTAATATGTACCATTTAGGTACTAATATGTACACGTTTGGTACCAATATGTACCTTTGAGGGACTTACATGCACTCTTTAGTTACAAAGGTGTATCTTTTGAAAAAGTACCGCCACAGTGACAGCTTTTTTACCTTTTTTTCTGAGAGTGTATGCAATTATAACAACATATTTTGTGTATATTGTTATATTTATTAAAATCATAAATGGATGCTGCTTTAGTGGGACATCACTTGTCCCTATCTCTAAAGCCTACTCCTAACCATATTGAACCTGCTGATCATTAAAGATGTCCTTTAAGGTTTTACCATGGTTTTGAGTATGGTAATATGAGCTGCACATGCCGCGGTTGATGTGCCAGGTTGCGAGGACACCACATCCAATTTCAGTTATATAGCCTAAAATACCTGTTAGCACTTTATTTCCATTCTTCCATATTTTCTTAATTTTTATTTAAAATAAATGCCTCTCTGAGCTGATACAGTATGCGATGGAAAAAGAGAAGAATGAGTTTGGAAGAAGGCAAATTCGAACTGTTGCATCAAAAGTTAACACCATCCAATGAAAGCAGAAGCGTAAATTCTACCAGAAAGACTCCAATGCCACGTCGTTAATTTATAATCTTGCGCAGCCAATCACAGCTTGGCATCAAATATAAAAAAACCGACACACATACTCACACATACTCCGTGTCCAGTGCATATGCGGTGAAGGAGCATCACGCTGTAATGCTTTCACATATGCTGCGTTTGCAGTGCGTAACTGATCCGCGGCTGTATCACAAACACATTCTCACTATTTTTATTTCAAATCCATGAAATGCAGCAACTTTGTCAGCATTGCGATTCTCTTTGTACAAATATACACTCTTTCATGAGTTCACACTTACAAATAAGTCAGATAGAATAAATGCGTATTTGGCGTGCTGTCCGAGGAGAGGGCTCCGGGCTCCGTATTCGGCCCGAACCCAGAGTACTCCCCCGTATTCCTGGCTGTGAAAGAACAAGCCAAGAGTGAGGAGTCTGGGTGGTGGAGGGATGCTGAAAACTGTCAAGGAATGTTAGGTGAGTTGACAGAGTGAATATATATATATATATATATATATGCTTCCTCTCATGCTGATAGGGTAGACATGGTACTTGTTTGATGACGAGTTGATTGATTGATTGATTGATTGATTGATTGAACGTGCTCCTCCCGAACTTTGTTTATAAAACATCATTTCATGAGTTCACACTTACAAATAAGTCAGATAGAATAAATGCGTATTTGGCGTGCTGTCCGAGGAGAGGGCTCCGGGCTCGAACCCAGAGTATTCCCCCACCAAAAGCTGCAAATAAATGCAGGACAGCCGCCATGATGATGTTGATGACCCCCCACAAAACTTGCAGAGTGCAAAGCTTAAGGTATCAGAAGTGGAAAGGGGTAAGTCGCTGGAAGGCTTCTTGTGACATCGGACGGGAGTTGATTGTCATGACGTCAGATGGGTGTGCCTCTAAGGTGGTAGGCTGGGGATGGTCATATGTGATGTACTTCTGCGGAAGCGGAGAAGAATGGTATAACTGCTGCAGTGGAAGCAAGTTTGATGGAGAACTAGCTCTAGAGATGAACCTGCTGCGGCATTGGATCAAACTTGCTTTGGCTTGCTTTTCAACTATCTGATGGCAAAGGATGGATATAGAGTACTTGTGGGAACGGAAGAGTAAACACTGCTACGGGGAACGGAACTGAACTGAGCTCTTGCGGGAACGGAGTAGATGACACTGCTGTGGCAGTGGACAAGTTTGGACGGAGTAACGGAGCTCCTGTGGGAGCGGAGTAGATGACACTGCTGCGGAAGCGGACAAGTTTGGACGGAGTCACGGAGCTCCTGTGGGAGTGGAGTAGATGACACTGCTGCGGCAGTTGACCAAACTTGCTTTTCAATTTGCTTTTAAATATCCAAACTATTTTGGACATAGAACTGAGCTCCTGCGGGAACGGAGTAGATGACACTGCTGCGGCAGTGGACAAGTTTGGACGGAGTAAAGGAGCTCCTGTGGGAGCGGAGTAGATGACACTGCTGCGGAAGTGGAACAAGTTTGGACAGAGTGACGGAACTTCTGCGGGAGTGGAGTAGATTAGCTGTAGTAGAAGAACTTGGTTGACTAGCTTTTAACTGACTGGAGAGCCAGTTGGGTGGAGAAAGGGCTCCTGTTGGAGGAAGAGGTGAGGTGAAGAGGTGCTGCTGTGGTGTTGGAAATAACTTTCCCACTTTGTGAGTGGGACGGAGATCTGAGCTCCGGCTGGAACGGAAATAGCGTTGCTGTGGCAGAAAAGCGAGGTAGGATAGGGAACGTGGCTCCTGCAGGAGTGGTGGCCTGTAGGGTTGGGTGTATGAGGAGTTGGCAAAAGAATTAGCTGATGAGGGTTCGTTAGCTGATGAGGGTTTGTTGGGCTTCTTTGATATGGAAGCGATTTGAGCGGATGTAACTCTCGAAGGCCTCCAATGACCAGCGGCCAAGTGCTTGGATCTGCAGCTGAGAGAGGCCTTTCTTGGTTTGATCCATCTTACTTTGCTTTATGAAGTAGGAGATGGTTTCGTTGTCTAGCGCTGATAGATCTGTGATTGTGGGGTGGACTTTTGGGTTAAAGCTGGAAGTGATGGTGAGTTCTGAGCATCTGAGGAAACCGAAAAAAGCCACTATGAACATTGCGTCCAGTGTGCGGGCAGTGTTGGTGGAGTGGTAGCCTCGGCGGAGGGTGGAGATGCATATAGTAAGTATGTCTAACGTTATTGGTTGTCTGGCATCTGGGCGAGTAGGTTGGTTATAAGGTTAAGTGCTCAGTTTGTTGTTTGTTGCTCAGTTTTTCAGTTGTCTTCTGCATTCTGCATTCCGGATGAGGGTGGGGAAAGCATTCCACCAGCATGGAACTGTGAATGAGAATGTTCTGGAAAATGATTTTGTTGCTCTCTGTGATGGAACCACGAGACGTCGCTCGTTGACCGATCGTAGGCTTCTTGTAGGGATGTAGGCTCGTAGGAGTGAGTGAAAGTAGGAGGGACCTGAGCCTGTGATAGATCTGTAAGCAAGCGTCAATGCCTTGAACTTGATGCGAGCAGCGAGAGGTAGCCAGTGCAGAGAGATGAACAAAGGAGTGACGTGGGCCCTTTTGGGCTCGTTGAAGACAAGACGAGCTGCAGCATTCTGAATCATTTGTAGAGGTATAGTTGCACATGATGGAAGTCCAGCCAGAGGAGCATTGCAGTTCTCGATGCTGTTGAGATAGGATATGAATGAAGTGATGGCGAGCAGAGAAAAATTAGGAAAAGGCAGGTTGTATGTGAAGTGGAAAGACTTAAAATGCTTCCATGCGGTTAAGTAGGATTGGAGGGTGCTGGGTGAAACGGCTTGAAGAATGGAATTAAGAGAGGCGTCAAGAAGTGGTTTCAATGGGTGGTTTATGTGGATATCAGCTCTGAATAGTGAGGTACTGAGGTTGGGAATGGGTCCGCGTCTGGTGTCAGTAACCTGAATTTCCGGAGAGCAAAACGGAGAAAGTCAGCTATTTGATTTTTGGAGCCGGGAACATGTTTTGCAGTTATGATGAACTGATCGCAGGCTGCAATCCAAATGAGGCGTCTTAGGAGAGGCATTAGTGCGGGGGAAATTTGAGCAGCCTTTGTTGATGCAATGCACGGTTGCTTTGTTGTTGCAGTGCACTATGATGCTTTTAGAGGACCATTCTTTACCCCACAGGAAAGCTGCTACCACTAAAGGATACAACTCGAACAGCACTGAGGATGTTAGTGACTGCGGTGAGTCTAACAGCTAGGCGGGCCATGCAAACGTGAACCAACGGCCTTGGTAGAATCCCCCGAAACCGATAGAGGGAGCTGCGTCGGTGAACAGTTGGATATCCACAGGGAGAGAAATCAGATTATTATAAAAAAAGGACGGGCCGTTCCATCGTTTAAGGAAGGTTAGACAGAAACTGAGCTCCTGCGGGAGCCGATGGTCACATCACTGCTGCGGCAGTGGAGAACATTAGCTAGAGAAACTGATCCTGCAGGAGTGTGAGGGGACATCACTGCTGCGGCAGTGAAGGCAAGGTTAGCCAGAGAAACTGGACTCCAGTGGGAGCAGAATGGACTGCTGTGACAGTGAAGAAGGTTAACCAGAGGAACGCCAGAGACGGAGCTCCTGTGGGAGCAGAGGAGATGACACTGCTGTGGTAATGTGAGAAGCGAGTGGGATCCTGCGGGAACAATGGAGAAAGGTGGATATGGTGAGCTTGTAGGTTTAGAGTTTAGAGGGCAGCCTTGCAGGATTATGCGCATCTGAAGTTTAAGTGGCCGAGCAAAGATAGCAGTTCGCGTTTAGGACAGTTTAAAATGTCTGGGAAGGCAGGTGAGACCAGAAATATCCTTTGATTTCTCCTCGTGCAGTGCGGCCTGGAAATTAACTGTATCCAAGTTAATGCCCAGAATTCAATGGATGTGGATCCATGGTTTATCCTGGGTGACTGGAATCCAAAGCTCACCGGAAACTGCATGGGGCTGAGAGATCGATTGCTAAATTATTATTTTTTTATTTATTTTGAATGAATACATGAGAAGCCTAAACGGTTTATAACCTGCGTATATTCACCTCTGACGCATCGATTTGATACTGTAGTCGTTGTTTGATCAAACAGCAAAATACAATCTGATTTTGATGATCGGTTTTTCCTTTATCTGTTGCTGGTTCATTTATTTAGTGAAGTTCAAAAGAGACTCACTTATGATGAAAGACAAAGAGCTTTCATAGAATTTAGTGCCTTGAATTTATCCAATTGTGTTTGAAAATCACTATAAGGACTACTAACTTTGCCGTGGAAACACACTGCTTGTATGATTTTTTTTATTTAGTTATTTATTTTATTTATTTTTTCCATTTCTATGGGTCACATTACCTGCCGATTTTGTTCGTTCTGAATCAGATTTTTACCAATGGTGAAGCTTTGGTTTTAAATTACTTTAAAAATAAAAATACATCTGTGCTATAACTAAGTTTCTAATCGATTTTTGTAGATAAATTGCAAGACAGCGTTAACGATAGGTTCTTAATGATTCTGTGTGCGTGCAATCTGCACGTAATGTGCGAGCTACTGTTTGTACGTGTGAGTGAAGCAGCGCGTTAATGACGGCAAATAATTTGAACAGAAACCATTAAAACGTATTCCCCCGATCAAAATATCCAGATGGCATAACTGTGCTTGTGACTCAACGACTGAAGCGATGCGAAATTTAACCAGGGACATTAAAACGAGAAGGTTTTAAGCTGAGCACTCACAGAGTCGAGCCAGCGGGGGTTGAGAGTGTGAGCTGGCCGGGACTGAATCTGTGGCGCGGCTTACTGAGGGCGCGTTGGTCCGCGACTGCGGACCGCGGCCTGGTCCTGGAGGAAGGCCTGTTTCTTCGTGTGAAGAGGGCGGCATTGCCCGAGACGCGAGCGTGGTGCTCGGCGGGCCTTATTGTCCATTTCTCTACAGGAATTATTGAATGGTTCGGTTTAGAGAAATACGCGGAAGAAGAACGCGGATGTTTCGCCCGTGGTGGCGAGGACCCGTTTGTTTGGGCCTGCGATGCCCGCGAGATAACACCAGTAGATTGCGGCAATGATTCCTGAAGGACGAAAGATTCTTCACTGGACGGGAGCTCATTTCGGAAATGTTAGGAAGGTAGGGCGGGGCCAAATGCTGAAAACTGTCAAGGAATGTTAGGTGAGTTGACAGAGTGAATATATGCTTCCTCTCATGCTGATAGGGTAGACATGATAATTGTTTGATGACGAGTTGATTGATTGATTGATTGATTATTTGAACGTGCTCCTCCCGAACTTTGTTTATAAAACATCATTTAATGGACGTATGCACGTTTAAACCCAATTTAAACAACTAGGCCTATTATTCCATGCATTACTTCTATATATAAAGTTGCTCAAGCAAGTGGTCAAATATTTAACTTATAGTAAAATCGCAAACATTTTAGATTAAAACTTAAAATTGACAAAAACAGCCAACTCACATGCCTTTTCTTTTGCATTTAAATTTTAATACAATAAATCTTGCATGTCACAAAGAACTTGTTTTTCCACCTCCACGAATGAGACAAGTCTTGTTCATTATGTCGCCTTGTTGAGGTAAATTGTAGTTTTCCTTGCTTTACCCCGGTCTTAAAGTAAAAAGATGACTGTGAAAAAAAGTTACATTTAATTAAATCAATTTATGGTGATATAACTACATTTTATTTAATTAAATGCATTTATGGTGAAATTACTACTTTTTCAGGTCAATCTGTGTTCAGTTTGACCACGAACCATGCGCTGTCGCTTTAATTCAGCGTTTGCAGCACAGCAAAAATAGACTCGGTGCGGAAACGATCGCGGCACTGCTGCATACTCACCGCAACTGGAACGGATCGACGGACTGGGTCGAAAAATGGGTACGAAAAAAAATACGCACCACATACGCACTGCAAACGGAGTATGTGTGACGCCCGTTTCACACATACTCCGTTTGCAGTGCATATGCGGTGCGTATTTTTTTCCGTACCCAAGTTAACAGGTTAGAGCTTTCACACTGCACGCGGTTGCAGTCCGTCGATCCGTTCCAGTTGCGGTGCGTATACAGCAGTGCAGCGATCGTTTCCACACCGAGTCTATTTTTGCTGTGCTGCATGCGCTGAATTAAAGCGACAGCACATGGTTCGTGGTCAAAATGAATACAGATTGACCAGATTGACATGAAAATGTAGTAATTTCATCATAAATGCATTTAATTAAATAAAATGTAGTAATCTCACCATAAATGCATTTAATTAAATACTAGCCTACTATTTTTCACAGTCATCTTTTTACTTCAAGACCGGGGTAAATCAAGGAAAAATACAATTTACTTCAACAAGGGACATAATGAACAACACTCGTCTCATTCGTGGAGGTGGAAAAACAAGTTCTTTGTGACATGCAAGATTTATTGTATAAAGATTTAAATTATGCAAAAGAAAGGGTATGATCGGAGTCTGCTGTTTTTGTCAATTTTAAGTTTTAATTTAAAATGTATGCGATTTTAATATAAGTGCATGGTTAAATATTTTACTGCTTGCTTGAGCAACTTAATATATAATTATATAGAAGTAATGCATTGAATAATAGTTTGTTTAAATTGTGTTTAAACGTGAATATGTCTATTAAAGAGTATATGTATACAAAGAGAATCGCAATGCTGACATTTTATTTTTTTTAAGTGGAAAAACAAGTTCTTTGTGACCCACAATATTTCTTGTAAAAAAGATTTAAATGCAAAAGAAAAGGTATGAGAGAGCTGTTTTGTCAATTGAATGTTTTAATCTAAAATGTTTGAGATGTTAACATAAGTATAACATAAGCCACTTGCTTGAGCAACTTAATATATAAATCTATATAGAAGTAATACATTGAATAATCAATTTTTTAAGTGTATTGAGTTTAAATGTGAATATGTCTGTGAAAGAGTGTAGACCTATAACTACTCTGTACAATCGCAATGCTGAAACTTTTTTATATTATTTTATAAAAGACGCTGATAATAAAAATATTGATTTGAAATAAAAAATAGAGAATACATGTTGTGTTTGTGGTACAGCTGTAGATCAGTTGCGCACTGCAAACGCAGGATATGTGAAAGCACAATAGCGCATGCTGCTGCAGCGCCGCATACGCACCGCAACACACACCACATACGCACTGCACACGGAGTATGTGTAAAACAGGTGTTACCCTCCTATTTTGCTGCCTGTAGGTGTTGTAGCGAAGTTCTGCTCTTCAAGCGCATCTTGCACGCAGTTCATCATGTCGCAAAAAGCGATCGTAGACTTTGTTTCCGATTCAGACGAGAATCAGGTTCTGCCTTTTCCTCAGTCAGTGCATCGGAGCAGTCGTATTCAAACTCGGGAATCTCCTTGGTCCCAACTGCCCTCTGAGAAAATTGTTTCTATCCTGGAGGAGGCCGGTTTCCCGGTCAGTAACGACCTTTCACGCAATGATCTCATTCTCTTGACTTCCAACATCCTGGGCACCTCTGCTGCCCCACCCGAGGATGATACTTCAGCCATCCCAGCTCCAACCCCTCAACCCAAACTAGCAGGCAGGAAGTGGACCGCCAAGTCTTCTCCACTAACTCAACCCAAAAGGCCCAAGTCCTCTGCACCAACGCCATCACCTTCGCTTAATCTCGGAATAGAAGGATTCAACGTGCAGCTTCTAAAAGCCGTTCAAGGTCTCACCGAAACGGTCAAAGGATTTGAAAGTAGGCTAGGAGTGTTTGAGTCTGCTTTTGCCACTAAAGCAGCCAGATTATCCATGCCATCAAAGTCGTCAGACCTCTACTCTGCCTTCTCCCCCTTTCTTGGCATGGCTGATCTGCCTACAGGGCCCTCCACATCTGCCGCTCCGGCCTTCGTTCCATCCACGGATCGACCTTCATTTCTTAACGTTGCCACATCAGCATCTACGCCACATTTCAATCTATCCACGGCAAAATTTCGGTAGGCGTTTCGTCCTCCCGCTGCAGTCACTTTGTCTCCAAAAATGAGATCGGACATAATCCTCGGTAAGGACATTAATTTGGCTGCCCTACTGCTTCCATCGCCAGCTGTTGATCGGCAAATGGTCGACTGTGGTGACGTGGCAGTGTTCCTGAAAACCTCAGATCCCAGATTGCAATGCAACCTGTCGTTCGGCAAATTCGTCATTGCTTTCGGGATCTACAGAGATATATTTTGTCAAGCTTTCCCTGACCCCAGGGGAGAATTAGATCTCTACCTGGCTATGCTGGCAGATTTTAATCAGAGATAGGCACGCTATTCTACGATTATCATAAATCTTTTTCGGCTAAATCTGCTTCTTTCACTTCACTGTTTAATACTAGACTGGACTGGTCTGTGACTGACTCCGAACTTTTGGTTCGTCATTTCGGTGGTCAACGGCACAGGCACTCGGCCGCATTCTGCCCAAAGGTCTCGCAACACGGGAGTCACCTGCTGTCCATAGTGCTGATCCTGCACACACATCATTTGATGTAAAAGGTAGACCTATAATCGCTTTCAATGGCCTTCCTCTATGTAATAATTTTAACAAATCGAAATAACTATGCTACATGTAAGTTTCCGCATATTTGCAGCTTCTGCAGAGACCCGCACCCGAAATCCGTCAGCCCACAACGCTTCAGACCAGTGTCCAGAGGAAATTCTAAACTGTCACCTCTCTACTCCTATTAAAATAGCTACACTCTCCAGCTCCTCCCACCCTGATTCTTCTTTTGTCGATTACTTAATTACTGGGCTCTCTCAAGGATTTCGGGTCAGAGTTTGCTCCCTTCTTTCCACCTCTTACTGAGCTAAAAATTTGCAGTCTGCTCTAGCTGAATCTGACACAGTCTCAAGTCTCTTAGATAAGGAGCTATATAAAGGTTATATAATCGGCCCTTTCAGTTCATCTCCTTTTTCTATGTATCAAATCAATTCCATCGGCGTAGCTACACGCAAATATTCAGGCAAAAAGTTTCTGATTTTCAACATGTCTTCACCCCATTCTAATAGCCTAGCAAGCGTCAACGAATGCATTAATTTAGAGCCTTTTTCACTGTACTACGTTTCGTTTCGGTAGACAACGCTATCCATTTAATTAAGATAGCAGGTTACGGTGCTTGGCTAGTCAAAGCAGACAACACTGATGCTTTCAAGATTATGCCCATTCACCCTTCCGGATGGCCTCTTTTCGGCGTTAAATGGGAATCTCTGCTCTTCTTCGCAGTGAGACTCACTTTTGGGTGTAGAAGGGTCCACATATTTTTAATTGCCTATCTGAGGCCTTGTGTTGGATCCTGTTGAACGTTTGCAAGCTCCCTTTCGTGCTACATTTACTTGATGATTTTTTACTAATAGATTTTTCCTCGCCGCAAAGCTCTGTACTTGAATCCTTATTCAGTGATTTAGGCGTGCCCCTGTCAATCGAGAAAACCGTGAGTCCTTCTACTTCCCTCAACTTTCTCGCATTGTTCTCAATTCCATTCAGATCCATTCTCTTCCTAATGACAAACTTCTCGGAATTAGGTCGTTCCTGGAATCTTTTCTCGTAGCCCACACGGTTTCTAAACGTGACATGCTCCCTCTACTCAGGCATCTCAATTTTGCTGTGAGAATTATTCCTCAAGGTTGCTCCTTCATTTCTCGTCTGCTTACACTGGCCCATTCAGTCAATAGCCTGATTGACTCGATCCACTTAGACGATAGGTGCCGATCAGACCTCAAGTTTTGGTCGCACCTGCTTAACAATTTGAACGCCATCTCTTTTTTTTTATAACGTTGATTCTGAATTATCCGTTGTACTCAAGCTATTTACCGACGCAGCCCCCTCTAATGTTTTTTCTTCTTTCTTCAAGGACAGTGGTTCGCAGAGAAATGGCCGGACAAATTTGATTTCTTGATTGCAAATTCCTCCTCAACCGCTCCTTATGAACTATATCCCATCGTCGTAGCTAGCGTTCTCTGGGGTCCGCTTGGTCATGTAAATGCATTGAGATGTACTGTGACAACCAAGCTACAGTTGACATTATAAATAAAGAGCATTCAAAATGCCCGGTTATTAAGTGTGCTTGCTGAAAGCAGCACACTTATTGTTCTTCTTAAGTTTTCTTCTTATTATTATTAATTAAGTGTGCTTGCTGAAAGTAGCACACTTATTGTTCTTCTTAAGTTTTCTTCTTATTATTATTAAGTGTGCTTGCTGAAAGCAGCACACTTATTGTTCTTCTTAAGTTTTCTTATTATTATTATTATTAAGTGTGCTTGCTGAAAGCAGCACACTTATTGTTCTTCTTAAGTTTTCTTCTTATTATTATTATTATTCCCGGGAGAAATTTTTTGGCCAGCTCCTGCGCCTAGGCCCTTTGAGACAGAGACATCGTTCCAACTTTAAAACGTACGGTCAGTACCGGTGTAAGTTGCTCGCGAAGATGACATCACGAGTCCATGTCGTTCGTCCGCCATAGTGGATTGAACAGAAAGCGAAACTAAAGTTTCACAGGTCACAAATTTGGTCCGAACTTCACGAAACTGGACGTACATGATCCTTGGACCAAGCCTCACAATAGTTACTAGAAGGATTTTTGATTTTCGGAAGCGTTTGCCCGTCACAGCCAAACGAAATCGGCGGCGTAGTCGCCAAAACAGGAAGTAGTTCATATTTCAGGAACGCTGTCACGTAAAAAAAACTAAATTTTACATTATTTGGCAACACCCCCCCCCCCCCAGCTATTTGGCCAGCTCCTGCGCCTAGGCCCTTTGAGACAGAGACACCGTTCCAACTTTAAAACGTCCGGTCAGTACCGGTGTAAGTTGCTCGCGAAGATGACATCACGAGTCCATGTCGTTTGTCCCCAATATTGGATTGAACAGAAAGCGAAACTAAAGTTTCACAGGTCACAAATTTGGTCCGAACTTCACGAAACTGGACGTACATGATCCTTGGACCAAGCCTCACAAAAGTTACTAGAAGGATTTTTGATTTTCGGAAGCGTTTGCCGTCACAGCCAAACGAAATCGGCGGCGTAGTCGCCAAAACAGGAAGTAGTTCATATTTCAGGAACGCTGTCACGTATCGAAACCAAACTTTGTACATTAACTCGAGACTCCAATGTGAGGATGTACAAGATAAAAAAAAAAAAAAAACATTACAAAATTTTACATTATTTGGCAACCCCCCCCCCCAGCTATTTGGCCAACTCCTGCGCCTAGGACCATTGAGACAGAGACACCGTTCCAACTTTAAAACGTCCGGTCAGTACCGGTGTAAGTTGCTCGTGAAGATGACATCACGAGTCCATGTCGTTTGTCCCCAATATTGGATTGAACAGAAAGCGAAACTAAAGTTTCACAGGTCACAAATTTGGTCCGAACTTCACGAAACTGGACGTACATGATCCTTGGACCAAGCCTCACAAAAGTTACTAGAAGGATTTTTGATTTTCGGAAGCGTTTGCCCGTCACAGCCAAACGAAATCAGCGCCGTAGTCTCCAAACAGGAAGTCGCCCATATCTCAGGAACTCTGTCATGTATCGAAACCAAACTTTGTACATGAACTCGGGACTCCAATGTGAGGAAGCACAAGATCTGATTTAAAAAAAAAAAAAAAATATTTCAGGCTAATAGACAAACCCATTTACCTATGTCTATGCAAGAGTTTCACCCCTTACTTTTAATGTTAATGCATTTAGACAGTAGGTGGCACTGTTGTATTACATTTCACTGAGCTGCCAAGTCAGTGTAATATACTGCATTCGTTTTTACTAGGTTTGTCTTAATAAATGCAGGCATGAATTTCGTTTTTTGCATTGGTCTAATTTAATCATTTTCATTTATTAATATATACAGATTTGTATGCATGAATTGTGCATTTCCAGATCTCAAAACAGTTAATAAAAAAAAAAAAAAAACTTTATACAAAATACATCATGCTCTTCTTCGCTAACCGAACAAACAATTCATTGTCTGTGGCTGTGTTTGTGTGCACGGGAAATATGCTGCGCATAACAATAGAAAACAAGGAGAAACGCGCAGTCACATGCTCAAACAATCAACAACGTCGCTCTAGAGGTGCATTGTGGACTACGAAGTGGACTTCACAGGGTTTTCCGCCATCTTAAGTGAGATTCCAATCCGAAGGGAGCGAACATGTTCAGTTCGAAGGGCACTGCGCACGGCATAGGGAATAAGGGAACATTGATACATCACTTCACAGCACAGGAAGTGGAGAGCGATGATCACCCAACTGCCATTTCGCGCACAACGTCATCACCAGTCAGAACGGTCATAACTAACGATAGAGGAGTTTACGTATGTGTGTAAGTATTCATACATTTCGCCATTGTTATACAAATGACAGTATTTTAACGGTTATTGTTGTGAATATTACATATACTACTTTTGATGATTATAATTTACCTCAGTGAATGCAGCCAGCTTAGCTAGTTTCTGAAGTAAAGTGATTTTATTTTAGGTAGTTGTAAATTAGTGCAATATAATTGTAAATATATAATATAATAATAAAAATTAAAATATGAATGTAGTCCTATATATATTTATGTTATATCATAATCTGCGCGACACACGGGGTTTCTTTTTTACTTTCTTTGATGATGTTTGCAGGGCGTTTCAAATGAGCGGTTATTGTCAGTGAAGTCCACTTCAACACGCACCCTTATCCACTACCTGCTCACGTTAGTGAACCGCACCCGAGCAAGCACACTTTGCAGTTCCCCCGGAAATGCATTTTTCTAGTTATTAGGGCCCAAGCCCTGAAAGGGCGAAGGCCCTATTGTTTTCGTAAGGATTATTAGGGCCCAAGCCCTGAAAGGGCGAAGGCCCTATTGATTTCGGTAGGATTATTTATTAGGGCCCAAGCCCTGAAAGGGCGAAGGCCCTATTGTTTTCGGTAGGATTATTAGGGCCCAAGCCCTGAAAGGGCGGAGGCCCTATTGTTTTTGTAAGGATTATTAGGGCCCAAGCCCTGAAAGGGCGAAGGCCCTATTGTTTCCGTAAGGATTATTAGGGCCCAAGCCCTGAAAGGGCGAAGGCCCTATTGTTTCCGTAAGGATTTTTTTTTTTTTCTGCCTTTTTGCCACTTTTGGCAATAAATCAAAACACGCTTGCATTTAATAATATGAAACTCAGTACACATATAGATCTCATCTGGCCGAACAACTTTCGTGCTCTAAGTTTTACAAAAGGCCAACAGGAAGTCGGTTATTATACGTTGTTTGGAAAATGCATACAATGGAATGTGAAATACTCCTCCTAGGGATTTCATCCGATCGCCACCAAACTCGGTGTGAATGCAGTCAAGACATTGAGGATGAATTCTTGTGAACAGATTTTTGATATCTCGAACGGTTTGGCCGTGGCGAGGAAACGAATTTATGGCGAATAATGGGACACAGGACGTGTTATTATTTTCGGATGCTTTTGAGACTCTTCACATGCTTGAAAATGCATGAAACTCGACAGACACATCACATTTATTATCCAGTAGACATGTGCAAAGTTTCAGAAACGGGCGTGGTGGAATGGCTCAGTAGCGCCACCTTTAGTCAAAAATGGGGGCTTAGTTTTTCCTAGAATCACAAAACTTGGTACATATATTGTTCTTATCAAGCCGGACAACTTGCTAATTTACAGTTATTAGCTCAGACCAACAGGAAGTCAGATATTTTGGTTTGAATGTGGATTTTCTGGAGAATTTTCTCTCTCTCTCTCTGTGTCTGTGTGTGTGTGTGTGTGTGTGTGTGTGTGTGTGGGGGGGGGGGGGGGTGGTTGTCTATTCCATTTAATCTTTGTTTTTCAAGGTTTCAGGGGCTTTTGGGGCCCTTAACATGCTCAAAAACTCTTGAAACTTTTCACACAGGTCAGAACCCACGGTCATCAGGGCCGGGCTGAAGCTCAACAGCGCCCCCTTGAACACGGTCTGAAAACTTGGTCCATATATCAAACACGCTTGCATGAATTAATATGAAACTCGGTACACATATAGATCTCATTGGGCCGAACAACTTCCGCACTCTAAGTTATTAGCTCTGCCCAACAGGAAGTCGGCTATTTAGGGTTGTTTGAAAAACGCATGCTGTGGAACTTAATGTACTCCTCCTAGAGAATTCATCCTTTCACCACCAAACTCGGTCAGCATTAAGTCAAGACATTGAGGATGCTAAATTGCGGACGGATTTTTGATATCTCGAACGGTTTGGCCGTGGCGAGGAAACGAATTTATGGTGAATAATGGGACACAGGAAGTGTATTATAACTTCTGCATACATTGACTGATCTTGATAAAACTTCAGCAGTGTGTTTGTGGTCAGAGGCCGATCACATTGATGTGACTATTGTGAGTCAAAGTTATAGCGCCACCTACTGGCAGCAAGAAGTGTGTCACTTTCAAAATGCTTTGAAATCACCCTCTTATTTTTACCCGATTTGCTTCAAACTTTATCTGTATAATGTAGACACACAGCAGATGTAGACCCGTGAAAGGATTATTGATATCTTAGATACTGTTTCCGTGGCAACGCATCAAACTTTAATTTTCTTTTTGGATGCTTTTGAGACTTTTAAGATGCTTGAAATTGGATGAAACTCGACAGACACATCACATTTATTAGCCAGTAGACATGTGCAAAGTTTCAGAAACGGGCGTGGTGAGGGGCTCAGTAGCGCCACACTTAGTCAAAAAAGGGGGCTTAGTTTTACATAGAGTCTTAAAACTTGGTATGTATATTGTTCTCATCGAGCCGGACAACTTTCTAATTTACATTTATTAACTACGACCAACAGGAAGTCAGATATTTTGGTTTGAATGTGGATTTTCTCCCTCTCTCTCTCTCTGCCTCTGCGTCTCTTTGTGTGTGTGGGGTGGGGGGGGGGGGTGTCTTTTGAGTTTAAATTTTGTTTTTCAAGGTTTCAGGGGCTTTTGGGGCCCTTAACGTGTTCGAAAACTCTTGAAACTTTGCACACAGGTCAGAACCCACGGCCATGAGGGCCGGGCTGAAGCTGGTACCCGGGCGTGGCAGGGGGGCTAAGCAGCGCCCCCTTGAACGGGGTCTGAAAACTTGGTCCATAGATCAAACATGCATTTCCCCAGTCAAGTTTTACGCGAGCCCAACAGGAAGTCGGCTATTATGGGTTGTTTGGAAAACGCATGCTGTGGAATGTGAAATACTCCTAGAGAATTCATCCAATCCCCACCAAACTCGGGGTTCATGAAGTCAAGACATTGAGGATGCTAAATTGCGGACGGATTTTTGATATCTCGAACGGTTTGGCTGTAGCGAGGAAACGAATTTATGGCGAGAAAAGAGAAACACAAAGTGGTATAACTTCTGCATACATTAACTGATCTTGATAAAACTTCAGCAGTGTGTTCATGGTAAGAGGCCAATCATATGGATGTAACTATTGTGAGTCAAAGTTATAACGCCACCAACTGGTAGCAGGAAGTGTGTCACTTTCAAAATATTTTTGACAAAAGTAGGGGGGTTAGTTTTACCCACAGTTACAAAAATCAGTACGTATATTGGTCTCATCGAGCCTGACAACTTTCTAATTTACAGTCATTAGCTCTGACCAACAGGAAGTCAGATATTTTGGTTTGAATGTGAATTTATTTGAAAATTCAGCCTCTGCATTTTTACCCACTCCTGCTAAGTGGCTTATTTTATTCACACCAAACTTTTTCAACATGATGAAAATACATTAAAGATGCTAAATTGTGAACGGATATTGAATATCTCAAACGGTTTTGATATGGCGAGGGATTAAAGTAATGTAAAAAAAAAGAATCAGAAATCTCATATCTTCAAAATCTCATATCTTCAAAAAATGTAATTATACACCATTTATTTTTATATAAAATTATACAAATATCAGAACTAAACCCAGTTTTGGGTTTATTCAGTTTTTTCAATTCAAGAATTATGTACAAGTTTAAAATCAGCCAGAATGCGCTATTTAGTAAAAAAAAAAAAAAAAAAGTCATACATAGGGCTATACTGCCCTCTTGTGTTCAAAATCAGGTAGGCCCATTATATATTATATTTATATATAAATATATCAGCGATGTGACTGAGAATTTTTTCCCACTGGTTATCGATGTTTGACACCGTGGCGGGGGCTTTTAAATCACTAACTTAAAGGGATACTCCACTTTAAATTAAAAATTCTGTCATCATATACTCACCCTCATGTTGTTTCAATCCTTTATGAATTTATTTCTTCTGCTGAACCGAAAGGAAGATATTTAGAAGAATGTCAGTAACCAGACAGTTTCTGGTCTCATTGACTTCCATAGTATACATTATTTCCTAATTCCTACTATGGAAGTCAATGGGATCAGAAACTGTCTGGTTACTGACATTCTTCTAAATATCTTCCTTTCTGTTCAGCAGAAGAAAGTAATTCATAAAGGATTAAAACAACATGAGGGTGAGTATATGATGACAGAATTTACATTTTAAAGTGGAGTATCCCTTTAAAAGCGAAAGTGAAATACGGACGTCCAGTAGGAATGAACTAAAAAACATTCACTCTGTTCTGCTCATTCCTCGCTGTAGACGCGTTATTGCCCGTGCAGCCGTAAGCATTTTAGTTTCATTTAAAAAATAGCGCCATTTCAGTGGTGGGATTGCTTGAATGTTTTTTTTACAAAAGCACAGTGTTGTGTTTTAATGTGAGTGTACATAAATATAAACACACTGCAGTTTAAATGATGTCCTGTATGAACAAAACGACGGAGTAGCCTATGTTTTTATGTTTCCACTGTTCGAACGCGCCCACGCCTCACACACACACAAACACACACACACACACACACACACACACACACACACACACACACACACACACACACACACTGTGCATTCCAGCAATGCAATCTTGACATCGCAGCCAATTCATTATAGCCGTAATAAAATATAATAATAAATATAAATAGTCAACCTATTTGCAGCAAATGATTGTAGATTTCAGATCAATATATTTGTTTTCCTTACAATTTTAATTAACACTAACTTTATTCTCATCTGAATTATAAATAATTCATTCCTGTATAAAATAATACTACCATTAAAAAAATACATTTGATTGTCTTTTTTAATCAATGGAGAATGTGTGACTTAAAAATAAACAGATTAGTGCTAGTTTTGAGGACAAGAAATGAAAACCAATGCAATATGATGAATGTCCAAAAGATGGCACCGACAGACTGCTTTTAAATGGGGTTGGATTTTTTTTTTTTTTTTTTTTTTAAACTGTGTGTGTGTGTGTGTGTGTGTGTGAGAGAGAGAGAGAGAGAGAGAGATATTTTGGTTGGGTGGCAGTTGTAGGTTACAGTTTGACAAGAGTTTATAGTTTGACAAAGCACAATGTTGTTTTATTGCGAGTGCACACAAATATAAATGACGGAGTATGTTTTTATGTCTCCATTGTTTGACTAAGCCACAGACACACACACACACACACACACACACACACACACACACACACACACACACACACAACAACAACAACAACAACAACAACATATTGTGCATTCCAGCATTGCAATCTTGACATCGCAGCCTGTTCATTATAGCCTTAATAAAATATAATAAAATAGTCACCCTAACAAATAAAAATTACACTTACAATTTTTTTAAAGTGACAAGACAGAGAATATTACTTGTCTGATATATATATATATATATAAATATAGCTGCGAGCAGCGATGGAGGGCCCAAGCCGGTGACACCGCCACACCGGTGGCTTTAGTGTAACTAAAGGCACCAGGGTGGCTGTGCCACCGGCTTGGGCCCGCAATCGCTGCTCGCAGCTATATTTAGGGCCCAAGCCCTGAAAGGGCGAAGGCCCTATTGTTTTCGGTAGGATTATTGTTTATTAGGGCCCAAGCCCTGAAAGGGCGAAGGCCCTATTGTTTTCGTAAGGATTATTAGGGCCCAAGCCCTGAAAGGGCGAAGGCCCTATTGTTTTCGGTAGGATTATTTGTTATTATTATTAGGGCCCAAGCCCTGAAACGGCGAAGGCCCTATTGTTTCCGTAAGGATTATTAGGGCCCAAGCCCTGAAAGGGCGAAGGCCCTATTGTTTTCGTAAGGATTATTATTATTAGGGCCCAAGCCCTGAAAGGGCGAAGGCCCTATTGTTTTCGGTAGGATTATTATTATTATTATTATTATTATTATTATTTTGTCAACCTTTCGGGCACTTTTGGGGCCCTTAACATGCTCGAAAACTCTTGAAATTTTGCACACAGGTCAGAACCCGCGGCCATCAGGGCCGGGCTGAAGCTGGTACCCGGGCGTGGCAGGGGGCCTCGACAGCGCCCCCTGGAACGGGATCCGAACACTTGTCCATAAATCAGACACGCTTGCATGTAATAATATGAAACTCGGTACACATATAGACCTCATCGGGCCGAACAACTTTCGTGCTCTAAGTTTTACGCCAGACCAACAGGAAGTCGGCTATTATAGGTTGTTTGGAAACGCATGCTGTGGAATTTGATGTACTCCTCCTAGGAAATTCATCCATTCGCCTCCAAACTCGGTCGGCATGAAGTCAAGACATTGAGGATGCTAAATTGCGGACGGATTTTTGATATCTCGAACGGTTTGGCCGTGGCAAGGAAACGAATTTATGGCGAATAATTCAAACAGGAAGTGTGTTATAACTTCTGCATACATTAACTGATCTTGATGAAACTTCAGCAGTGTGTTAGTTGTAAGAGGCCGATCACATGGATGTGACATTTGTGAGTCAAAGTTATAGCGCCACCAACTGGCAACAGGAAGTGTGTCACTTTCAAAATGCTTTGAAATCACCCTCTTATTTTTACCCGATTTGCTTCAAACTTTGTGTGTATAATGTAAACACACGGCAGATGTAGACCTGTGAAAGGATTATTGATATCTTAGATACTGTTGCCGTGGCAACGCATCAAACTTTAATATTCTTTTCGGATGCTTTTGAGACTCTTCACATGCTTGAAAATGCATGAAACTCGACAGACACATCACATTTATTATCCAGTAGACATGTGCAAATTTTCAGAAACGGGCGTGGTGAAATGGCTCAGTAGCGCCACCTTTAGTCAAAAGTGGGGGGGTTAGTTTTATCAACAGCAACAAAACTTGGTATGTGTATTGTTCTCATCAAGACGGACAACTTTCTAATTTACAGTAACTAGCTCGGACCAAGAGGAAGAGAGATATTTTGGTTTGAATGTGGATTTTCTGGAGAATTTTCTCTCCCTCTCTCTGTGTCTCTGTGTGTGTGAGGGGAGGGGGGGATTTGACTATTGCTTTTATATTGTTAATCAAGGTTTCAGGGGCTTTTGGGGTCCTTAACGTGCTCAAAAACTCTTGAAACTTTGCACACAAGTCAGAACCCCCTGGCATCAGGGCCGGGCTGAAGCTGGTACCCGGGCGTGGCAGGGGGCTCAACAGCGCCCCCTTGAACGGGGTCTGAAAACTTGGTCCATATATCAAACACGCTTGCATGAATTAATATGAAACTCGGTACACATATAGATGTCATCGGGCCGAACAACTTTCCCTCTGTCAAGTTTCACGCCAGCCCAACAGGAAGTCGGCTATTATGGGTTGTTTGGAAAACGCTTGCTGTGGAATGTGATGTACTCCTCCTAGAAAATTCATTCAATCACCTCCAAACTCAGTCAGCATGTAGTCAAGACTTTGAGGATGCTAAATTGCGGACGGATTTTTGATATCTCGAACGGTTTGGCCGTGGCGAGGAATCGAATTTATGGCGAGAAAAGAGAAACACGAAGTGGAATAACTTCTGCATACATTAACTGATCTTGATGAAACTTCAGCAGTGTGTTCGTGGTAAGAGGCCGATCAGATGGATGTAGCTATTGTGAGTCAAAGTTATAGCGCCACCAACTGGCAGCAGGAAGTGTGTCACTTTCAACATGCTTTTGACAAAAGTGGGGGGGTTAGTTTTAACTACAGTAAAAAAAAAAATTGTTTGTATATTGTGCTCATCAAACTGGACAACTTTCTAATTTACATTCATTAGCTCCAGCCATCAGGAAGTCAGATATTTTGGTCTGAATGTGGATTTTTTTTGCTAAATCAGCCTCTGAATTTTTAGCCACTCCTCTTAAACTATTTATTTTATTCCCACCAAACTTTTTCAACATGATGAAAATACATTAAATATGCTAAATTGTGAATGGATAATAAATATCTTAAACGGTTTTGCTATGGCGAGGGATTAAAGTAATGTCCAAAAAGGAAACACTAAAAATCTTCTAAAAATGTAATTATATACCATTTATTTCTATATAAAAGTATACAAATATCACAACTAAACCCATTTTATTCTGTTTTTGCAATTCAAGAAGAATGAAAAAGTTAAAAACAGGCTATTTAGTGCTATTTGGTTAAACAAAAAAGCAAACATAGGGCTATACTGCCCTCTTGTGTCCAAAAGGACATCAAAATAGTATATAAAACTTTTTACCAGGTAGGCCAATATTGTATTTAAATATACATTTATTAGGTATGTGTCTGAGGATATTTTCCCACCGGTTAATCGACGTGTAACACCGCTGGGGGCTTTTGAATTGCCAACTTAAAAACGAAAGTAAAATATGCTCGTCCGCACTGACATTGATAGTGGTTGAGCGAGCGTTTCAAATGAATTCCTATGGAAGTAGGAATTAACTGAAAAACGTTCACTCTGTTCTGCTCGTTCCTCGCCGTGGATGCGCACCGTTATGAATGCCCGTGCAGCCATGAGCATTTTAGTTTAATTTTACAATTAGTGCCTTTCGGGGGGTGGATTGCTTGAAATTATTTTACAAAAGCACAATGTTGTGTTTTATTGCGACTGTACACACATATAAGTTAACACTTTGCAGTTTGAATGTCGTCCTGTATAATGACGGAGTATGTTTTTATGTGTCCACTCTTCAATCGCACCCACGCCACACACACACACACACACGGTTTACTATCTTTGTGGGGACTCTCCATAGACTTAATGGTTTTTATACTGTACAAACTGTATATTCTATCTCCTCACACTAACCTTACCCCTAAACCTACCTATTCCAGAAAACTTTCTGCATTTTTACATTTCCAAAAAAACTCATTCTGTATGATTTATAAGCTTGTTTACCCATGGGGACCTCTATTTAGGTCCCCACTGTGACACAAGTCCCCATGAGTCTGTGTGCATTCAGGTTGAAGTCCCCACCGGGATAGAAAAACATGAACACACATACACACACACACACACACACACACACACACACACACACACACACACACACACACACACACACACAAACACACATTCCAGCATTGCAATCTTGACATCGCAGCCTGTTCATTATAGCCTTAAGAAAATATAATAATAAAATAGTTAACCTAACATATAAAAATTACACTGCTCTAAATAGTCAGTAGTACAATTCGTACATTCACAGTAAGCACCGCTCCACTGTGATGTTTCAAGCACATTTTTGCGCGTGTGAAGAGGATGATTTTTTCCGTCGATATTGGAACACGAGTGAAGAACAAAGCCTATAATAAAGAATAGTTTAGCATCTAAATACATCGCAAATGCTGAAACATTTTGATTCTAATGAGAGGGTTACGTGAGCCCAACAGTGCTTACTTTCGTTTTTATTATTACATTAAATTTAAAAGATTTGTTGTGGAATATTTTGAGTGTATCATAAAATCAGAATAAGGTAATAAGGTTTCTGTCTTTTTTATATATATATATATATATATATATATATATATATATATATATATATAAATATAGCTGCGAGCAGCGATTACGGGCCAAAGCCGGTGGCACCGCCACCCCGGTGCCTTTAGGTAACTAAAGGCACCAGGGTTGCGGTGCCACCGGCTTGGGCCCGTAATCGCTGCTCGCAGCTATATTTTTTTTTTCTTTTTCTTTTTTTTTTCATTATTTTTTTTTTTGACTTTTTGCCACTTTTGGGGCCCTTAACATGCTCAAAAACTCTTGAAACTTTGCACACAGGTCAGAACCCGCGGCCATCAGGGCCGGGCTGAAGCTGGTACCCGGGCGTGGCAGGGGGGCTCGACAGCGCCCCCTGGAATGGGGTCCGAAATCTTGGTCCATATATCAAACACGCTTGCATGTAATAATATGAAACTCAGTACACATATAGATCTCATCGGGCCGCACAACTTTCGTGCTCTAAGTTTTACAAAAGCCCAACAGGAAGTCGGTTATTATACGTTGTTTGGAAAACGCATACAATGGAATGTGAAATACTCCTCCTAGGGATTTCATCCGATCGCCACCAAACTCGGTGAGAATAAAGTCAAGACATTGAGGATGAATTCTTGCGAACAGATTTTTGATATCTCGAACGGTTTGGCCGTGGCGAGGAAACAAATTTATGGCGAATAATGGGACACAGGAAGTGTGTTATAACTTCTGCATACATTATCTGATCTTGCTGAAACTTCAGCAGTGTATTCGTTGTAAGAGGCCGATCACATGGATGTGACTATTGTGAGTCAAAGTTATAGCGCCACCAACTGGCAGCAGGAAGTGTGTCACTTTCAAAATGCTTTGAAGTCACCCTCTTACTTTTACCCGATTTGCTTCAAACTTTATGTGTATAATGTAGACACACGGCAGATGTAGACCTGTGAAAGGATTATTGATATCTTAGATACTGTTGCCGTGGCAACGCATCAAATTTTAATATTCTTTTCGGATGCGTTTGAGACTCTTAGCATGCTTGAAATTGGATGAAACTCGACAGACACATAACACTTATTAGCCAGTAGACATGTGAAAAGTTTCAGAAACGGGCGTGGCAGGGGGGCTCAACAGCGCCCTCTTGAATAGGGTCTGAAAACTTGGTCCATATATCAAACACGCTTGCATGAATTAATATGAAACTCGGTACACATATAGATTTCATCGGGCCGAACAACTTTCCCTCTGTCAAGTTTCACGCCAGCCCAACAGGAAGTCGGCTATTATGGGTTGTTTGGAAAACGCTTGCTGTGGAATGTGATGTACTCCTCCTAGAGAATTCATTCAATCACCTCCAAACTCAGTCAGCATGAAGTCAAGACATTGAGGATGCTAAATTGCAGACGGATTTTTGATATCTCGAACGGTTTGGCCGTGGCGAGGAAACAAATTTATGGCGAGAAAAGAGAGGAGACGAAGTGTTATAACTTCTGCATACATTAACTGATCTTGATGAAACTTTAGCAGTGTGTTCGTGGTAAGAGGCCGATCAGATGGAAGTAACTATTGTGAGTCAAAGTTATAGCGCCACCAACTGGCAGCAGGAAGTGTGTCACTTTCAACATGCATTTGACAAAAGTGGGGGGGTTAGTTTTACCAACAGTTACAAAAATCAGTATATATATTGGTCTCACCGAGCCGGACAACTTTCTAATTTTCAGT
>NC_137131.1:21344276-21429276 GCF_949319135.1 Squalius cephalus | reverse complement strand
GGACAACTTTCTAATTCATAGTCATAAGCTCTGACCAACAGAAAGTGAGATATTTTGGTTTGAATGTGATTTTTTGGAGAATTCTCTCTCTCTCTCTCTGTATCTGTATCTCAGTGTGTGTGTGTGGGGTGTGGGGGATTTGTCTGTTAGGAGAGATTTGCTTTTATAATTGTTTTTCAAGGTTTCAGGGGCTTTTGGGGCCCTTAACGTGCTCGAAAACTCTTGAAACTTTGCACACAGGTCAGAACCCGCGGCCATCAGGGCCGGGCTGAAGCTGGTACCCGGGCGTGGCAGGGGGGCTCAACAGCGCCCCCTTGAATGGGGTCCGAAAACTTGGTCCATATATCAAACACGCTTGGATGAATTAATATGAAACTCGGTACACATATAGATCTCATCGGGCCGAACAACTTCCGTGCTCTATGTTATTAGCTCCGCCCAACAGGAAGTCAGCTATTATGCGTTGTTTGAAAAACGCATGCTGTGGAATTTAATGTACTCCTCCTACAAAATTCATCCGATCCCCACCAAACTCGGTCAGCGTGAAGTCAAGACATTGAGGATGCTAAATTGCGGACGGACTTTTGATATCTCGAACGGTTTGGTCGTGGCGAGGAAACGAATTTATGGCGAGAAAAGAGAAACACAAAGTGTTATAACTTCTGCATACATTAACTGATCTTGATGAAACTTCAGCAGTGTGTTCGTGGTAAGAGGCCGGTCAGATGGATGTAACTATTGTGAGTCAAAGTTATAGCGCCACCAACTGGTAGCAGGAAGTGTGTCACTTTCAAAATGCTTTTGACAAAAGTGGGGGGGTTACCTTTACCCACAGTTACAAAAATCAGTACGCATATTGGTCTCATCGAGCCGGACAACTTTCTAATTTACAGTCGTTAGCTCCGAGCAACAGGAAGTCAGATATTTTGGCTTGAATGTGGATTTTTTGGATATGTCAGACCCTTGAGTTTTTAGCTACTCCTCCTAAGTGGTTTATTTTATTCACACCAAACTTTTTCAACATGATAAAAATACATTAAAGATATATATATATATATATATATATATATATATATATATATATATATATATATATATATATATATATATATAAATATAGCTGCAAGCAGCGATGAAGGGCCTAAAGCCGGGGGCACCGCCACCCCAGTGCCTTTAGGTAACTAAAGGCACCGGGGTTGCGGTGCCACCGGCTTGGGCCCGTAATCGCTGCTCGCAGCTATATATATATTTTTTTTTCATTATTTTTTTTTTGCCTTTTTGCCACTTTTGGGGCCCTTAACATGCTCAAAAACTCTTGAAATTTTGCACACACGTCAGAACCTGCGGCCATCAGGGCCGGGCTGAAGCTGGTACCGGGGCGTGGCAGGGGGGCTCGACAGCGCCCCCTGGAATGGGGTCCGAAAACTTGGTCCATAAATCAAACACGCTTGCATGTAATAATATGAAACTCAGTACACATATAGATCTCATTGGGCCGAACAACTTTCGTGCTCTAAGTTTTACAAAAGCCCAACAGGAAGTCGGTTATTATACGTTGTTTGGAAAACCCATACAATGGAATGTGAAATACTCCTCCTAGGGATTTCATCCGATCGCCACCAAACTCGGTGAGAATAAAGTCAAGACATTGAGGATGAATTCTAGCGAACGGATTTTTGATATCTCGAACGGTTTGGCCGTTGCGAGGAAACGAATTTATGGCGAATAATGGGACACAGGAAGTGTATTATAACTTCTGCATACATTGACTGATCTTGATAAAACTTCAGCAGTGTGTTCGTGGTCAAAGGCCGATCACATTGATGTGACTATTGTGAGTCAAAGTTATAGCGCCACCAACTGGCAGCAGGAAGTGTGTCCCTTTCAAAATGCTTTGAAATCACCCTCTTATTTTTACCCGATTTGCTTCAAACTTTATGTGTATAATGTAAACACACGGCAGATGTAGACCTGTGAAAGGATTTTTGATATCTTTAATACTGTTGCCATGGCAACGCTTCAAACTTTAATATTCTTTTTTGATGCTTTTGAGACTCTTAACATACTTGAAATTGGATGAAACTCGACAGACACATCACATTTATTAGCCCGTAGACATGTGCAAAGTTTCAGAAACGGGCATGGTGAGGGGCTCAGTAGCGCCACCTTTACTCATAAGTGGGGGGGGTAGTTTTATCAACAGCAACAAAACTTGGTATGTGTATTGTTCTCATCAAGACGGACAACTTTCTAATTTACATGATCTATCTCCGACCAACAGGAAGAGAGATATTTTGGTTTGAATGTGGATTTTCTGAAGAATTTTCTCTCCCTCTCTCTGTGTCTCTGTGTGTGTGAGGGGAGGGGGGATTTGACTATTGCTTTTATATTGTTAATCAAGGTTTCAGGGGATTTTGGGGTCCTTAACATGCTCAAAAACTCTTGAAACTTTGCACACAAGTCTGGTACCCGGGCGTGGCAGGGGGGCTCAACAGCGCCCCCTTGAAAGGGGTCCCAAAACTTGGTCCATAGATCAAACACGCTTGCATGAATTAATATGAAACTCGGTACACATATAGATCTCATCGGGCTGAACAACTTTCCCCCGGTCAAGTTTTACGCCAGCCCAACAGGAAGTCGGCTATTATGGGTTGTTTGGAAAACGCTTGCTGTGGAATGCGAAGTACTCCTCCTAGAGAATTCATCCAATCCCCACCAAACTCGGTTTGCATGAAGTCAAGACATTGAGGATTCTAAATTGCGGACGGATTTTTGATATCTCGAACGGTTTGGCCATGGCGAGGAAACGAAATTATGGCGAGAAAAGAGAAACACGAAGTGGTATAACTTCTGCATACATTAACTGATCTTCATGAAACTTCACCAGTGTGTTCGTGGTAAGAGGCCGATCAGATGGATGTAACTATTGTGAGCCAAAGTTATAGCGCCACCAACTGGCAGCAGGAAGTGTGTCACTTTCAACATGCTTTTGACAAAAGTGGGGGGGTTAGTTTTACCAACAGTTCCAAAAATCAGTATATATATTGGGCTCATCGAGTCAGACAACTTTCTAATTTACAGTTATTAGCTCAGAGCAAAAGGAAGTCAGATATTTTGGTTTGAATGTGGATTTTTTGGATATTTCAGACATTGAGTTTTTAGCTACTCTTCCTAACTGGTTTATTTTATTCACACCAAACTTTTTCAAAATGATAAAGATACATTAAAGATGCTAAATTGTGAACGGATATTAAACATCTCAAACGGTTTTGCTATAGTGAGGGACTAAAGTAAAGTAACCCTTAAAGCCTCATCTTCTAAAAATGTAATTAAACACCATTTATTTCTATATAAAAGTATAAAAATATCACAACTAAACCCATTTTATTCTTTTTTTTTTTTCAAGTTTAAAAATAGTAATTGTACTATTTAGTCCCATAAAAGTCAAGTCATACATAGGGCTATACTGCCCTCTTGTGTTCAAAATCAGGTAGGCTTATTGTATCTACATAAAAATATACTAGGTATGTGACGGTGAGAATATTTTACCACCGGTTAATCGACGTGTGACACCACTGGGGGCTTTTGAATCGCCAACTTAAAAACGAAAGTAAAATATGTTCGTCCGCACTGACATTGATAGTGGTTGAGCGAGCGTTTCAAATGAATTCCTATGGAAGTAGGAATTAACTGAAAAACATTCACTCTGTTCTGCTCGTTCCTCGCCGTGGATGCGCACTGTTATGAATGCCCGTGCAGCCATAAGCATTTTAGTTTCATTTTAAAATTAGCGCCTTTCGGGGGGTGGATTGCTTGAAATTATTTTACAAAAGCAGAATGTTGTGTTTTATTGCGACTGTACACAAATACAAGTTAACACTTTGCAGTTTGAATGTCGTCCTGTATAATGACGGAGTATGTTTTTATGTGTCCACTGTTCAATCGCACCAACGCCACACACACACACCCACCCACACACACACGGTTTACTATCTTTGTGGGGACTCTCCATAGATTTAATGATTTTTATACTGTACAAACTGTATATTTTATATCCTTACACTAACCCTACCTCTAAACCTACCCATCACAGAAAACTTTCCGCATTTATACATTTCCAAAAAAACTCATTCTGTATGAAGCTTGTTTACCCATGGGGAATTCTATTTAGGTCCCCACTGTGACACGAGTCTCCATGAGTCTGTGTGCATTCAGGTTAAAGTCCCCACCGGGACAGAAAAACATGAACACACACACACACACACACACACACACACACACACACACACACACACACACTCCAGCATTGCAATCTTGACATTGCAGCCTGTTCATTATAGACTTAATAAAATATAATAATAAAATGGTCAACCTAACATATAAAGATTACACTGCTCTAAATAGTCAGTTGTACAATTCGTACATTCACGGTAAGCACCGCTCCACTATGAATTTTCCAAGCACATTTTTGCGCATGTGAAGAGGATGATTTTTTCCGTCGATATTGGAACACGAGTGAAGAACAAAGCCTATAATAAAGAATAGTTTAGCATCCAAATACATCGCAAATGTTGAAACATTTTGATTCTAATGAGAGGGTTACGTGAGCCCAACACTGCTTTCTTTCATTTTTATTTTTACATTAAATTTAAAGGATTTGTTGTGGAATATTTTGAGTGTATCATAAAATCAGAATAAGGTAAGTCAAGCAATATTTTTGGTCTTTTATATATATATATATATATATATATATATATATATATATATATATATATATATATATATATATATATATATATATATAAATATATACAGTGCAATGCATAAGTGAATACACCCATGCTAAAGTTGAATAAAAAGAGGAATAAAAAATCATATTTTGGAAATTGAACTTAATGCCTTAATTTAAAAAATTAGGAAAAATCCAACCTTTAAGGACACCAATTTTCTTTGTGAATGAATAATGTATCGTAAATAAATAAATGTTCTTCCTTAAAATACGTGGTGCATAAGTGAGTACACCCCTATGTTAAATTCCCATAGAGGCAGGCAGATTTTTATTTTTAAGTTTTTTTTTTTTTTTTTTTTTAGGATACTATGCATCCTGATAAAGTTCCCTTGGCCTTTGGAATTAAAATAGCCCCACATCATCACATAGCCTTCACCATACCTAGAGATTGGCATGGTTTTATTTCAGTTAGCCTAAAAGCTAGTTTGATTTGCATTGAGAGATGATCTTATGGAAAGTACTCCATGCCAATCTCTAGGTATGGTGAATGCTATGTGATGATGTGGGGCTATTTTAATTCCAAAGGCCAAGGGAACTTTATCAGGATACATAGTATCCTCAATTTTTTTTTAAAAAAATACTTAAAAATAAAAATCTGCCTGCCTCTATGGGAATTTAACATAGGGGTGTACTCACTTATGCACCATGTATTTTAAGGAAGAACATTTATTTATTTACGATACATTATTCATTCACAAAGAAAATTGGTGTCCTTAAAGGTTGGATTTTTCCTAATTTTTTCAATTAAGGCATTAAGTTCAATTTCCAAAATATGATTTTTTATTCCTCTTTTTAGTCAACTTTAGCATGGGTGTATGGGTGTATTCACTTATGCATTGCACTGTATATATATATATTAGGGGTGTAACGGTACGTGTATTCGTACCGAACCGTTTCGGTACAGGGCTTTCGGTTCGGTGCACGTGTGTACCGAATGACTGAATGCAATATTTTGTGTGCGCAACATAGGTACATTTTCGTGTTTCCACACGAACATATTAAGTGGCGGAAGTCTCCGCGTTCAGCGCAAATCCCGCCCTGCAGCTGATTCTAATGTTTTTTCCTATTAGACATTCTCTGGTTTTACCCGTGTTTTACCCGTCGTCACTGTAACAATAAAATAGACTGCATGGCGAAAAAAAGCTTTTCCGCTTCGTGTGCGCCGCCGCACTCTCCGTTCCGTGGCGTGCGCGCGCGTGTGTGTGTGTGTGTGTGTGTGTCGACGACCCGCTGCGCTCTCTGCTCAATGTTCGAGTCCGTGTTTGCGCTGCGCGTTCTGCTCTGTCGTTAACGGCCCAAACACTCCAATCATGTACCGATCACGCACTGGAAAAGCAAAGTCCGCTCAAATAAGGTGAAATTTCTCAGTAGTAACTTAGATTTCTGTTTGCTGAGCTGGTATAGTCATGCTGGCAACAATGGTAAAATGACCTGCTCTGATCACATGCTCTGGTAATAATAGCTTTGTATAGCTTTGGACTATATTTTATTTTGATAATTATTAAAAAAGTGGAAAAAAAAATCTTAAATTGATTATGTTGATTGATTATTGAAAAATAATAATACATTAATATATTTGTTTAATATTATTTTAATATAGGGCTATTTTCTGTTCCTGCACTGTAATCATAGTTATTTATTTATATTTTTCATTATATTTTATTATGTGATATTGGTTTGAGACTGAGAGTATTTTATTTAGTGGAAAACTTTGCAGCAGTATTTTATTTCTTATTCTTTTTTTATTTTATATCTATTTTATTATATTTTATTAAAAAGTGTTTAAAAAAGTGTAAACAAATTGTTAAAAAAAGTTTATAGTAATAAACAACCTGCAGTTTAATGTTTGCATTTCTTTCCCTTACTGTACCGAAAATAAACCGAACCGTGACTTTAAAACCGAGGTACGTACCGAACCGTGATTTTTGTGTACCGTTACACTCCTAATATATATATATATATATATATATATAAATATAGCTGCAAGCAGCGATGAAGGGCCAAAGCCGGCGGTACTGCCACCCCGGTGCCTTTAGGTAACTAAAGGCACCGGGGTTGCGGTGCCACCGGCTTGGGCCCGTAATCGCTGCTCGCAGCTATATTTAGGGCCCGAGCACCGATGGTGTGAGGACCCTCTTGGAATTGCTCTGTTTATTAGGGCCCGAGCACCGATGGTGTGAGGACCCTCTTGGAATTGCTCTGTTTATTATTATTATTAGGGCCCGAGCACCGATGGTGTGAGGACCCTCTTGGAATTGCTCTGTTTATTATTATTATTATTATTCTTCTCCGCATTGAATTGCATTTTTGAGGGCCTAAACATGCGCGAAAACTCACGAAACTTTGCACACGCGTCAGAACTGGCGAAAATTTACATCTGATATAGGTTTCAGAATTGGACGGGGCAAAATGGCTCGATAGCGCCACCTATAAAAGTTCAACGGAGTGCGCCTCCTGCAACGTTCCACGTACGTGCACGAAATTCGGTACATACGTGTAATGACCTAATACCTACAAAAAAGTCTCTTGGAGCATAGCCCTAAACACAACAGGAAGTCAGCCATTTTGAACTTCCTCTCAGATTTTTGTGCAGTTTTTGCCATTTTCAGGCCTCGTACTTTAACGAACTCCTCCTACAGTTTTAATCTGATCATCTTCAAATTTGGTGAGTGTAATCTTAAGGCCTTTGCGACGTTAAATTGCGAAGATCTTGAGTTTTCGTCGAAGGGCGGGTCCTCGGCGGCCTTACAAATTTCGATGTTTCGCCATGAAACAGGAAGTTGCTGTAACTCAGGCATGGAATGTCCAATCTCCCCCAAACTTCACACGTTTGATAAGAGTTCTGTCCTGAACACATGGCCATGCTCATATTCAGTTATAGTCATAGCGCCACCTGCTGGCAACAGGAAGTGACATGTTTAACACTGTTATGGACTCCTAATAACATATAAAAAAGTGCCAGCAAGTGCGAAACATGCTAACAACATACTAGAAGCATGCTAAAACATGCTAGCAAACTCTTAGCTAAGTGCTAAAGCATGCTATTATTGCAATTAAATAGGAATTTGCTGTAACTCAGGCATGGAATGTCCAATCTGCCCCAAACTTCACACTTTTGATAAGCGTTCTGTCCTGAACACATCTACATGATAATATTCAGTTATAGTAATAGCGCCACCTACTGGCAACAGGAAGTGTCATGTTTAACACGTTGATGCCATTCTAGCAACATGTTAAAAATGCCATTGAGGTCTAAACATGCTAGAAACATGTTAAAACATGCTAGCAATACTTAGCTAAGTGCTAAAGCATGCTAATTCAATGAAACAGGATGTTGTTGTTACTCAAGAAGGCAATGTCCAATATGCGCCAAACTTCACACTTTTAATAAACGTTCTGTCCTGAACACATGACCATGCTCATATTCAGTTACAGTCATAGTGCCACCTGCTGGCAACAGGAAGTGACATGTTAAACACTGTTGTGGACATATAAAAACATATAAAAAAAGTGCCAGCAAGTGCTAAACATGCTAACAACATACTAGAAACATGCTAAAACATGCTAGCAAACACTTAGCTAAGTGCTAAAGCATGCTATTGCTGCAATTAAATAGGAATTTGCTGTAACACAGGCATGGAATGTCCAATCTGCCCCAAACTTCACACGTTTGATAAGAGTCATGGCCTGAACACATCTACATGAGAATATTCAGTTATAGTAATAGCGCCACCTGCTGTCAACAGGAAGTGACATGTTTAACACTGTTGTGGTCTCCTAATAACATATATAAAAGAGCCAGCAAGTGCTAAACAGGTTAGCAACATACTAGAAACATGCTAGCAAACACTTAGCTAAGTGATAAAGCATGCTATTACTGCAATTAAATAGGAATTTGCTGTAACTCAGGCATGGAACGTCCAATCTGCCCCAAACTTCACATGTTTGATAAGAATCATGGCCTGAACGCATGCCTATGCTCAAATTCAGTTATAGTAATAGCGCCACCTACTGGCAACAGGAAGTGACATGTTTAACACGTTGATGCCGTTCTAGCAACATGTTAAAAATGCCATTGAGTTCTAAACATGCTAGAAACATATTAAAACATGCTAGCAATACTTAGCTAAGTGCTAAAGCATGCTAATTCAATGAAACAGGACTTTGTTGTTACTCAAGAAGGCAATGTACAATCTACCCCAAACGTCACACGTTTGATAAGAGTTATCTCTTGAACACATGTCCATGCTCATATTTAGTTATAGTCATAGCGCCACCTGCTGGCAACAGGAAGTGACGTTTAACACTGTTCTTGACTCCTAATAACATATAAAAAAATGCCAGTAGGTGCTAAACATCCTACCAACATACTAGAGACATGCTAAAACATAATAGCAAACACTTAGCTAAGTGCTAAAGAATGATATTACTGCAATTAAATATGAATTTGCTGTAACTCAGGCATGGAATGTCCAATCTGCCCCAAACTTCACACTTTTGATAAGCGTTCTGTCCTGAACACATGACCATGCTTATATTCAGTTACAGTCATAGCGCCACCTGCTGGCAACAGGAAGTGACATGTTTAACACTGTTGTGGACTCCTAATAACATATAAAAAAGTGCCAGCAAGTGTTAAACATGCTAACAACATACTAGAAACATGCTAAAACATGCTAGCAAACTCTTAGCCAAGTGCTAAAGCATGCTATTATTGCAATTAAATAGGAATTTGCTGTAACTCAGGCATGGAATGTCCAATCTGCCCCAAACTTCACACTTTTGATAAGAGTCATGGCCTGAACACATCTACATGAGAATGTTCAGTTATAGTAATAGCGCCACCAACTGGCAACAGGAAGTGACATGTTTAACACGTTGATGCCGTTCTAGCAACATGTTAAAACATGCTAACAATGCTTAGCTAAGTTCTAAAGAATGCTAATTCAATGAAACATGACTTTGTTGTTACTCAAGAAGGCAATGTCCAATTTGCACCAAACTTCACATGTTTGATAAGAGTTCTGTCCTGAACACACATCCATGCTCATATTCAGTTATAGTCATAACGCCACCTACTGGCAACAGAAACTGACATGGTTAACACAGTAATGCAGTACTAACCACATAATTATTGTGTACTAAGCATGCTAGAAACAGACTGAACATGCTAGCAACACTTAGCTGAGTCATGAAGCATGCTATTATCACCATTATACAAAACATTTTGTAACTGACTTTGACATACTCTTACTATATATACCTCCTTAAATGTACATTTCCCAACCATGCTCTGCCTTCCTAAAGCCACCGAGTGTTGATGGCACGGGTGCGAGGGCCCTTTCATCGCTGCTTGCAGCTTTAATTATTATTCTTCTTCTTCTTCTTCTCCGCATTTAATTGCATTTTTGAGGGCCTAAACATGCTCGAAAACTCACGAAACTTTGCACACGCGTCAGAACTGGCGAAAATTTACATCTGATATAGGTTTCAGAATTGGACGGGGCAAAATGGCTCGATAGCGCCACCTATAAAAGTTCAACGGAGTGCGCCTCCCGCAACGTTCCACGTACGTGCACGAAATTCGGTACATACATGTAATGACCTAATACCTACAAAAAAGTCTCTTGGAGCATAGCCCTAAACACAACAGGAAGTCAGCCATTTTGAACTTCCTCTCAGATTTTTGTGCAGTTTTTGCCATTTTCAGGCCTCGTACTTTAACGAACTCCTCCTACAGTTTTAATCTGATCATCTTCAAATTTGGTGAGTGTAATCTTAAGGCCTTTGCGACGTTAAATTGCGAAGATCTTGAGTTTTCGTCAAAGGGCGGGTCCTCGGCGGCCTGACAAATTTCGATGTTTCGCCATGAAACAGGAAGTTGCTGTAACTCAGGCATGGAATGTCCAATCTGCCCCAAACTTCACACTTTTGATAAGCGTTCTGTCCTGAACACATGACCATGCTCATATTCAGTTACAGTCATAGCGCCACCTGCTGGCAACAGGAAGTGACATGTTTAACACTGATATGGACTCCTAATAACATATAAAAAAGTGCCAGCAAGTGCTAAACATGCTAACAACATAATAGAAGCATGCTAAAACATGCTAGCAAACTCTTAGCTAAGTGCTAAAGCATGCTATTATTGCAATTAAATAGGAATTTGCTGTAACTCAGGCATGGAATGTCCAATCTGCCCCAAACTTCACACTTTTGATAAGCGTTCTGTCCTGAACACATCTACATGAGAAAATTCAGTTATAGTAATAGCGCCACCTACTGGTAACAGGAAGTGACATGTTTAACACTCTTGTGGTCTCCTAATAACATATAAAAAAGAGCCAACAAGTGCTAAACAGGTTAGCAACATACTAGAAACATGCTAGCAAACACTTAGCTAAGTGCTAAAGCATGCTATTACTGCAATTAAATAGGAATTTGCTGTAACTCAGGCATGTAATGTCCAATCTGCCCCAAACTTCACACATTTGATAAGAATCATGGCCTGAACACATGTCTATGCTCAAATTCAGTTATAGTAATAGCACCACCTACTGGCAACAGGAAGTGACATGTTTAACACTTTGATGCCGTTCTAGCAACATGTTAAAAATGCCATTGAGTTCTATACATGCTAGAAACATGTTAAAACATGCTAGCAGTACTTAGCTAAGTGCTAAACCATGCTAATTCAATGAAACAGGACTTTGTTGTTACTCAAGAAGGCAATGTACAATCTACCCCAAACTTCACACGTTTGATAAGAGTTATCTCTTGAACACATGTCCATGCTCATATTTAGTTATAGTCATAGCGCCACCTGCTGGCAACAGGAAGTGACGTTTAACACTGTTCTTGACTCCTAATAACATATAAAAAAATGCAAGTAGGTGCTAAACATCCTACCAACATACTAGAGACTTGCTAAAACATACTAGCAAACACTTAGCTAAGTGCTAAAGAATGATATTACTGCAATTAAATATGAATTTGCTGTAACTCAGGCAAGGAATGTCCAATCTGCCCCAAACTTCACACTTTTGATAAGCGTTCTGTCCTGAACACATGATCATGCTTACAGTCATAGCGCCACCTGCTGGCAGCAGGAAGTGACATGTTTAACACTGTTATGGACTCCTAATAACATATAAAAAAGTGCCAGCAAGTGCTAAACATGCTAACAACATACTAGAAACATGCTAAAACATGCTAGCAAACTCTTAGCTAAGTGCTAAAGCATGCTATTATTGCAATTAAATAGGAATTTGCTGTAATTCAGGCATGGAATGTCCAATCTGCCCCAAACTTCACACATTTGATAAGAATCATGGCCTGAACACATGTCTATGCTCAAATTCAGTTATAGTAATAGCGCCACCTACTGGCAACAGGAAGTGACATGTTTAACACTTTTATGCCGTTCTAGCAACATGTTAAAAATGCCATTGAGTTCTAAACATGCTAGAAACATGTTTAAACATGCTAACAATGCTTAGCTAAGTGCTAAAGAATGTTAATTCAATGAAACATGACTTTGTTGTTACTCAAGAAGGCAATGTCCAATTTGCACCAAACTTCACACGTTTGATAAGAGTTCTGTCCTGAACACACAACCATGCTCATATTCAGTTATAGCCATAACGCCACCTACTGGCAACAGAAACTGACATGGTTAACACCGTAATGCAGTACTAACCACATAATTATTGTGTACTAAGCATGCTAGAAACAGACTAAACATGCTAGCAACACTTAGCTGAGTCATGAAGCATGCTATTATCACCATTATACAAAACATTTTGTAACTGACTTTGACATACTCTTACTATATATACCTCCTTAAATGTACATTTCCCAACCATGCTCTGTCTTCCTAAAGCCACCGAGTGTTGATGGCACGGGTGCGAGGGCCCTTTCATCGCTGCTTGCAGCTTTAATTATTATTATTATTAGGGCCCGAGCACCGATGGTGTGAGGACCCTCTTGGAATTGCTCTGTTTATTATTAGGGCCCGAGCACCGATGGTGAGAGGACCCTATTGTTTTTGCTCCGTTTATTATTATTATTATTATTCTTCTCCAAAGTGAATCGCTTTTTAGAGGGCCTGAACATGCTCGAAAACTCATGAAACTTTGCACACGCTTCAGAAGTGGTGAAAATTTACGTGTGATATGGTTTTCAAAATTGGGTGGGGCAAATTCGGTAAATTATTGCCCCCACATTTTGCCCCGGCTCCTGGTTTCACTTACAGGTATGAAATTTGGTACATACATGTAATGACCCAATACCTACAAAAAAGTCTCTTGGAGCATAGCCCTAAACACAACAGGAAGTGAGCTATTTTGAACTTCCTCCTAGATTTTGGGCATTTTTCGTAATTTCCTGATGTTGTACTTTAACGAACTCCTCCTACAGTTTTGATCTGATCCTCTTCAAATTTGGTGAGTGTAATCTGAAGGCCTTTGCGACGTTAAATTGCGAAGATCTTGAGTTTTCGTCGAAGAGTGTGCCCTCGGCGGCCTGACAAACGTTCACCCAATTTCGGCCTTTTGGTGATATATGCATGATCAGATAAGTTCAATAATAATGTTGCTTGCAGTTCCGATGTTGCTAGGCAACCACAGACAGCCTGCAGTAACTCAGCCATACATTTTTCAATCTGCCCCAAACTTCACATGTTTGATAAGAGTCCTGTCCTGAACACATGACCATGCTCATTATGGTTATAGCAATAGCGCCACCTGCTGGTAGCAGGAAGTGTGGCAAATACAAAACGTGCTCGAAAAATCATGAAACTTTGCACATGCTTCAGATGTGGTGAAAATTTACGTGTGATGTGGTTTTCAAAATTGGGTGGGGCAAAATGGCTTACTTATTGCCCCTATATTTTGCCCCGTCTCCTGGTTTCACGTACAGGTATGAAATTTGGTACATACATGTAAAGACCCAATACCTACAAAAAAGTCTCTTGGCGCGTAGCCCTAAACACAACAGGAAGTCAGCTATTTTGAACTTCCTCTCAGATTTTGGGCAGTTTTTGCCATTTCCTGATGTTGTACTTTAACAAACTCCTCCTACAGTTTTGATCTGATCCTCTTCAAATTTGGTGAGTGTAATCTTAAGGCATTTCCTAAAGGCGCCGGGTGGTGGTGGCAGGGGTGCGAGGGCCCTTTCATCGCTGCTTGCAGCTTTAATTAGGGCCCGAGCACCGATGGTGTGAGGACCCTCTTGGAATTGCTCTGTTTATTATTATTATTCTTCTCCGCATTGAATTGCATTTTTGAGGGCCTAAACATGCGTGAAAACTCACGAAACTTTGCACACGCGTCAGAACTGGCGAAAATTTACATCTGATATAGGTTTCAGAATTGGACGGGGCAAAATGGCTCGATAGCGCCACCTATAAAAGTTCAACGGAGTGCGCCTCCCGCAACGTTCAACGTACGTGCACGAAATTCGGTACATACGTGTAATGACCTAATACCTACAAAAAAGTCTCTTGGAGCATAGCCCTAAACACAACAGGAAGTCAGCCATTTTGAACTTCCTCTCAGATTTTTGTGCAGTTTTTGCCATTTTCAGGCCTCGTACTTTAACGAACTCCTCCTACAGTTTTAATCTGATCATCTTCAAATTTGGTGAGTGTAATCTTAAGGCCTTTGCGACGTTAAATTGCGAAGATCTTGAGTTTTCGTCGAAGGGCGGGTCCTCGGCGGCCTTACAAATTTCGATGTTTCGCCATGAAACAGGAAGTTGCTGTAACTCAGGCATGGAATGTCCAATCTGCCCCAAACTTCACACTTTTGATAAGCGTTCTGTCCTGAACACATCTACATGAGAATATTCAGTTATAGTAATAGCGCCACCTACTGGCAACAGGAAGTGTCATGTTTAACACGTTGATGCCATTCTAGCAACATGTTAAAAATGCCATTGAGGTCTAAACATGCTAGAAACATGTTAAAACATGCTAGCTAATGTTAAAACATGCTAGCAATACTTAGCTAAGTGGTAAAGCATGCTAATTCAATGAAACAGGATGTTGTTGTTACTCAAGAAGGCAATGTCCAATATGCGCCAAACTTCACACTTTTAATAAACGTTCTGTCCTGAACACATGACCATGCTCATATTCAGTTACAGTCATAGTGCCACCTGCTGGCAACAGGAAGTGACATGTTAAACACTGTTGTGGACATATAAAAACATATAAAAAAAGTGCCAGCAAGTGCTAAACATGCTAACAACATACTAGAAACATGCTAAAACATGCTAGCAAACACTTAGCTAAGTGCTAAAGCATGCTATTGCTGCAATTAAATAGGAATTTGCTGTAACACAGGCATGGAATGTCCAATCTGCCCCAAACTTCACACGTTTGATAAGAGTCATGGCCTGAACACATCTACATGAGAATATTCAGTTATAGTAATAGCGCCACCTGCTGTCAACAGGAAGTGACATGTTTAACACTGTTGTGGTCTCCTAATAACATATATAAAAGAGCCAGCAAGTGCTAAACAGGTTAGCAACATACTAGAAACATGCTAGCAAACACTTAGCTAAGTGATAAAGCATGCTATTACTGCAATTAAATAGGAATTTGCTGTAACTCAGGCATGGAACGTCCAATCTGCCCCAAACTTCACGTTTGATAAGAATCATGGCCTGAACGCATGCCTATGCTCAAATTCAGTTATAGTAATAGCGCCACCTACTGGCAACAGGAAGTGACATGTTTAACACGTTGATGCCGTTCTAGCAACATGTTAAAAATGCCATTGAGTTCTAAACATGCTAGAAACATATTAAAACATGCTAGCAATACTTAGCTAAGTGCTAAAGCATGCTAATTCAATGAAACAGGACTTTGTTGTTACTCAAGAAGGCAATGTACAATCTACCCCAAACGTCACACGTTTGATAAGAGTTATCTCTTGAACACATGTCCATGCTCATATTTAGTTATAGTCATAGCGCCACCTGCTGGCAACAGGAAGTGACGTTTAACACTGTTCTTGACTCCTAATAACATATAAAAAAATGCCAGTAGGTGCTAAACATCCTACCAACATACTAGAGACATGCTAAAACATAATAGCAAACACTTAGCTAAGTGCTAAAGAATGATATTACTGCAATTAAATATGAATTTGCTGTAACTCAGGCATGGAATGTCCAATCTGCCCCAAACTTCACACTTTTGATAAGCGTTCTGTCCTGAACACATGACCATGCTTATATTCAGTTACAGTCATAGCGCCACCTGCTGGCAACTAGGGGTGCAACGGTACAGATAGCCCACGGTACGGTCCGTACCTCGGTTTTTGGGCCACGGTCTCGGTTCGGTTTCGGTACATGTTTTGTGCAGAAAGAGACTGCTATTTCATCCCAAAAATATGTTTTATTTTTCTTATGAGCATAAACAGAATGTCACAGTAGGAAGAACATCAATGTATGGAATAAATTAACACTCTAGTCTGTACTCAACAACACTAAGTATTACAACCTCTTCAACTATCACTTACATGAAATACAAAATGTAAACAAACACACTTCAAAATATTCAAGTGGATCCCAATTCCAAACCTTGATAATTGGTATATGAAGTGATCAATGTGAAAGAAAAAGTGCACTTTTACCTTTAACAAACATAAATTAGCTTGTGCTTTGAATAAAAAAAAAAGCAGAGCAAAATAATATAATAAAAAAATACTGCATTCAGGATACAAAGTGCAATGTTATTTACTCATCCACTATTGAGAGATTCTTGTGCAAAAAGATGAGTCTATCAACACTGTCTGGTGCAAGGCGAGACCGGTTGGCACTAACGATGTCCCCAGCAGTGGAGAAAATTCTCAACTTTTCAGAATGCCGCAAGCGCACCGTAGGTCACGTGACAAGAACCAACCAGAGCGCAGCTGATGGATGCTTTAGCAACGACAGACACCTCTGGAGTGCAACCACCCTAGCGCTTTGGAAAAAGGAGAACGCGGCCCGCCTAGCGTTTTCTACGCGTTTTTAGCATAGACTGTAAAAGGTTTTTAGGCATGATATGTGAACGGCGCCTAAAGCAAAAACTAAAAGGATCAGCGCGAACTCAATGGCAAAACCGAAGTCCCGCGGGACACGAGGGTAGATTGTCCCGTGCAGGGCTGACCGAACGGTCCGGGATATTACCGTGTACCGTTGCATCCCTACTGGCAACAGGAAGTGACATGTTTAACACTGTTATGGACTCCTAATAACATATAAAAAAGTGCCAGCAAGTGTTAAACATGCTAACAACATACTAGAAACATGCTAAAACATGCTAGCAAACTCTTAGCCAAGTGCTAAAGCATGCTATTATTGCAATTAAATAGGAATTTGCTGTAACTCAGGCATGGAATGTCCAATCTGACCCAAACTTCACACTTTTGATAAGAGTCATGGCCTGAACACATCTACATGAGAATGTTCAGTTATAGTAATAGCGCCACCAACTGGCAACAGGAAGTGACATGTTTAACACGTTGATGCCGTTCTAGCAACATGTTAAAAATGCCATTGAGTTCTAAACATGCTAGAAACATGTTAAAACATGCTAACAATGCTTAGCTAAGTTCTAAAGAATGCTAATTCAATGAAACATGACTTTGTTGTTACTCAAGAAGGCAATGTCCAATTTGCACCAAACTTCACACGTTTGATAAGAGTTCTGTCCTGAACACACATCCATGCTCATATTCAGTTATAGTCATAACGCCACCTACTGGCAACAGAAACTGACATGGTTAACACAGTAATGCAGTACTAACCACATAATTATTGTGTACTAAGCATGCTAGAAACAGACTAAACATGCTAGCAACACTTAGCTGAGTCATGAAGCATGCTATTATCACCATTATACAAAACATTTTGTAACTGACTTTGACATACTCTTACTATATATACCTCCCTTAAACTCTTTGGGTAATTTTGGAATTCCGCATGAAATTGGACATACCCAAATCTGATGGCTCCCCTTACCCACATACAGTGAAGTAAATGCAAAATATTGGTGTCATTTTATAGGAAACCCTTTAAACAAACAAAATCAAGTGTCAAATGTAATAAAAACTATTGTATGTGTTTAAAATATCAGAAGAAACACACAAAAAAGTAGGCGCTTTTGTGTGTTTTTTTCATTGAATCTTTCTTTGAAAGTGTATAACTGTGGTATTGTGTGCAACAGCTACCTATTATAAGTTCCATGTGATTCCACTAGATGTCGCCAAACACTGAAAAAAATATTATGTGTCTAACATTTTGTGAATGAGTGCAAGAGTGAGCACTGTCATGCGTGCACGACTCTAAATGCGTCCAAACTGCGCGCCGCAGAATATAGGTAAAATTGCGCGCTGAATATCTCAGACTCTGGTTGATTTAGAGGAAAGGTGTGTTCACGACATGTTCACGTAATGGTGAGATCATTAGCTTTCCAATGATGCGTAGTTCGTCATCATCCGTCGACGATAACGTATATCATGTGGACATATCATGTGGATCGACTGCCATTTTCATAAGGATCGACTTATTTCCTGCATTACTGGACTAAATGAGACATAACGATGGATTATTTCTCAAGCGAAACTCATATAAAGGTGAAAATGGACTTATTTTGAAGAAAACAGTCTAAGGTGAAAGTCTATGTATCTTTTTGACTACTTTTAGCTCAGACATGCTGTAATTGGAGATGAAATGCAACGTTTCTTCAGTTTGTTTACAAAGATCAAAGATGTACTTCGCGACTCATTCTGCAATCATTTGATCTTTTGTATTATGTCAACTAAATAAACCATATAGCAAAAATCCTGAGAAAGAAAGCTTTTGTTTGATATATGACTTGCCTTTGTTCATCAAATTTGACCAATGCCATCAATATTCATATTCATAATCACACTTACGTTTGATCGATATTTCGGTTGCGGGTGGAGGAATTTAAACATTTAAATGATGCGATATGTAAAATGAATGAAAAAATGATGGTTTTGTGTGAAAATTAGAGGGTCTAAGCTTTGTAATGATATCACATATGACTGTTAATGTTTCATCAGGACCTTTAAATATTAAAGGACGATCGTAATAACGATCTTAATAACGCAATTCCAACCCGGTACCGGGTTTACGGGCTTAACAGGTTAAATGTACATTTCCCAACCATGCTCTGCCTTCCTAAAGCCACCAAGTGTTGATGGCACGGGTGCGAGGGCCCTTTCATCGCTGCTTGCAGCTTTAATTATTATTATTCTTCTCCGCATTTAATTGCATTTTTGAGGGCCTAAACATGCTCGAAAACTCACGAAACTTTGCACACGCGTCAGAACTGGCGAAAATTTACATCTGATATAGGTTTCAGAATTGGACGGGGCAAAATGGCTCGATAGCGCCACCTATAAAAGTTCAACGGAGTGCGCCTCCCGCAACGTTCCACGTACGTGCACGAAATTCGGTACATACATGTAATGACCTAATACCTACAAAAAAGTCTCTTGGAGCATAGCCCTAAACACAACAGGAAGTCAGCCATTTTGAACTTCCTCTCAGATTTTTGTGCAGTTTTTGCCATTTTCAGGCCTCGTACTTTAACGAACTCCTCCTACAGTTTTAATCTGATCATCTTCAAATTTGGTGAGTGTAATCTTAAGGCCTTTGCGACGTTAAATTGCGAAGATCTTGAGTTTTCGTCAAAGGGCGGGTCCTCGGCGGCCTGACAAATTTCGATGTTTCGCCATGAAACAGGAAGTTGCTGTAACTCAGGCATGGAATGTCCAATCTGCCCCAAACTTCACACTTTTGATAAGCGTTCTGTCCTGAACACATGACCATGCTCATATTCAGTTACAGTCATAGCGCCACCTGCTGGCAACAGGAAGTGACATGTTTAACACTGTTATGGACTCCTAATAACATATAAAAAAGTGCCAGCAAGTGCTAAACATGCTAACAACATAATAGAAGCATGCTAAAACATGCTAGCAAACTCTTAGCTAAGTGCTAAAGCATGCTATTATTGCAATTAAATAGGAATTTGCTGTAACTCAGGCATGGAATGTCCAATCTGCCCCAAACTTCACACTTTTGATAAGCGTTCTGTCCTGAACACATCTACATGAGAAAATTCAGGTATAGTAATAGCGCCACCTACTGGTAACAGGAAGTGTCATGTTTAACACGTTGATGCCATTCTAGCAACATGTTAAAAATGCCATTGACTTCTAAACATGCTAGAAACATGTTAAAACATGCTAGCAATACTTAGCTAAGTGCTAAAGCATGCTAATTCAATGAAACAGGATGTTGTTGTTACTCAAGAAGGCAATGTCCAATCTGCGCCAAACTTCACACATTTGATAAGAGTTATCTCTTGAACACATGTCCATGCTCATATTTAGTTATAGTCATAGCGCCACCTGCTGGCAACAGGAAGTGACGTTTAACACTGTTATGGACTCCTAATAACATATAAAAAAGTGCCAGCAAGTGTTAAACATGCTAACAACATACTAGAAACATGCTAAAACATGCTAGCAAACACTTAGCTAAGTGCTAAAGCATGCTATTGCTGCAATTAAATAGGAATTTGCTGTAACACAGGCATGGAATGTCCAATCTGCCTCAAACTTCACACGTTTGATAAGAGTCATGGCCTGAACACATCTACATGAGAATATTCAGTTATAGTAATAGCACCACCTGCTGTCAACAGGAAGTGACATGTTTAACACTGTTGTGGTCTCCTAATAACATATAAAAAAGAGCCAGCAAGTGCTAAACAGGTTAGCAACATACTAGAAACATGCTAGCAAACACTTAGCTAAGTGCTAAAGCATGCTATCACTGCAATTAAATAGGAATTTGCTGTAACCCAGGCATGGAATGTCCAATCTGCCCCAAACTTCACACGTTTGATAAGAATCATGGCCTGAACACATGTCTATGCTCAAATTCAGTTATAGTAATAGCACCACCTACTGGCAACAGGAAGTGACATGTTTAACACGTTGATGCCGTTCTAGCAACATGTTAAAAATGCCATTGACTTCTAAACATGCTAGAAACATGTTAAAACATGCTAGCAATACTTAGCTAAGTGCTAAAGCATGCTAATTCAATGAAACAGGACTTTGTTGTTACTCAAGAAGGCAATGTACAATCTACCCCAAACTTCACACGTTTGATAAGAGTTATCTCTTGAACACATGTCCATGCTCATATTTAGTTATAGTCATAGCGCCACCTGCTGGCAACAGGAAGTGACGTTTAACACTGTTCTTGACTCCTAATAACATATAAAAAAAAGGCCAGTAGGTGCTAAACATCCTACCAACATACTAGAGACATGCTAAAACATACTAGCAAACACTTAGCTAAGTGCTAAAGAATTATATTACTGCAATTAAATATGAATTTGCTGTAACTCAGGCATGGAATGTCCAATCTGCCCCAAACTTCACACTTTTGATAAGCGTTCTGTCCTGAACACATGACCATGCTCATATTCAGTTACAGTCATAGCGCCACCTGCTGGCAACAGGAAGTGACATGTTTAACACTGTTATGGACTCCTAATAACATATAAAAAAGTGCCAGCAAGTGCTAAACATGCTAACAACATACTAGAAGCATGCTAAAACATGCTAGCAAACTCTTAGCTAAGTGCTAAAGCATGCTATTATTGCAATTAAATATGAATTTGCTGTAACTCAGGCATGGAATGTCCAATCTGCCCCAAACTTCACACTTTTGATAAGCGTTCTGTCCTGAACACATCTACATGAGAACATTCAGTTATAGTAATAGCGCCACCTACTGGTAACAGGAAGTGTCATGTTTAACACGTTGATGCCATTCTAGCAACATGTTAAAAATGCCATTGACTTCTAAACATGCTAGAAACATGTTAAAACATGCTAGCAATACTTAGCTAAGTGCTAAAGCATGCTAATTCAATGAAACAGGATGTTGTTGTTACTCAAGAAGGCAATGTCCAATCTGCGCCAAACTTCACACTTTTAATAAACGTTCTGTCCTGAACACATGACCATGCTCATATTCAGTTACAGTCATAGTGCCACCTGCTGGCAACAGGAAGTGACATGTTAAACACTGTTGTGGACATAAAAACATATAAAAAAGTGCCAGCAAGTGCTAAACATGCTAACAACATACTAGAAAAATGCTAAAACATGCTAGCAAACACTTAGCTAAGTGCTAAAGCATGCTATTGCTGCAATTAAATAGGAATTTGCTGTAACACAGGCATGGAATGTCCAATCTGCCTCAAACTTCACACGTTTGATAAGAGTCATGGCCTGAACACATCTACATGAGAATATTCAGTTATAGTAATAGTGCCACCTGCTGTCAACAGGAAGTGACATGTTTAACACTGTTGTGGTCTCCTAATAACATATAAAAAAGAGCCAGCAAGTGCTAAACAGGTTAGCAACATACTAGAAACATGCTAGCAAACACTTAGCTAAGTGCTAAAGCATGCTATCACTGCAATTAAATAGGAATTTGCTGTAACCCAGGCATGGAATGTCCAATCTGCCCCAAACTTCACACGTTTGATAAGAATCATGGCCTGAACACATGTCTATGCTCAAATTCAGTTATAGTAATAGCGCCACCTACTGGCAACAGGAAGTGACATGTTTAACACGTTGATGCCGTTCTAGCAACATGTTAAAAATGCCATTGAGTTCTAAACATGTTAGAAACATATTAAAACATGCTAGCAATACTTAGCTAAGTGCTAAAGCATGCTAATTCAATGAAACAGGACTTTGTTGTTACTCAAGAAGGCAATGTACAATCTACCCCAAACTTCACACGTTTGATAAGAGTTATCTCTTGAACACATGTCCATGCTCATATTTAGTTATAGTCATAGCGCCACCTGCTGGCAACAGGAAGTGATGTTTAACACTGTTCTTGACTCCTAATAACATATAAAAAAAATGCCAGTAGGTGCTAAACATCCTACCAACATACTAGAGACATGCTAAAACATACTAGCAAACACTTAGCTAAGTGCTAAAGAATGATATTACTGCAATTAAATATGAATTTGCTGTAACTCAGGCATGGAATGTCCAATCTGCCCCAAACTTCATACTTTTGATAAGCGTTCTGTCCTGAACACATGACCATGCTTATATTCAGTTACAGACATAGCGCCACCTGCTGGCAACAGGAAGTGACATGTTTAACACTGTTATGGACTCCTAATAACATATAAAAAAGTGCCAGCAAGTGTTAAACATGCTAACAACATATTATAAACATGCTAAAACATGCTAGCAAACTCTTAGCTAAGTGCTAAAGCATGCTATTATTGCAATTAAATAGGAATTTGCTGTAACTCTGGCATGGAATGTCCAATCTGCCCCAAACTTCACACTTTTGATAAGAGTCATGGCCTGAATACATCTACATGAGAATGTTCATTTATAGTAATAGCGCCACCTACTGGCAACAGGAAGTGACATGTTTAACACGTTGATGCCGTTCTAGCAACATGTTAAAAATGCCATTGAGTTCTAAACATGCTAGAAACATGTTAAAACATGCTAACAATGCTTAGCTAAGTGCTAAAGAATGCTAATTCAATGAAACATGACTTTTTTGTTACTCAAGAAGGCAATTTCCAATTTGCACCAAACTTCACACGTTTGATAAGAGTTCTGTCCTGAACACACATCCATGCTCATATTCAGCAATAGTCATAACGCCACCTACTGGCAACAGAAACTGACATGGTTAACACAGTAATACAGTACTAACCACATAATTATTGTGTACTAAGCATGCTAGAAACAGACTAAACATGCTAGCAACACTTAGCTGAGTCATGAAGCATGCTATTATCACCATTATACAAAACATTTTGTTACTAACTTTGACATACTCTTACTATATATACCTCCTTAAATGTACATTTCCCAACCATGCTCTGTCTTCCTAAAGCCACCGAGTGTTGATGGCACGGGTGCGAGGGCCCTTTCATCGCTGCTTGCAGCTTTAATTAGGGCCCGAGCACCGATGGTGTGAGGACCCTCTTGGAATTGCTCTGTTTATTATTAGGGCCCGAGCACCGATGGTGTGAGGACCCTCTTGGAATTGCTCTGTTTATTATTATTATTATTATTCTTCTCCGCATTGAATTGCATTTTTGAGGGCCTAAACATGCGCGAAAACTCACGAAACTTTGCACACGCGTCAGAACTGGCGAAAATTTACATCTGATATAGGTTTCAGAATTGGACGGGGCAAAATGGCTCGATAGCGCCACCTATAAAAGTTCAACGGAGTGCGCCTCCTGCAACGTTCCACGTACGTGCACGAAATTCGGTACATACGTGTAATGACCTAATACCTACAAAAAAGTCTCTTGGAGCATAGCCCTAAACACAACAGGAAGTCAGCCATTTTGAACTTCCTCTCAGATTTTTGTGCAGTTTTTGCCATTTTCAGGCCTCGTACTTTAACGAACTCCTCCTACAGTTTTAATCTGATCATCTTCAAATTTGGTGAGTGTAATCTTAAGGCCTTTGCGACGTTAAATTGCGAAGATCTTGAGTTTTCGTCGAAGGGCGGGTCCTCGGCGGCCTTACAAATTTCGATGTTTCGCCATGAAACAGGAAGTTGCTGTAACTCAGGCATGGAATGTCCAATCTCCCCCAAACTTCACACGTTTGATAAGAGTTCTGTCCTGAACACATGGCCATGCTCATATTCAGTTATAGTCATAGCGCCACCTGCTGGCAACAGGAAGTGACATGTTTAACACTGTTATGGACTCCTAATAACATATAAAAAAGTGCCAGCAAGTGCGAAACATGCTAACAACATACTAGAAGCATGCTAAAACATGCTAGCAAACTCTTAGCTAAGTGCTAAAGCATGCTATTATTGCAATTAAATAGGAATTTGCTGTAACTCAGGCATGGAATGTCCAATCTGCCCCAAACTTCACACTTTTGATAAGCGTTCTGTCCTGAACACATCTACATGATAATATTCAGTTATAGTAATAGCGCCACCTACTGGCAACAGGAAGTGTCATGTTTAACACGTTGATGCCATTCTAGCAACATGTTAAAAATGCCATTGAGGTCTAAACATGCTAGAAACATGTTAAAACATGCTAGCAATACTTAGCTAAGTGCTAAAGCATGCTAATTCAATGAAACAGGATGTTGTTGTTACTCAAGAAGGCAATGTCCAATATGCGCCAAACTTCACACTTTTAATAAACGTTCTGTCCTGAACACATGACCATGCTCATATTCAGTTACAGTCATAGTGCCACCTGCTGGCAACAGGAAGTGACATGTTAAACACTGTTGTGGACATATAAAAACATATAAAAAAAGTGCCAGCAAGTGCTAAACATGCTAACAACATACTAGAAACATGCTAAAACATGCTAGCAAACACTTAGCTAAGTGCTAAAGCATGCTATTGCTGCAATTAAATAGGAATTTGCTGTAACACAGGCATGGAATGTCCAATCTGCCCCAAACTTCACACGTTTGATAAGAGTCATGGCCTGAACACATCTACATGAGAATATTCAGTTATAGTAATAGCGCCACCTGCTGTCAACAGGAAGTGACATGTTTAACACTGTTGTGGTCTCCTAATAACATATATAAAAGAGCCAGCAAGTGCTAAACAGGTTAGCAACATACTAGAAACATGCTAGCAAACACTTAGCTAAGTGATAAAGCATGCTATTACTGCAATTAAATAGGAATTTGCTGTAACTCAGGCATGGAACGTCCAATCTGCCCCAAACTTCACATGTTTGATAAGAATCATGGCCTGAACGCATGCCTATGCTCAAATTCAGTTATAGTAATAGCGCCACCTACTGGCAACAGGAAGTGACATGTTTAACACGTTGATGCCGTTCTAGCAACATGTTAAAAATGCCATTGAGTTCTAAACATGCTAGAAACATATTAAAACATGCTAGCAATACTTAGCTAAGTGCTAAAGCATGCTAATTCAATGAAACAGGACTTTGTTGTTACTCAAGAAGGCAATGTACAATCTACCCCAAACGTCACACGTTTGATAAGAGTTATCTCTTGAACACATGTCCATGCTCATATTTAGTTATAGTCATAGCGCCACCTGCTGGCAACAGGAAGTGACGTTTAACACTGTTCTTGACTCCTAATAACATATAAAAAATGCCAGTAGGTGCTAAACATCCTACCAACATACTAGAGACATGCTAAAACATAATAGCAAACACTTAGCTAAGTGCTAAAGAATGATATTACTGCAATTAAATATGAATTTGCTGTAACTCAGGCATGGAATGTCCAATCTGCCCCAAACTTCACACTTTTGATAAGCGTTCTGTCCTGAACACATGACCATGCTTATATTCAGTTACAGTCATAGCGCCACCTGCTGGCAACAGGAAGTGACATGTTTAACACTGTTGTGGACTCCTAATAACATATAAAAAAGTGCCAGCAAGTGTTAAACATGCTAACAACATACTAGAAACATGCTAAAACATGCTAGCAAACTCTTAGCCAAGTGCTAAAGCATGCTATTATTGCAATTAAATAGGAATTTGCTGTAACTCAGGCATGGAATGTCCAATCTGCCCCAAACTTCACACTTTTGATAAGAGTCATGGCCTGAACACATCTACATGAGAATGTTCAGTTATAGTAATAGCGCCACCAACTGGCAACAGGAAGTGACATGTTTAACACGTTGATGCCGTTCTAGCAACATGTTAAAACATGCTAACAATGCTTAGCTAAGTTCTAAAGAATGCTAATTCAATGAAACATGACTTTGTTGTTACTCAAGAAGGCAATGTCCAATTTGCACCAAACTTCACATGTTTGATAAGAGTTCTGTCCTGAACACACATCCATGCTCATATTCAGTTATAGTCATAACGCCACCTACTGGCAACAGAAACTGACATGGTTAACACAGTAATGCAGTACTAACCACATAATTATTGTGTACTAAGCATGCTAGAAACAGACTGAACATGCTAGCAACACTTAGCTGAGTCATGAAGCATGCTATTATCACCATTATACAAAACATTTTGTAACTGACTTTGACATACTCTTACTATATATACCTCCTTAAATGTACATTTCCCAACCATGCTCTGCCTTCCTAAAGCCACCGAGTGTTGATGGCACGGGTGCGAGGGCCCTTTCATCGCTGCTTGCAGCTTTAATTATTATTATTATTCTTCTCCGCATTGAATTGCATTTTTGAGGGCCTAAACATGCGCGAAAACTCACGAAACTTTGCACACGCGTCAGAACTGGCGAAAATTTACATCTGATATAGGTTTCAGAATTGGACGGGGCAAAATGGCTCGATAGCGCCACCTATAAAAGTTCAACGGAGTGCGCCTCCTGCAACGTTCCACGTACGTGCACGAAATTCGGTACATACGTGTAATGACCTAATACCTACAAAAAAGTCTCTTGGAGCATAGCCCTAAACACAACAGGAAGTCAGCCATTTTGAACTTCCTCTCAGATTTTTGTGCAGTTTTTGCCATTTTCAGGCCTCGTACTTTAACGAACTCCTCCTACAGTTTTAATCTGATCATCTTCAAATTTGGTGAGTGTAATCTTAAGGCCTTTGCGACGTTAAATTGCGAAGATCTTGAGTTTTCGTCGAAGGGCGGGTCCTCGGCGGCCTTACAAATTTCGATGTTTCGCCATGAAACAGGAAGTTGCTGTAACTCAGGCATGGAATGTCCAATCTCCCCCAAACTTCACACGTTTGATAAAAGTTCTGTCCTGAACACATGGCCATGCTCATATTCAGTTATAGTCATAGCGCCACCTGCTGGCAACAGGAAGTGACATGTTTAACACTGTTATGGACTCCTAATAACATATAAAAAAGTGCCAGCAAGTGCGAAACATGCTAACAACATACTAGAAGCATGCTAAAACATGCTAGCAAACTCTTAGCTAAGTGCTAAAGCATGCTATTATTGCAATTAAATAGGAATTTGCTGTAACTCAGGCATGGAATGTCCAATCTGCCCCAAACTTCACACTTTTGATAAGCGTTCTGTCCTGAACACATCTACATGATAATATTCAGTTATAGTAATAGCGCCACCTACTGGCAACAGGAAGTGTCATGTTTAACACGTTGATGCCATTCTAGCAACATGTTAAAAATGCCATTGAGGTCTAAACATGCTAGAAACATGTTAAAACATGCTAGCAATACTTAGCTAAGTGCTAAAGCATGCTAATTCAATGAAACAGGATGTTGTTGTTACTCAAGAAGGCAATGTCCAATATGCGCCAAACTTCACACTTTTAATAAACGTTCTGTCCTGAACACATGACCATGCTCATATTCAGTTACAGTCATAGTGCCACCTGCTGGCAACAGGAAGTGACATGTTAAACACTGTTGTGGACATATAAAAACATATAAAAAAAGTGCCAGCAAGTGCTAAACATGCTAACAACATACTAGAAACATGCTAAAACATGCTAGCAAACACTTAGCTAAGTGCTAAAGCATGCTATTGCTGCAATTAAATAGGAATTTGCTGTAACACAGGCATGGAATGTCCAATCTGCCCCAAACTTCACACGTTTGATAAGAGTCATGGCCTGAACACATCTACATGAGAATATTCAGTTATAGTAATAGCGCCACCTGCTGTCAACAGGAAGTGACATGTTTAACACTGTTGTGGTCTCCTAATAACATATATAAAAGAGCCAGCAAGTGCTAAACAGGTTAGCAACATACTAGAAACATGCTAGCAAACACTTAGCTAAGTGATAAAGCATGCTATTACTGCAATTAAATAGGAATTTGCTGTAACTCAGGCATGGAACGTCCAATCTGCCCCAAACTTCACATGTTTGATAAGAATCATGGCCTGAACGCATGCCTATGCTCAAATTCAGTTATAGTAATAGCGCCACCTACTGGCAACAGGAAGTGACATGTTTAACACGTTGATGCCGTTCTAGCAACATGTTAAAAATGCCATTGAGTTCTAAACATGCTAGAAACATATTAAAACATGCTAGCAATACTTAGCTAAGTGCTAAAGCATGCTAATTCAATGAAACAGGACTTTGTTGTTACTCAAGAAGGCAATGTACAATCTACCCCAAACGTCACACGTTTGATAAGAGTTATCTCTTGAACACATGTCCATGCTCATATTTAGTTATAGTCATAGCGCCACCTGCTGGCAACAGGAAGTGACGTTTAACACTGTTCTTGACTCCTAATAACATATAAAAAAATGCCAGTAGGTGCTAAACATCCTACCAACATACTAGAGACATGCTAAAACATAATAGCAAACACTTAGCTAAGTGCTAAAGAATGATATTACTGCAATTAAATATGAATTTGCTGTAACTCAGGCATGGAATGTCCAATCTGCCCCAAACTTCACACTTTTGATAAGCGTTCTGTCCTGAACACATGACCATGCTTATATTCAGTTACAGTCATAGCGCCACCTGCTGGCAACAGGAAGTGACATGTTTAACACTGTTGTGGACTCCTAATAACATATAAAAAAGTGCCAGCAAGTGTTAAACATGCTAACAACATACTAGAAACATGCTAAAACATGCTGGCAAACTCTTAGCCAAGTGCTAAAGCATGCTATTATTGCAATTAAATAGGAATTTGCTGTAACTCAGGCATGGAATGTCCAATCTGCCCCAAACTTCACACTTTTGATAAGAGTCATGGCCTGAACACATCTACATGAGAATGTTCAGTTATAGTAATAGCGCCACCAACTGGTAACAGGAAGTGACATGTTTAACACGTTGATGCCGTTCTAGCAACATGTTAAAACATGCTAACAATGCTTAGCTAAGTTCTAAAGAATGCTAATTCAATGAAACATGACTTTGTTGTTACTCAAGAAGGCAATGTCCAATTTGCACCAAACTTCACATGTTTGATAAGAGTTCTGTCCTGAACACACATCCATGCTCATATTCAGTTATAGTCATAACGCCACCTACTGGCAACAGAAACTGACATGGTTAACACAGTAATGCAGTACTAACCACATAATTATTGTGTACTAAGCATGCTAGAAACAGACTGAACATGAAAGCAACACTTAGCTGAGTCATGAAGCATGCTATTATCACCATTATACAAAACATTTTGTAACTGACTTTGACATACTCTTACTATATATACCTCCTTAAATGTACATTTCCCAACCATGCTCTGCCTTCCTAAAGCCACCGAGTGTTGATGGCACGGGTGCGAGGGCCCTTTCATCGCTGCTTGCAGCTTTAATTAGGGCCCGAGCACCGATGGTGTGAGGACCCTCTTGGAATTGCTCTGTTTATTATTATTATTAGGGCCCGAGCACCGATGGTGTGAGGACCCTCTTGGAATTGCTCTGTTTATTAGGGCCCGAGCACCGATGGTGTGAGGACCCTCTTGGAATTGCTCTGTTTATTATTATTAGGGCCCGAGCACCGATGGTGAGAGGACCCTATTGTTTTTGCTCCGTTTATTATTATTATTATTATTCTTCTCCAAAGTGAATCGCTTTTTAGAGGGCCTAAACATGCTCGAAAACTCATGAAACTTTGCACACGCTTCAGAAGTGGTGAAAATTTACGTGTGATATGGTTTTCAAAATTGGGTGGGGCAAATTCGGTAAATTATTGCCCCCACATTTTGCCCCGGCTCCTGGTTTCACGCACAGGTATGAAATTTGGTACATACATGTAATGACCCAATACCTACAAAAAAGTCTCTTGGAGCATAGCCCTAAACACAACAGGAAGTGAGCTATTTTGAACTTCCTCCTAGATTTTGGGCATTTTTCGTAATTTCCTGATGTTGTACTTTAACGAACTCCTCCTACAGTTTTGATCTGATCCTCTTCAAATTTGGTGAGTGTAATCTGAAGGCCTTTGCGACGTTAAATTGCGAAGATCTTGAGTTTTCGTCGAAGGGTGTGCCCTCGGCGGCCTGACAAACGTTCACCCAATTTCGGCCTTTTGGTGATATATGCATGATCAGATAAGTTCAATAATAATGTTGCTTGCAGTTCCGATGTTGCTAGGCAACCACAGACAGCCTGCAGTAACTCAGCCATACATTTTTCAATCTGCCCCAAACTTCACATGTTTGATAAGAGTCCTGTCCTGAACACATGACCATGCTCATTATGGTTATAGCAATAGCGCCACCTGCTGGTAGCAGGAAGTGTGGCAAATACAAAACGTGCTCGAAAAATCATGAAACTTTGCACACGCTTCAGATGTGGTGAAAATTTACGTGTGATGTGGTTTTCAAAATTGGGTGGGGCAAAATGGCTTACTTATTGCCCCTATATTTTGCCCCGGCTCCTGGTTTCACGTACAGGTATGAAATTTGGTACATACATGTAAAGACCCAATACCTACAAAAAAGTCTCTTGGCGCGTAGCCCTAAACACAACAGGAAGTCAGCTATTTTGAACTTCCTCTCAGATTTTGGGCAGTTTTTGCCATTTCCTGATGTTGTACTTTAACAAACTCCTCCTACAGTTTTGATCTGATCCTCTTCAAATTTGGTGAGTGTAATCTTAAGGCATTTCCTAAAGGCGCCGGGTGGCGGTGGCAGGGGTGCGAGGGCCCTTTCATCGCTGCTTGCAGCTTTAATTATTATTATTATTATTATTCTTCTCCGCATTTAATTGCATTTTTGAGGGCCTAAACATGCTCGAAAACTCACGAAACTTTGCACACGCGTCAGAACTGGCGAAAATTTACATCTGATATAGGTTTCAGAATTGGACGGGGCAAAATGGCTCGATAGCGCCACCTATAAAAGTTCAACGGAGTGCGCCTCCCGCAACGTTCCACGTACGTGCACGAAATTCGGTACATACATGTAATGACCTAATACCTACAAAAAAGTCTCTTGGAGCATAGCCCTAAACACAACAGGAAGTCAGCCATTTTGAACTTCCTCTCAGATTTTTGTGCAGTTTTTGCCATTTTCAGGCCTCGTACTTTAACGAACTCCTCCTACAGTTTTAATCTGATCATCTTCAAATTTGGTGAGTGTAATCTTAAGGCCTTTGCGACGTTAAATTGCGAAGATCTTGAGTTTTCGTCAAAGGGCGGGTCCTCGGCGGCCTGACAAATTTCGATGTTTCGCCATGAAACAGGAAGTTGCTGTAACTCAGGCATGGAATGTCCAATCTGCCCCAAACTTCACACTTTTGATAAGCGTTCTGTCCTGAACACATGACCATGCTCATATTCAGTTACAGTCATAGCGCCACCTGCTGGCAACAGGAAGTGACATGTTTAACACTGATATGGACTCCTAATAACATATAAAAAAGTGCCAGCAAGTGCTAAACATGCTAACAACATAATAGAAGCATGCTAAAACATGCTAGCAAACTCTTAGCTAAGTGCTAAAGCATGCTATTATTGCAATTAAATAGGAATTTGCTGTAACTCAGGCATGGAATGTCCAATCTGCCCCAAACTTCACACTTTTGATAAGCGTTCTGTCCTGAACACATCTACATGAGAAAATTCAGTTATAGTAATAGCGCCACCTACTGGTAACAGGAAGTGACATGTTTAACACTCTTGTGGTCTCCTAATAACATATAAAAAAGAGCCAACAAGTGCTAAACAGGTTAGCAACATACTAGAAACATGCTAGCAAACACTTAGCTAAGTGCTAAAGCATGCTATTACTGCAATTAAATAGGAATTTGCTGTAACTCAGGCATGTAATGTCCAATCTGCCCCAAACTTCACACATTTGATAAGAATCATGGCCTGAACACATGTCTATGCTCAAATTCAGTTATAGTAATAGCACCACCTACTGGCAACAGGAAGTGACATGTTTAACACTTTGATGCCGTTCTAGCAACATGTTAAAAATGCCATTGAGTTCTATACATGCTAGAAACATGTTAAAACATGCTAGCAGTACTTAGCTAAGTGCTAAACCATGCTAATTCAATGAAACAGGACTTTGTTGTTACTCAAGAAGGCAATGTACAATCTACCCCAAACTTCACACGTTTGATAAGAGTTATCTCTTGAACACATGTCCATGCTCATATTTAGTTATAGTCATAGCGCCACCTGCTGGCAACAGGAAGTGACGTTTAACACTGTTCTTGACTCCTAATAACATATAAAAAAATGCAAGTAGGTGCTAAACATCCTACCAACATACTAGAGACTTGCTAAAACATACTAGCAAACACTTAGCTAAGTGCTAAAGAATGATATTACTGCAATTAAATATGAATTTGCTGTAACTCAGGCAAGGAATGTCCAATCTGCCCCAAACTTCACACTTTTGATAAGCGTTCTGTCCTGAACACATGATCATGCTTACAGTCATAGCGCCACCTGCTGGCAGCAGGAAGTGACATGTTTAACACTGTTATGGACTCCTAATAACATATAAAAAAGTGCCAGCAAGTGCTAAACATGCTAACAACATACTAGAAACATGCTAAAACATGCTAGCAAACTCTTAGCTAAGTGCTAAAGCATGCTATTATTGCAATTAAATAGGAATTTGCTGTAATTCAGGCATGGAATGTCCAATCTGCCCCAAACTTCACACATTTGATAAGAATCATGGCCTGAACACATGTCTATGCTCAAATTCAGTTATAGTAATAGCGCCACCTACTGGCAACAGGAAGTGACATGTTTAACACTTTTATGCCGTTCTAGCAACATGTTAAAAATGCCATTGAGTTCTAAACATGCTAGAAACATGTTAAAACATGCTAACAATGCTTAGCTAAGTGCTAAAGAATGTTAATTCAATGAAACATGACTTTGTTGTTACTCAAGAAGGCAATGTCCAATTTGCACCAAACTTCACACGTTTGATAAGAGTTCTGTCCTGAACACACATCCATGCTCATATTCAGTTATAGCCATAACGCCACCTACTGGCAACAGAAACTGACATGGTTAACACCGTAATGCAGTACTAACCACATAATTATTGTGTACTAAGCATGCTAGAAACAGACTAAACATGCTAGCAACACTTAGCTGAGTCATGAAGCATGCTATTATCACCATTATACAAAACATTTTGTAACTGACTTTGACATACTCTTACTATATATACCTCCTTAAATGTACATTTCCCAACCATGCTCTGTCTTCCTAAAGCCACCGAGTGTTGATGGCACGGGTGCGAGGGCCCTTTCATCGCTGCTTGCAGCTTTAATTAGGGCCCGAGCACCGATGGTGAGAGGACCCTATTGTTTTTGCTCCGTTTATTATTATTCTTCTTCTTCTTCTCCAAAGTGAATCGCTTTTTAGAGGGCCTAAACATGCTCGAAAACTCATGAAACTTTGCACACGCTTCAGAAGTGGTGAAAATTTACGTGTGATATGGTTTTCAGAATTGGGGGGGGCAAATTCGGTAAATTATTGCCCCCACATTTTGCCCCGGCTCCTGGTTTCATGTACAGGTATGAAATTTGGTACATACATGTAATGACCCAATACCTACAGAAAAGTCTCTTGGAGCATAGCCCTAAACACAACAGGAAGTGAGCTATTTTGAACTTCCTCCTAGATTTTGGGCATTTTTCGGAATTTCCTGATGTTGTACTTTAACGAACTCCTCCTACAGATTTGATTTGATCCTCTTCAAATTTGGTGAGTGTAATCTTAAGGCCTTTGTGACGTTAAATTGCGAAGATCTAGAGTTTTCGTCGAAGGGTGTGCCCTCGGCGGCCTGACAAACGTTCACCCAATTTCGGCCTTCTGGTGATATACATGATCAGATAAGTTCAATATTAATGTTGAATGCAGTTCCGATGTTGCTAGGCAACCACAGACAGCCTGCAGTAGCTCAGCCATACAATTTCCAATCTGTCCCAAACTTCACATGTTTGATAAGAGTCCTGTCCTGAACACATGACCATGCTCATATTTGGTTATAGCAATAGCGCCATCTGCTGGTAGCAGGAAGTGTGGCAAATACAAAACATGCTCGAAAAATCATGAAACTTTGCACACGCCTCAGAAGTGGTGAAAATTTACGTGTGATATGGTTTTCAGAATTGGGGGGGGCAAATTCGGTAAATTATTGCCCCCACATTTTGCCCCGGCTCCTGGTTTCACGTACAGGTATGAAATTTGGTACATGCATGTATTGACCCAATACCTACAGAAAAGTCTCTTGGAGCATAGCCCTAAACACAACAGGAAGTGATCTATTTTGAACTTCCTCCAAGATTTTGGACATTTTTCGTAATTTCCTGATGTTGTACTTTAACGTACTCCTCCTACAGTTTTGATCTGATCCTCTTCAAATTTGGTGAGTGTAATCTTAAGGCATTTCCTAAAGGCGCCGGGTGGCGGTGGCAGGGGTGCGAGGGCCCTTTTCATCGCTGCTTGCAGCTTTAATTAGGGCCCGAGCACCGATGGTGTGAGGACCCTCTTGGAATTGCTCTGTTTATTAGGGCCCAAGCCCTGAAAGGGCGAAGGCCCTATTGTTTCCGGTAGGATTATTATTATTAGGGCCCGAGCACCGATGGTGTGAGGACCCTCTTGGAATTGCTCTGTTTATTATTAGGGCCCGAGCACCGATGGTGTGAGGACCCTCTTGGAATTGCTCTGTTTATTATTATTATTATTATTCTTCTCCGCATTGAATTGCATTTTTGAGGGCCTAAACATGCGCGAAAACTCACGAAACTTTGCACACGCGTCAGAACTGGCGAAAATTTACATCTGATATAGGTTTCAGAATTGGACGGGGCAAAATGGCTCGATAGCGCCACCTATAAAAGTTCAACGGAGTGCGCCTCCTGCAACGTTCCACGTACGTGCACGAAATTCGGTACATACGTGTAATGACCTAATACCTACAAAAAAGTCTCTTGGAGCATAGCCCTAAACACAACAGGAAGTCAGCCATTTTGAACTTCCTCTCAGATTTTTGTGCAGTTTTTGCCATTTTCAGGCCTCGTACTTTAACGAACTCCTCCTACAGTTTTAATCTGATCATCTTCAAATTTGGTGAGTGTAATCTTAAGGCCTTTGCGACGTTAAATTGCGAAGATCTTGAGTTTTCGTCGAAGGGCGGGTCCTCGGCGGCCTTACAAATTTCGATGTTTCGCCATGAAACAGGAAGTTGCTGTAACTCAGGCATGGAATGTCCAATCTCCCCCAAACTTCACACGTTTGATAAGAGTTCTGTCCTGAACACATGGCCATGCTCATATTCAGTTATAGTCATAGCGCCACCTGCTGGCAACAGGAAGTGACATGTTTAACACTGTTATGGACTCCTAATAACATATAAAAAAGTGCCAGCAAGTGCGAAACATGCTAACAACATACTAGAAGCATGCTAAAACATGCTAGCAAACTCTTAGCTAAGTGCTAAAGCATGCTATTATTGCAATTAAATAGGAATTTGCTGTAACTCAGGCATGGAATGTCCAATCTGCCCCAAACTTCACACTTTTGATAAGCGTTCTGTCCTGAACACATCTACATGATAATATTCAGTTATAGTAATAGCGCCACCTACTGGCAACAGGAAGTGTCATGTTTAACACGTTGATGCCATTCTAGCAACATGTTAAAAATGCCATTGAGGTCTAAACATGCTAGAAACATGTTAAAACATGCTAGCAATACTTAGCTAAGTGCTAAAGCATGCTAATTCAATGAAACAGGATGTTGTTGTTACTCAAGAAGGCAATGTCCAATATGCGCCAAACTTCACACTTTTAATAAACGTTCTGTCCTGAACACATGACCATGCTCATATTCAGTTACAGTCATAGTGCCACCTGCTGGCAACAGGAAGTGACATGTTAAACACTGTTGTGGACATATAAAAACATATAAAAAAAGTGCCAGCAAGTGCTAAACATGCTAACAACATACTAGAAACATGCTAAAACATGCTAGCAAACACTTAGCTAAGTGCTAAAGCATGCTATTGCTGCAATTAAATAGGAATTTGCTGTAACACAGGCATGGAATGTCCAATCTGCCCCAAACTTCACACGTTTGATAAGAGTCATGGCCTGAACACATCTACATGAGAATATTCAGTTATAGTAATAGCGCCACCTGCTGTCAACAGGAAGTGACATGTTTAACACTGTTGTGGTCTCCTAATAACATATATAAAAGAGCCAGCAAGTGCTAAACAGGTTAGCAACATACTAGAAACATGCTAGCAAACACTTAGCTAAGTGATAAAGCATGCTATTACTGCAATTAAATAGGAATTTGCTGTAACTCAGGCATGGAACGTCCAATCTGCCCCAAACTTCACATGTTTGATAAGAATCATGGCCTGAACGCATGCCTATGCTCAAATTCAGTTATAGTAATAGCGCCACCTACTGGCAACAGGAAGTGACATGTTTAACACGTTGATGCCGTTCTAGCAACATGTTAAAAATGCCATTGAGTTCTAAACATGCTAGAAACATATTAAAACATGCTAGCAATACTTAGCTAAGTGCTAAAGCATGCTAATTCAATGAAACAGGACTTTGTTGTTACTCAAGAAGGCAATGTACAATCTACCCCAAACGTCACACGTTTGATAAGAGTTATCTCTTGAACACATGTCCATGCTCATATTTAGTTATAGTCATAGCGCCACCTGCTGGCAACAGGAAGTGACGTTTAACACTGTTCTTGACTCCTAATAACATAAAAAAATGCCAGTAGGTGCTAAACATCCTACCAACATACTAGAGACATGTTAAAACATAATAGCAAACACTTAGCTAAGTGCTAAAGAATGATATTACTGCAATTAAATATGAATTTGCTGTAACTCAGGCATGGAATGTCCAATCTGCCCCAAACTTCACACTTTTGATAAGCGTTCTGTCCTGAACACATGACCATGCTTATATTCAGTTACAGTCATAGCGCCACCTGCTGGCAACAGGAAGTGACATGTTTAACACTGTTGTGGACTCCTAATAACATATAAAAAAGTGCCAGCAAGTGTTAAACATGCTAACAACATACTAGAAACATGCTAAAACATGCTAGCAAACTCTTAGCCAAGTGCTAAAGCATGCTATTATTGCAATTAAATAGGAATTTGCTGTAACTCAGGCATGGAATGTCCAATCTGCCCCAAACTTCACACTTTTGATAAGAGTCATGGCCTGAACACATCTACATGAGAATGTTCAGTTATAGTAATAGCGCCACCAACTGGCAACAGGAAGTGACATGTTTAACACGTTGATGCCGTTCTAGCAACATGTTAAAACATGCTAACAATGCTTAGCTAAGTTCTAAAGAATGCTAATTCAATGAAACATGACTTTGTTGTTACTCAAGAAGGCAATGTCCAATTTGCACCAAACTTCACATGTTTGATAAGAGTTCTGTCCTGAACACACATCCATGCTCATATTCAGTTATAGTCATAACGCCACCTACTGGCAACAGAAACTGACATGGTTAACACAGTAATGCAGTACTAACCACATCATTATTGTGTACTAAGCATGCTAGAAACAGACTGAACATGCTAGCAACACTTAGCTGAGTCATGAAGCATGCTATTATCACCATTATACAAAACATTTTGTAACTGACTTTGACATACTCTTACTATATATACCTCCTTAAATGTACATTTCCCAACCATGCTCTGCCTTCCTAAAGCCACCGAGTGTTGATGGCACGGGTGCGAGGGCCCTTTCATCGCTGCTTGCAGCTTTAATTATTATTATTATTCTTCTCCGCATTGAATTGCATTTTTGAGGGCCTAAACATGCGCGAAAACTCACGAAACTTTGCACACGCGTCAGAACTGGCGAAAATTTACATCTGATATAGGTTTCAGAATTGGACGGGGCAAAATGGCTCGATAGCGCCACCTATAAAAGTTCAACGGAGTGCGCCTCCTGCAACGTTCCACGTACGTGCACGAAATTCGGTACATACGTGTAATGACCTAATACCTACAAAAAAGTCTCTTGGAGCATAGCCCTAAACACAACAGGAAGTCAGCCATTTTGAACTTCCTCTCAGATTTTTGTGCAGTTTTTGCCATTTTCAGGCCTCGTACTTTAACGAACTCCTCCTACAGTTTTAATCTGATCATCTTCAAATTTGGTGAGTGTAATCTTAAGGCCTTTGCGACGTTAAATTGCGAAGATCTTGAGTTTTCGTCGAAGGGCGGGTCCTCGGCGGCCTTACAAATTTCGATGTTTCGCCATGAAACAGGAAGTTGCTGTAACTCAGGCATGGAATGTCCAATCTCCCCCAAACTTCACACGTTTGATAAGAGTTCTGTCCTGAACACATGGCCATGCTCATATTCAGTTATAGTCATAGCGCCACCTGCTGGCAACAGGAAGTGACATGTTTAACACTGTTATGGACTCCTAATAACATATAAAAAAGTGCCAGCAAGTGCGAAACATGCTAACAACATACTAGAAGCATGCTAAAACATGCTAGCAAACTCTTAGCTAAGTGCTAAAGCATGCTATTATTGCAATTAAATAGGAATTTGCTGTAACTCAGGCATGGAATGTCCAATCTGCCCCAAACTTCACACTTTTGATAAGCGTTCTGTCCTGAACACATCTACATGATAATATTCAGTTATAGTAATAGCGCCACCTACTGGCAACAGGAAGTGTCATGTTTAACACGTTGATGCCATTCTAGCAACATGTTAAAAATGCCATTGAGGTCTAAACATGCTAGAAACATGTTAAAACATGCTAGCAATACTTAGCTAAGTGCTAAAGCATGCTAATTCAATGAAACAGGATGTTGTTGTTACTCAAGAAGGCAATGTCCAATATGCGCCAAACTTCACACTTTTAATAAACGTTCTGTCCTGAACACATGACCATGCTCATATTCAGTTACAGTCATAGTGCCACCTGCTGGCAACAGGAAGTGACATGTTAAACACTGTTGTGGACATATAAAAACATATAAAAAAAGTGCCAGCAAGTGCTAAACATGCTAACAACATACTAGAAACATGCTAAAACATGCTAGCAAACACTTAGCTAAGTGCTAAAGCATGCTATTGCTGCAATTAAATAGGAATTTGCTGTAACACAGGCATGGAATGTCCAATCTGCCCCAAACTTCACACGTTTGATAAGAGTCATGGCCTGAACACATCTACATGAGAATATTCAGTTATAGTAATAGCGCCACCTGCTGTCAACAGGAAGTGACATGTTTAACACTGTTGTGGTCTCCTAATAACATATATAAAAGAGCCAGCAAGTGCTAAACAGGTTAGCAACATACTAGAAACATGCTAGCAAACACTTAGCTAAGTGATAAAGCATGCTATTACTGCAATTAAATAGGAATTTGCTGTAACTCAGGCATGGAACGTCCAATCTGCCCCAAACTTCACATGTTTGATAAGAATCATGGCCTGAACGCATGCCTATGCTCAAATTCAGTTATAGTAATAGCGCCACCTACTGGCAACAGGAAGTGACATGTTTAACACGTTGATGCCGTTCTAGCAACATGTTAAAAATGCCATTGAGTTCTAAACATGCTAGAAACATATTAAAACATGCTAGCAATACTTAGCTAAGTGCTAAAGCATGCTAATTCAATGAAACAGGACTTTGTTGTTACTCAAGAAGGCAATGTACAATCTACCCCAAACGTCACACGTTTGATAAGAGTTATCTCTTGAACACATGTCCATGCTCATATTTAGTTATAGTCATAGCGCCACCTGCTGGCAACAGGAAGTGACGTTTAACACTGTTCTTGACTCCTAATAACATATAAAAAAATGCCAGTAGGTGCTAAACATCCTACCAACATACTAGAGACATGCTAAAACATAATAGCAAACACTTAGCTAAGTGCTAAAGAATGATATTACTGCAATTAAATATGAATTTGCTGTAACTCAGGCATGGAATGTCCAATCTGCCCCAAACTTCACACTTTTGATAAGCGTTCTGTCCTGAACACATGACCATGCTTATATTCAGTTACAGTCATAGCGCCACCTGCTGGCAACAGGAAGTGACATGTTTAACACTGTTGTGGACTCCTAATAACATATAAAAAAGTGCCAGCAAGTGCGAAACATGCTAACAACATACTAGAAACATGCTAAAACATGCTAGCAAACTCTTAGCCAAGTGCTAAAGCATGCTATTATTGCAATTAAATAGGAATTTGCTGTAACTCAGGCATGGAATGTCCAATCTGCCCCAAACTTCACACTTTTGATAAGAGTCATGGCCTGAACACATCTACATGAGAATGTTCAGTTATAGTAATAGCGCCACCAACTGGCAACAGGAAGTGACATGTTTAACACGTTGATGCCGTTCTAGCAACATGTTAAAACATGCTAACAATGCTTAGCTAAGTTCTAAAGAATGCTAATTCAATGAAACATGACTTTGTTGTTACTCAAGAAGGCAATGTCCAATTTGCACCAAACTTCACATGTTTGATAAGAGTTCTGTCCTGAACACACATCCATGCTCATATTCAGTTATAGTCATAACGCCACCTACTGGCAACAGAAACTGACATGGTTAACACAGTAATGCAGTACTAACCACATAATTATTGTGTACTAAGCATGCTAGAAACAGACTGAACATGCTAGCAACACTTAGCTGAGTCATGAAGCATGCTATTATCACCATTATACAAAACATTTTGTAACTGACTTTGACATACTCTTACTATATATACCTCCTTAAATGTACATTTCCCAACCATGCTCTGCCTTCCTAAAGCCACCGAGTGTTGATGGCACGGGTGCGAGGGCCCTTTCATCGCTGCTTGCAGCTTTAATTAGGGCCCGAGCACCGATGGTGTGAGGACCCTCTTGGAATTGCTCTGTTTATTATTATTATTATTATTCTTCTCCGCATTGAATTGCATTTTTGAGGGCCTAAACATGCGCGAAAACTCACGAAACTTTGCACACGCGTCAGAACTGGCGAAAATTTACATCTGATATAGGTTTCAGAATTGGACGGGGCAAAATGGCTCGATAGCGCCACCTATAAAAGTTCAACGGAGTGCGCCTCCTGCAACGTTCCACGTACGTGCACGAAATTCGGTACATACGTGTAATGACCTAATACCTACAAAAAAGTCTCTTGGAGCATAGCCCTAAACACAACAGGAAGTCAGCCATTTTGAACTTCCTCTCAGATTTTTGTGCAGTTTTTGCCATTTTCAGGCCTCGTACTTTAACGAACTCCTCCTACAGTTTTAATCTGATCATCTTCAAATTTGGTGAGTGTAATCTTAAGGCCTTTGCGACGTTAAATTGCGAAGATCTTGAGTTTTCGTCGAAGGGCGGGTCCTCGGCGGCCTTACAAATTTCGATGTTTCGCCATGAAACAGGAAGTTGCTGTAACTCAGGCATGGAATGTCCAATCTCCCCCAAACTTCACACGTTTGATAAGAGTTCTGTCCTGAACACATGGCCATGCTCATATTCAGTTATAGTCATAGCGCCACCTGCTGGCAACAGGAAGTGACATGTTTAACACTGTTATGGACTCCTAATAACATATAAAAAAGTGCCAGCAAGTGCGAAACATGCTAACAACATACTAGAAGCATGCTAAAACATGCTAGCAAACTCTTAGCTAAGTGCTAAAGCATGCTATTATTGCAATTAAATAGGAATTTGCTGTAACTCAGGCATGGAATGTCCAATCTGCCCCAAACTTCACACTTTTGATAAGCGTTCTGTCCTGAACACATCTACATGATAATATTCAGTTATAGTAATAGCGCCACCTACTGGCAACAGGAAGTGTCATGTTTAACACGTTGATGCCATTCTAGCAACATGTTAAAAATGCCATTGAGGTCTAAACATGCTAGAAACATGTTAAAACATGCTAGCAATACTTAGCTAAGTGCTAAAGCATGCTAATTCAATGAAACAGGATGTTGTTGTTACTCAAGAAGGCAATGTCCAATATGCGCCAAACTTCACACTTTTAATAAACGTTCTGTCCTGAACACATGACCATGCTCATATTCAGTTACAGTCATAGTGCCACCTGCTGGCAACAGGAAGTGACATGTTAAACACTGTTGTGGACATATAAAAACATATAAAAAAAGTGCCAGCAAGTGCTAAACATGCTAACAACATACTAGAAACATGCTAAAACATGCTAGCAAACACTTAGCTAAGTGCTAAAGCATGCTATTGCTGCAATTAAATAGGAATTTGCTGTAACACAGGCATGGAATGTCCAATCTGCCCCAAACTTCACACGTTTGATAAGAGTCATGGCCTGAACACATCTACATGAGAATATTCAGTTATAGTAATAGCGCCACCTGCTGTCAACAGGAAGTGACATGTTTAACACTGTTGTGGTCTCCTAATAACATATATAAAAGAGCCAGCAAGTGCTAAACAGGTTAGCAACATACTAGAAACATGCTAGCAAACACTTAGCTAAGTGATAAAGCATGCTATTACTGCAATTAAATAGGAATTTGCTGTAACTCAGGCATGGAACGTCCAATCTGCCCCAAACTTCACATGTTTGATAAGAATCATGGCCTGAACGCATGCCTATGCTCAAATTCAGTTATAGTAATAGCGCCACCTACTGGCAACAGGAAGTGACATGTTTAACACGTTGATGCCGTTCTAGCAACATGTTAAAAATGCCATTGAGTTCTAAACATGCTAGAAACATATTAAAACATGCTAGCAATACTTAGCTAAGTGCTAAAGCATGCTAATTCAATGAAACAGGACTTTGTTGTTACTCAAGAAGGCAATGTACAATCTACCCCAAACGTCACACGTTTGATAAGAGTTATCTCTTGAACACATGTCCATGCTCATATTTAGTTATAGTCATAGCGCCACCTGCTGGCAACAGGAAGTGACGTTTAACACTGTTCTTGACTCCTAATAACATATAAAAAAATGCCAGTAGGTGCTAAACATCCTACCAACATACTAGAGACATGCTAAAACATAATAGCAAACACTTAGCTAAGTGCTAAAGAATGATATTACTGCAATTAAATATGAATTTGCTGTAACTCAGGCATGGAATGTCCAATCTGCCCCAAACTTCACACTTTTGATAAGCGTTCTGTCCTGAACACATGACCATGCTTATATTCAGTTACAGTCATAGCGCCACCTGCTGGCAACAGGAAGTGACATGTTTAACACTGTTGTGGACTCCTAATAACATATAAAAAAGTGCCAGCAAGTGTTAAACATGCTAACAACATACTAGAAACATGCTAAAACATGCTAGCAAACTCTTAGCCAAGTGCTAAAGCATGCTATTATTGCAATTAAATAGGAATTTGCTGTAACTCAGGCATGGAATGTCCAATCTGCCCCAAACTTCACACTTTTGATAAGAGTCATGGCCTGAACACATCTACATGAGAATGTTCAGTTATAGTAATAGCGCCACCAACTGGCAACAGGAAGTGACATGTTTAACACGTTGATGCCGTTCTAGCAACATGTTAAAACATGCTAACAATGCTTAGCTAAGTTCTAAAGAATGCTAATTCAATGAAACATGACTTTGTTGTTACTCAAGAAGGCAATGTCCAATTTGCACCAAACTTCACATGTTTGATAAGAGTTCTGTCCTGAACACACATCCATGCTCATATTCAGTTATAGTCATAACGCCACCTACTGGCAACAGAAACTGACATGGTTAACACAGTAATGCAGTACTAACCACATAATTATTGTGTACTAAGCATGCTAGAAACAGACTGAACATGCTAGCAACACTTAGCTGAGTCATGAAGCATGCTATTATCACCATTATACAAAACATTTTGTAACTGACTTTGACATACTCTTACTATATATACCTCCTTAAATGTACATTTCCCAACCATGCTCTGCCTTCCTAAAGCCACCGAGTGTTGATGGCACGGGTGCGAGGGCCCTTTCATCGCTGCTTGCAGCTTTAATTATTATTATTATTATTATTATTTTTTTTTTCTACTTCTTGGGCACTTTTGGGGCCCTTAACATGCTCAAAAACTCTTGAAATTTTGCACACACGTCAGAACCTGCGGCCATCAGGGCCGGACTGAAGCTGGTACCCGGGCGTGGCACGGGGGCTCGACAGCGCCCCCTGGAATGGTGTCTGAAAAATTGGTCCATAAATCAAACACGCTTGCATGTAATAATATGAAACTCAGTCCACATATAGATCTCATCGGGCCGAACAACTTTCGTGCTCTAAGTTTTACACCAGCCCAAAAGGAAGTCGGTTATTATACGTTGTTTGGAAAACGCATACAATGGAATGTGAAATACTCCTCCTAGGGAATTCATCCGATCGCCACCAAACTAGGTGTGAATGAAGTCAAGACATTGAGGATGCTAAATTGAGGACGGATTTTTGATATCTCGAACGGTTTGGCCGTGGCGAGGAAACGAATTTATGGCGAATAATGGGACACAGGAAGTGTGTTATAACTTCTGCATACATTGACTGATCTTGATGAAACTTCAGCAGTGTATTCGTTGTAAGAGGCCGATCACATGGATGTGACCTTTGTGAGTCAAAGTTATAGCGCCACCAACTGGCAGCAGGAAGTTTGTCATTTTCAGAATGCTTTGAAATCACCCTCTTATTTTTACCCGATTTGCTTCAAACTTTATGTGTATAATGTAAATACATGGCAGATGTAGACTTGTGAAAGGATTATTTATATCTTAGATACTGTTGCCGCGGCAACGCATCAAACTTTAATATTCTTTTCGGATGCTTTTGAGACTCTTCGCATGCTTGAAATTGGATGAAACTCGACAGACACATAACACTTATTAGCCAGTAGACATGTGAAAAGTTTCAGAAATGGGCGTGGCAGGGGGGTTCAACAGCGCCACCTTGAACAGGGTCTGAAAACTTGGTCCATATATCAAACACGCTTGCATGAATTAATATGAAACTCGGTACACATATAGATCTCATCAGGCCGAACAACTTTCCCTTTGTCAAGTTTCACGCCAGCCCAACAGGAAGTCGGCTATTATGGGATGTTTGGGAAACGCTTGCTGTGGAATGTGAAGTACTCCTCCTAGAGAATTCATCCCATCCCCACCAAACTCGGTGTGCATGAAGTCAAGACATTGAGGATGCTAAATTGTGGACGGATTTTTGATATCTCGAACGGTTTGGCCGTGGCGAGGAAACGAATTTATGGCGAGAAAAGAGAAACACGAAGTGGAATAACTTCTGCATACATTAACTGATCTTGATGAAACTTCAGCAGTGTGTTCGTGGTAAGAGGCCGATCAGATGGATGTAACTATTGTGAGTCAAAGTTATAGCGCCACCAACTGGCAGCAGGAAGTGTGTCACTTTCAAAATGTTTTTGACAAAAGTGGGGGGGTTAGTTTTACCAACAGTTAAAAAAAATCACAATATATGTTGGTCTCACCGAGCTGGACAACTTTCTAATTTACAGTTATTAGCTCAGAGCAAAAGGAAGTCAGATATTTTGGTTTGAATGTGGATTTTTTGGATATTTCAGACTCTGAGTATTTAGCTACTCTTCCTAACTGGTTTATTTTATTCACACCAAACTTTTTCAACATGATGAAAACACATTAAAGATGCTAAATTGTGAACGGATATTAAACATCTCAAACGGTTTTTCTATAGTGAGGGACTAAAGTAATGTACAAAAAGGAAACTAAAAGCCTCATCTTCTAAAAATGTAATTAAACACCATTTATTTCTATATAAAAGTATAAAAATATCACAACTAAACCCATTTTATTCTTTTTTTTCAATCTAATAAATATTTATAAGTTTAAAAATAGTAATTGTACTATTTAGTCCCATAAAAGTCAAGTCATACATAGGGCTATACTGCCCTCTTGTGTTCAAAATCAGGTAGGCCTATTGTATCTACATAAAAATACTAGTGACGGTGAAAATATTTTACCACCGGTTAATCGACGTGTGACACCGCTGGGGGCTTTTGAATCGGCAACATAAAAACGAAAGTAAAATATGTTCGTCCGCACTGACATTGATAGTGGTTGAGCGAGCGTTTCAAATTAATTCCTATGGAAGTAGGAATTAACTGAAAAACGTTCACTCTGTTCTGCTCGTTCCTCGCCGTGGATGCGCACCGTTATGAAAGCCCGTGCAGCCATGAGCATTTTAGTTTAATTTTAAAATTAGCGCCTTTCGGGGGTGGATTGCTTGAAATTATTTTACAAAAGCACAATGTTGTGTTTTATTGCGACTGTACACAAATATAAGTTAACACTTTGCAGTTTGAATGTCGTCCTGTATAATGACGGAGTATGTTTTTATGTGTCCACTGTTCCATCGCGCCCACGCCACACACACACACGCACACACACACACACACACACACACACACACACACGGTTTACTATCTTTGTGGGGACTCTCCATAGACTTAATGGTTTTTATACTTTACAAACTGTATATTCTATCTCCTCACACTAACCCTACCCCTAAACCTACCCATCACAGAAAACTTTCTGCATTTTTACATTTCCCAAAAAACTCATTCTGTATGATTTATAAGCTTGTTTACCCATGGGGACCTCTATTTAGGTCCCCACTGTGACACGAGTCCCCATGAGTCTGTGTGCATTCAGGTTGAAGTCCCCACCGGGATAGAAAAACATGAACACACATATACACACACACACACACACACACACACATTCCAGCATTGCAATCTTGACATCGCAGCCTGATCATTATAGCCTTAATAAAATATAATAATAAAATAGTCAATCTAACATATAAAAATTACACTGCTCTAAATAGTCAGTAGTACAATTCGTACATTCACAGTAAGCACCGCTCCACTGTGATGTTTCCAAGCACATTTTTGCGCATGTGAAGAGGATGATTTTTTCCATCAATATTGGAACACGAGTGAAGAACAAAGCCTATAATAAAGAATAGTTTAGCATCCAAATACATGGCAAATGTTGAAACATTTTGATTCTAATGAGAGGGTTACGTGAACCCAACACTGCTTACTTTCATTTTTATTTTTACATTAAATTTAAAGGATTTGGTGTGGAATATTTTGAGTGTATCGTAAAATCAGAATAAGGTAAGTCAAGTAATATTTTCTGTCTTTTATATATTTATATATGTGTGTATATATATATATATATATATACTGTATATATATATATATATATATATATATAAATATAGCTGCGAGCAGCGATGAAGGGCCAAAGCCGGCGGTACCGCCACCCTGGTGCCTTTAGGTAAAGGCACCGGAGTTGCGGTGCCACCGGCTTGGGCCCGTAATCGCTGCTCGCAGCTATATTTAGGGCCCAAGCCCTGAAAGGGCGAAGGCCCTATTGTTTCCGGTAGGATTATTAGGGCCCAAGCCCTGAAAGGGCGAAGGCCCTATTGTTTTCGGTAGGATTATTTATTATTATTAGGGCCCAAGCCCTGAAAGGGCGAAGGCCCTATTGTTTTCGGTAGGATTATTATTATTATTATTATTATTATTATTATTATTATTTTGTCAACCTTTCGGGCACTTTTGGGGCCCTTAACATGCTCGAAAACTCTTGAAATTTTGCACACAGGTCAGAACCCGCGGCCATCAGGGCCGGGCTGAAGCTGGTACCCGGGCGTGGCAGGGGGCCTCGACAGCGCCCCCTGGAACGGGATCCGAACACTTGTCCATAAATCAGACACGCTTGCATGTAATAATATGAAACCCGGTACACATATAGACCTCATCGGGCCGAACAACTTTCGTGCTCTAAGTTTTACGCCAGCCCAACAGGAAGTCGGCTATTTAGCGTTGTTTGGAAACGCATGCTGTGGAATTTAATGTACTCCTCCTAGGGAATTCATCGATTCGCCTCCAAACTCGGTGTGCATGAAGTCAAGACATTGAGGATGCTAAATTGCGGACGGATTTTTGATATCTCGAACGGTTTGGCCATGGCGAGGAAACGAATTTATGGCGAAAAAAAGAAACAGGAAGTGTGTTATAACTTCTGCATACATTAACTGATCTTGATGAAACTTCAGCAGTGTGTTCGTTGTAAGAGGCCGATCGCACAGATGTGACTATTGTGAGTCAAAGTTATAGCGCCACCAACAGGCAGCAGGAAGTACATCACTATTAAAATGCTTTGAAATCACTGTCTTATTTTTACCAGATTTGCTTCAAACTTTATGTGTACAATGTAGACACACGGCAGATGTAAACCTGTGAAAGGATTATTGATATCTTAGATACTGTTGCCGTGGCAACGCATCAAACTTTAATATTCTTTTTTTATGCTTTTGAGACTCTTAACATACTTGAAATTGCATGAAACTCGACAGACACATCACATTTATTAGCCCGTAGACATGTGCAAAGTTTCAGAAACGGGCGTGGTGAGGGGCTCAGTAGCGCCACCTTTAGTCATAAGTGGGGGGGTTAGTTTTATCAACAGCAACAAAACTTGGTATGTGTATTGTTCTCATCAAGACGGACAACTTTCTAATTTACATGATCTATCTCCGACCAACAGGAAGAGAGATATTTTGGTTTGAATGTGGATTTTCTGAAGAATTTTCTCTCCCTCTCTCTGTGTCTCTGTGTGTGTGAGGGGAGGGGGGATTTGACTATTGCTTTTATATTGTTAATCAAGGTTTCAGGGGCTTTTGGGGTCCTTAACATGCTCAAAAACTCTTGAAACTTTGCACACAAGTCAGAACCCCCTGCCATCAGGGACGGGCTGAAGCTGGTACCCGGGCGTGGCAGGGGGGCTCAACAGCGCCCCCTTGAAAGGGGTCCAAAAACTTGGTCCATAGATCAAACACGCTTGCATGAATTAATATGAAACTCGGTACACATATAGATCTCATCAGGCCGAACAACTTTCCCTTTGTCAAGTTTCACGCCAGCCCAACAGGAAGTCGGCTATTATGGGATGTTTGGGAAACGCTTGCTGTGGAATGTGAAGTACTCCTCCTAGAGAATTCATCCCATCCCCACCAAACTCGGTGTGCATGAAGTCAAGACATTGAGGATGCTAAATTGTGGACGGATTTTTGATATCTCGAACGGTTTGGCCGTGGCGAGGAAACTAATTTATGGCGAGAAAAGAGAAACACGAAGTGGAATAACTTCTGCATACATTAACTGATCTTGATGAAACTTCAGCAGTGTGTTCGTGGTAAGAGGCCGATCAGATGGATGTAACTATTGTGAGTCAAAGTTATAGCGCCACCAACTGGCAGCAGGAAGTGTGTCACTTTCAAAATGTTTTTGACAAAAGTGGGGGGGTTAGTTTTACCAACAGTTAAAAAAAATCACAATATATGTTGGTCTCACCGAGCTGGACAACTTTCTAATTTACAGTTATTAGCTCAGAGCAAAAGGAAGTCAGATATTTTGGTTTGAATGTGGATTTTTTGGATATTTCAGACTCTGAGTATTTAGCTACTCTTCCTAACTGGTTTATTTTATTCACACCAAACTTTTTCAACATGATGAAAACACATTAAAGATGCTAAATTGTGAACGGATATTAAACATCTCAAACGGTTTTTCTATAGTGAGGGACTAAAGTAATGTACAAAAAGGAAACTAAAAGCCTCATCTTCTAAAAATGTAATTAAACACCATTTATTTCTATATAAAAGTATAAAAATATCACAACTAAACCCATTTTATTCTTTTTTTTCAATCTAATAAATATTTATAAGTTTAAAAATAGTAATTGTACTATTTAGTCCCATAAAAGTCAAGTCATACATAGGGCTATACTGCCCTCTTGTGTTCAAAATCAGGTAGGCCTATTGTATCTACATAAAAATACTAGTGACGGTGAAAATATTTTACCACCGGTTAATCGACGTGTGACACCGCTGGGGGCTTTTGAATCGGCAACATAAAAACGAAAGTAAAATATGTTCGTCCGCACTGACATTGATAGTGGTTGAGCGAGCGTTTCAAATTAATTCCTATGGAAGTAGGAATTAACTGAAAAACGTTCACTCTGTTCTGCTCGTTCCTCGCCGTGGATGCGCACCGTTATGAAAGCCCGTGCAGCCATGAGCATTTTAGTTTAATTTTAAAATTAGCGCCTTTCGGGGGTGGATTGCTTGAAATTATTTTACAAAAGCACAATGTTGTGTTTTATTGCGACTGTACACAAATATAAGTTAACACTTTGCAGTTTGAATGTCGTCCTGTATAATGACGGAGTATGTTTTTATGTGTCCACTGTTCCATCGCGCCCACGCCACACACACACACGCACACACACACACACACACACACACACACACACGGTTTACTATCTTTGTGGGGACTCTCCATAGACTTAATGGTTTTTATACTTTACAAACTGTATATTCTATCTCCTCACACTAACCCTACCCCTAAACCTACCCATCACAGAAAACTTTCTGCATTTTTACATTTCCCAAAAAACTCATTCTGTATGATTTATAAGCTTGTTTACCCATGGGGACCTCTATTTAGGTCCCCACTGTGACACGAGTCCCCATGAGTCTGTGTGCATTCAGGTTGAAGTCCCCACCGGGACAGAAAAACATGAACACACACACACACACACACACATTCCAGCATTGCAATCCTGACATCGCAGCCTGTTCATTATAGCCTTAATAAAATATAATAATAAAATAGTTAACCTAACATATAAAAATTACACTGCTCTAAATAGTCAGTAGTACAATTCGTACATTCACAGTAAGCACCGCTCCACTGTGATGTTTCAAGCACATTTTTGCGCGTGTGAAGAGGATGATTTTTTCCGTCGATATTGGAACACGAGTGAAGAACAAAGCCTATAATAAAGAATAGTTTAGCATCCAAATACATCGCAAATGTTGAAACATTTTGATTCTAATGAGAGGGTTACGTGAACCCAACACTGCTTACTTTCATTTTTATTTTTACATTAAATTTAAAGGATTTGTTGTGGAATATTTTGAGTGTATCATAAAATCAGAATAAGGTAAGTCAAGTAATATTTTCTGTCTTTTATATATATATATATATATATATATATATATATATATATATATATATATATATATATAAATATAGCTGCGAGCAGCGATGAAGGGCCAAAGCCGGCGGTACCGCCACCCAAAGGCACCGGGGTTGCGGTGCCACCGGCTTGGGCCCGTAATCGCTGCTCGCAGCTATATTTATTATTATTATTATTATTATTATTATTTTTCTGTCAACCTTTCGGGCACTTTTGAGACCCTTAACGTGCTCGAAAACTCTTGAAACTTTGCACATGGGTCAGAACCCGCGGCCATCAGGGCCGGGCTGAAGCTGGTACCCGGGCGTGGCAGGGGGGCTCGACAGCGCCCCCTTGAACGGGGTCCGAAAACTTGGTCCATAAATCAGACACGCTTGCATGTAATAATATGAAACTCGATACACATATAGATCTCATCGGGCTGAACAACTTTCGTACTTTTACTTTTTACGCCAGCCCAACAGGAAGTCGGCTATTATGGGTTGTTTTGAAACGCATGCTGTGGAATTTAATGTACTCCTCCTAGAGAATTCATCCAATCGCCTCCAAACTCGGTCAGCATGAAGTCAAGACATTGAGGATGCTAAATTGCGGACGGATTTTTGATATCTCGAACGGTTTGGCCGTAGCAAGGAAACGAATTTATGGCGAATAAGGGACACAGGAAGTGTGTTATAACTTCAGCATACATTATCTGATCTTGATGAAACTTCAGCAGTGTGTTCGTTGTAATAGGCCGAACACAAGGATGTGACTATTGTGAGTCAAAGTTATAGCGCCACCAACTGGCAGCAGGAAGTGTGTCACTTTCAAAATGCTTTGAAATCACTCTCTTATTTTTGCCCGATTTGCTTCAAACTTTATGTGTATAATGTAGACACACGGCAGATGTAGACCTGTGAAAGGAGTTTTGATATCTTAGATACTGTTGCCATGGCAACGCATCAAACTTTAATATTCTTTTTTGATGCTTTTGAGACTCTTAGCATGCTTGAAATTGGATGAATCTCGACAGACACATCACATTTATTAGCCAGTAGACATGTGCAAAGTTTCAGAAACGGGCGTGGTGGAATGGCTCAGTAGCGCCACCTTTAGTCAAAAGTGGGGGGGTTAGTTTTATCAACAGCAACAAAACTTGGTATGTGTATTGTTCTCATCAAGACGGACAACTTTCTAATTTACAGTAACTAGCTGAGACCAAGAGGAAGAGAGATATTTTTGTTTGAATGTGGATTTTCTGGAGAATTTTCTCTCCCTCTCTCTGTGTCTCTATGTGTGTGAGGGGAGGGGGGGATTTGACTATTGCTTTTATATTGTTAATCAAGGTTTCAGGGGCTTTTGGGGTCCTTAACGTGCTCAAAAACTGTTGAAACTTTGCACACAAGTCAGAACCCCCTGGCATCAGGGCCGGGCTGAAGCTGGTACCTGGGCGTGGCAGGGGGGCTCAACAGCGCCCCCTTGAACTGGGTCTGAAAACTTGGTCCATAGATCAAACACGCTTGCATGAATTAATATGAAACTCGGTACACATATAGATCTCATCGGGCCGAACAACTTTTCCCCGGTCAAGTTTTACGCCAGCCCAACAGGAAGTCGGCTATTATGGGTTGTTTGGAAAACGCTTGCTGTGGAATGCGAAGTACTCCTCCTAGAGAATTCATCCAATCCCCACCAAACTCGGTGTGCATGAAGTCAAGTCATTGAGGATGGTAAATTGCGGAAGGATTTTTGATTTCTCGAACGGTTTGGCCGTGGCGAGGAAACGAATTTATGGCGAGAAAAGAGAAACACGAAGCGGTATAACTTCTGCATACATTAACTGATCTTGATGAAACTTCACCAGTGTGTTCTTGGTAAGAGGCCGATCAGATGGATGTAACTATTGTGAGTCAAAGTTATAGCGCCACCAACTGGCAGCAGGAAGTGTGTCACTTTCAAAATGCCTTTGACAAAAGTGGGGGGGTTAGTTGTATATATAGTAACAAAAATCAGTACGTACATCGGTCTCATCGAGCCGGACAACTTTCTAATTTAAAGTAATTAGCTCCGACCAACAGGAAGTCAGATATTTAGGTCTGAATGTGGATTTTTGGGATATTTCAGACTCTGAGTTTTTAGCTACTCCTCCTAACTGGTTTATTTTTTTCACACCAAACTTTTTCAACACGATGAAAATACATTAAAGATGCTAAATTGTGAACGGATATTAAATATTTCAAACGGTTTTGATATAGTGAGGGATTAAATTAATGTACAAAAAGGAAACGCTATAAGCCTCATCTTCTAAAAATATAATTATACACCATTTATTTCTATATAAAAGTATACAAATATCAAAACTAAACCCATTTTATTCTTTTTTTTTTTTCAATTTAAGAATTACTTATACGTTTAAAAATAGCAATTGTACTCTTTAGTCCCATAAAAGTCAAGTCATACATAGGGCTATACTGCCCTCTTGTGTTCAAAATCAGGTAGGCCTATTGTATCTATATAAAAATATACTAGGTATGTGACGGTGAGAATATTTTACCACCGGTTAATCAACGGGTTAATCAACGTTAATCAATGTTGTGGAATATTTTGAGTGTATCATAAAATCAGAATAAAGTAAGACAAGTAATATTTTCTGTCTTCTATATATATATATATATATATATATATATATTTGTGTGTATATGTATGTATGTATGTATGTATATATATATATATATATATATATATAAATATAGCTGCGAGCAGCGATGAAGGGCCAAAGCCGGCGGCACCGCCACCCCGGTGCCTTTAGGTAACTAAAGGCACCGGGGTTGCGGTGCCACCGGCTTGGGCCCGTAATCGCTGCTCGCAGCTATATTTATATATATATATATATATATTTATTATTATTAGGGCCCAAGCCCTGAAAGGGCGAAGGCCCTATTGTTTCCGTAAGGATTATTTTATTTTTTTTTATTTTTATTTTTCTTCATTATTTTTTTTTTTGCCTTTTTGCAACTTTTGGGGCCCTTAACATGCTCAAAAACTCTTGAAATTTTGCACACACGTCAGAACCTGCGGCCATCAGGGCCGGGCTGAAGCTGGTACTGGGGCGTGGCAGGGGGGCTCGACAGCGCCCCCTGGAATGGGGTCCGAAAACTTGGTCCATAAATCAAACACGCTTGCATGTAATAATATGAAACTCAGTACACATATAGATCTCATCGGGCCGAACAACTTTCGTGCTCTAAGTTTTACAAAAGCCCAACAGGAAGTCGGTTATTATACGTTGTTTGGAAAACGCATACAATGGAATGTGAAATACTCCTCCTAGGGATTTCATCCGATCGCCACCAAACTCGGAGAGAATAAAGTCAAGACATTGAGGATGAATTCTTGCGAACGGATTTTTGATATCTCGAACGGTTTGGCCGTGGCGAGGAAACGAATTTATGGCGAATAATGGGACACAGGAAGTGTGTTATAACTTCTGCATACATTAACTGATCTTGATGAAACTTCAGCAGTGTGTTCGTTGTAAGAGGCCGATCACATGGATGTGACTATTGTGAGTCAAAGTTATAGCGCCACCAACTGGCAGCAGGAAGTGTGTCACTTTCAAAATGCTTTGAAGTCACCCTCTTAATTTTACCCGATTTGCTTCAAACTTTATGTGTATAATGTAAACACAGGGCAGATGTAGACCTGTGAAAGGATTATTGATATCTTAGATACTGTTGCCGTGGCAACGCATCAAGTTTTAATATTCTTTTCGGATGCGTTTGAGACTCTTAACATGCTTGAAATTGGATGAAACTCGACAGACACATAACACTTATTAGCCAGTAGACATGTGAAAAGTTTCAGAAACGGGCGTGGCAGGGGGGCTCAACAGCGCCCTCTTGAACAGGGTCTGAAAACTTGGTCCATATATCAAACACGCTTGCATGAATTAATATGAAACTCGGTACACATATAGATCTCGTCGGGCCGAACAACTTTCCCTTTGTCAAGTTTCACGCCAGCCCAACAGGAAGTCAGCTATTATGGGTTGTTTGGAAAACGCTTGCTGTGGAATGTGATGTACTCCTCCTAGAGAATTCATTCAATCACCTCCAAACTCAGTCAGCATGAAGTAAAGACATTGAGGATGCTAAATTGCGGACGGATTTTTGATATCTTGAACGGTTTGGCCGTGGTGAGGAAACAAATTTATGGCGAGAAAAGAGAGACACGAAGTGTGTTATAACTTCTGCATACATTAACTGATCTTGATGAAACTTCAGCAGTGTGTTCGTGGTAAGAGGCCGATCAGATGGATGTGACTGTTGTGATTCAAAGTTATAGCGCCACCAACTGGCAGCAGGAAGTGTGTCACTTTCAACATGCTTTTGACAAAAGTGGGGGGGTTAGTTTTAAATACAGTAAAAAAAAATTGTTTTTATATTGTTCTCATCAAGCCGGACAACTTTCTAATTTACGTTCATTAGCTCAGAGCAAAAGGAAGTCAGATATTTTGTTCTGAATGTGGATTTTTTTGCAAAATCAGCCTATGAATTTTTAGCCACTCCTCTTAAACTATTTATTTTATTCCCACCAAACTTTTTCAACGTGATGAAAATACATTAAATATGCTAAATTGTGAACGGATAATAAATATCTCAAACGGTTTTGCTATGGCGAGGGATTAAAGTAATGTCCAAAAAGGAAAAACTAAAAGTTATAGCGTCACCAACTGGCAGCAGGAAGTGTGTCACTTTCAAAATGCTTTGAAGTTGTTTAGTCTAAACCAGGTGTCACCAACCCTGCTCCTGGAGGGCTACAGTCCTGCAGATTTCAGCTCCAACCCCAATCAAACACACCTGGACCAGCTAATCAAGCTGTTCAGGGTTGCTTGATAATTACAGGCAGGTGTGTTGGAACAGGGTTGGACCTAAAGTCTGCAGGACAGTAGCCCTCCAGGAGCAGGGTTGGTGACACCTGGTCTAAACAATACATAAATAAAGTCAAACATAGTGCTATACTGCCCTCTTGTGTTCAAAATCAGGTAGGCCTATTATATCTATATAAAAATATACTAGGTATGTGACGGTGAGAATATTTTACCACTGGTTAAAGCTACAATATGCAAGAATTTTTTGCCACGAGAGGGCGCTACATTCCAAACAACAACAACGGCGTAGCTTGATGACGATGTGAAGGAGCGGGAATGATGGGAACTGTCGTTTTAAACTCCACCGTGGATGTAAATCAGTCAGATGGGAATCGAAAAATCATGTTCATGGATGAGGCTAAGTTCTATTTTTATAATGACATGCTTTTTGTGGCGAGGGGGGCATGGTTCAGCGCGGTCTGTAATGGGAGAGAGAAGAGAAGAGCGTGGGACGCAAGTAGGTCAAGTGCAAATGACGAACACCTGTGTCTTATTGCTGTGATCCGCTTGGAGAGACTGCTTATAAGCCGCGCTGGAACGAGAGAGAGACTGAAGAGAAAATTGGACGCAGAGAAAGAAAACCGGTGGATCCGAGCTCTCATTTTTGAACTGTTTTGTGCCGTCGCGGTTGCCACGGTGAATGCGCGTTGTGCATGACTTTAGTTTGTTTTGCTTTATTTTAATAAAGTACCAGTCACGCTGACCCCTGTCTTCTTCCTTCCTGACTCTTAAACCTCATCACACTTTTATTTCATTAAAATTAATTAACCGCAAGAAAAGTAAGGTTTAATACTACACTGGTTATCATAGATGTTACTGTGTATGTCGAATTCATTGTTGTGATAAAGCGGCGCAGTTTTACGTGTTCTAAACCATTGTTGTAAAAGTACATTCGAACATACCCACATCATTTGCCAAAATACTGATTAATCTTTATGTATAACACATGCTATATTTATTTACATGGCCATAAACACCAGACGTGATAAACAATGTCAATGAACTAAACACAAATCTAAAGCAATAATACTTCCCTTACATAACTATTACAGAATGCTACATTTGGAAAATATAAATTTAAGCATGCTTTGTCGACAGAACCAGCTGCAATCGGTAAAGAATAATTGTGTTCCATAACGACTGCACGAAACAAGCTAACGTTTGTTGCTTGATAGACGCTACAATTACAACTTCCGCATTTGTCTAGGACTCCACGCAGTACGAGCGGAAACAGAGGGTAACGCGGATGTGACGCAATTGACTGGCGACTCCCAGGTCCCCCCTGCTCTAACGCCCCATTTCCTTGGTTAAAATCGCAATTTTCTCACGATTTAAAAATAGTTGGAAACATTTGGGATATTGTAAGTAATCAACTTAACAAAATATATAACACTGGCCTTGAGATTATGGGATATTTTAATGCAAAATTATTGCATATTGTACCTTTAACTGACGTGTGACACCGCTGGGGGCTTTTTAATCGCTAACTTAAAAACGAAAGTAAAATATGTTCGTCCGCACTGACATTTATATTGGTTGAGCGAGCGTTTCAAATGAATTCCTATGGAAGTAGGAATTAACTGAAAAACGTTCACTCTGTTCTGCTCGTTCCTACAGAAATGTAATATATGTCAATATATGTAAATTACATATATAATGTTAGTGCCCATGTATGTCTGCTGCATATATGAGAATATATGCAAAATTCATATATGTAAAACACATATACATATATGAAACATATATTTCAAAATATATCAAAAATGGCCGTTTTCATGTAAGTGCCATATATTTTCCCGTATATGCACATAAATGTGAAATATATGTAAGACGCATATATGTATACACGCATATATGGCGCATATATGTATACACGCATATATGGCGCATATATGTATACACGCATATATGGCGCATATATGTATACACGCATATATGGCGCATATATGTATACACGCATATATGGCGCATATATGTATACACGCATATATGACGCATATATGTATACACGCATATATGACGCATATATTTATACACGCATATATGACGCATATATTTATACATGCATATATGTACTTATTTCTATAGTACATACTTTCACATGTATTAGGGATACAAACCTTATATCTGAATGCCTTGAAATTAAATGCCTATAGTTGGAGATTGTCTATTGTGTGAATACCAAATATAGTATTTTAATACAATAATGCAGTGTTTTCTTTGTCATTTTTGACAAATACATCCACAAAGTACCATAACCATATGCCACAGCTTTAAAAATGCATCAGTATCACATGCATGTACACTGTAAAACTTTTCACTGTAAATTTACAGTTAAATACTGGCAGCTGGGTTGCTATCCACATACTGTATTTTTACAACACTACTACAGTAAACAGCATTTACAGTACTCCACTGTAATTACCAAATACAGTATATACCACATTTTACATTAAACTTGTCGACAGCAATAAATTGTATTTTTACAGGGAATACTGCTTTTATTATTACATAATTAAAATATTATACTTTAAGGTTTCATAAGAGTAGTCACACTAGGAAAAAGAAAACATTTTCTGGGTTTTAAAACATTTATTTAGTTAAATTGCCTTCTGTGAACATGTTGGCTGAATTACTTTTTAAACATAAAATGCAATTTTAACACTTAAACAGGTAACAGTTAGCACTTAATTAAAGGAATAGTTCACCCAAAAATTTAAATTAGCACATGATTTACTCACCCTCAAGTCATCCTAGGTGTATATGACATTATTCTTTCAGACGAATACAATCAGAGTTCTATTAAAAAATGTCCTGGCTCTTCCAAGCTTTATAACGACAGTGAAATGCTGTTTCTTTTTTGAAGTCCATAAAAGTGCAAACGAAATCCCATTCAAAGTCTGCAAGGTTTCGCAGAAGTGAGGACACCTGTAGGCTTACAGTGGTGTTCTTGTTTTGCACAACTTGGCCAGTTTTCTTTGAAGTTACTTGTCCTTTCTTTGTTTTTGATCCACGTTCAGGATTGATGTCAAGAAAGCGTCTAAAAGGCAGAAAAAAACAACAATTAAATATTATTAACTGAGTGTATATATTTTGACAAAGAGAGACAGCACAAAAGCGGTCTAAAACTGAACAACATGAAAAAAATAAAATAAATGCAATGTTGGATGTTGTGAAAAAAAAAATGCAATGTTGGATGTTGTGATCAATAACTGATATTTTTTCTGCCCTGGTAAAATACATCAACTCAATGTGTCTGTTTACATGCACACTGTCAACTAACTAAATTTTTGGAAGTGGGGTTGCCAGATTTAAAGTTTTATTCTACAACTTTTGTCTACTCATCACCCAGCTCATTAACAATATCATGCCCTCATCCGGTGCCATCAGAGTATCAGTGGAAAGGCAGTCTTTAGACTCTCCGTTTATATAGAGCACACACTGCCAGAATCCAGCCCAAACCTTTGTGACAGAAATAATTTAACTTAATTGCAAGCCTTGCAATGTTTATTGCATATATGACAACATGATTTACCAGACTAAAATGCATGTTTGCACCCAAAAATTTTAATTCTGTCATTATTACTCACCCTCAAGACTTTTGTTCATCTTCGGGACACAAATGAAGATATTTTTGATGAAATCTGATAGTTTTGTCCTTCCATTGATATCAATATCATTGCAACTGTCAAAGCCCAGAAAAGTGGTAAAAACATTGGTAAATATATAGCTACAGTGGTTCAACCTAAATATTATGAAGCAGGGTTTCTGCACATTTTTTAAAGTCAAATTTAAGGCTTTTTAAGACCCGAAGAAATCAAAATTAATACCATGCATTAGGGGTGAGCAATATTGACAAAATATGTCTCGATCGATATTTTCAAAGTTTTCTTGATAATAATTAGATAACATTTTACGGATTGTGTTTCTGTGCTTGGTGCCATGGCTTGTTTAGGCCTGTTGACAGCTGACTGACAAAGATATTCATATTCTATGCAGTGGTCAGTTTACAGCAGTGACAGAAATTAACATTTTTTATTAAGGGGTAATATATTTGCCACCTTAAATTGATTTCAAGGGGCATTTTCACCTATATACGGACATTTGTAGATGTTTCAACAAGATATCTTTCACATCTACTGCAGTCAGATTCACCCGTGTTCACTCTGAAGGAATCACTCACATGGCTGGGCACTTGTATGACACATCAAGGATGTTAAGAGGCTAAAAGCAGGTTTAAAAATTGAAGTCAACAGGGTGCAAATTTTAAAAAGAGGATAACACGGTGTAGGCAACACCGATTTTTGTCATTGTTCTCTGTATTGACAGCACTCCAAATTTACAAAAAAATTAGCTCAATGTTAAAATTGACCGGAGTTCTCCTTTAAGGTTGCACTAGTTACATGGATTATTTAAATAATGTTTTTACTAGCTTTCTGGGCCTTAAAAGTTGCAAAGACGTTGCTGTCTATGGGTGGTTCAGAAACCTCTCAGATTTCATCAAAAATATCTTAATTTGTGTTCTGAAGATGAACGAAGGTCTTACAGGTTTGGAACGACATGAGGGCGAGTAATTAATGACAGAATTTTCACTAATCCTTCAACTGAAAACAACTTGCACCGATATATCTTAAAATATATGACTGCCACTGTTTTATCTCAAGATGCACACCAGTAATGTTTTTTTTTTTTTTTTAATGATACATTATTATAAAAGCTGCTTAAATACCCTAATTTTATTAAGGCCTAGACCTGGCTTAAGCTAAGCCCTGTATGGAAACCAGGGCCATATTGTTCATACCAGTAGTCAACATAATAAATACTGTCAAGTCAAGGTTAGTGACACAATTCAGTCTAATATATATATATATATATATATGTATGAATGGCAAATATGCCAATGACTAACCTCTGACCAAACTCAAGGTGCTGCCTCTTCCTGGTACTGCAAGCTGAAGTTATAGGAGGAGGCAAACAGCGCTGCCAGGCCAGTGATGAAGAGGCTGTGATCCTTCACACACACCTTGACCTTCCAAACTTAATATCCAGCACTGGTTGCTTAGAGATTGACCTGTAATGGAATAAAAAAGAAAATAAAAAAAAAGAATAAATAAATAATATTAATAATTAAAATAACTACTGTGGGTTCCACTGTGGTTCGATGTAGTTGTCTATTCATAGTTCTATGAATTAAATTTTTCAACTAAAAATTAAAATTGGTTAGAATGCTAAAATGCACTGGCATATAATTTTGTTTGTTTTAAGCATAAACTCACTTAATTTTGACTTATTCTTTCAGAAAACAAGACAAATTTTACGTGTCTAATAAATGCTTCTTCATGTAAGAATTGTAGATATCTGGACTGGAAACAAAATAAAAACACTAATTAAGAAAAACATATTTTGCAGTAGGGTGAGTAAATGATGGCTTTTCATTTTAGGTTTAATCTACCCCTTTAATGTTTACATACCAGGAAATAAGTCGTGGACTTTCTGGCAAATGTAGATTGCTGGACATCAGCGATGCAAATTTCTGAAACAATTTTTAAAAAGGACAGCACAACCTTGATCAACAGAACCCAAAACATAAAACATATTACAAATTAATGAGATTTGCTGAATAATCTCTACTTATCTGCTTGAAGGATAACACCGTCTAACTTCTTTGAATTAGGGAGTAGTTGTAGGACCATGGGATGGCAATCAGGAACAGGCCTACTACATTTGAAAACAGCATTAGGAACATGGATTTTCATGTGCTAGCAAAATTCTGACAACGATTCAAAAGCACGATCACAGAACTGACAGAATTTGACAGCATTTTTTTTTTTTTTACAACATAGACTATAACTGTAACACTACTTAAAAGCACTTACATTAACAATGGCCATCAGATTACAAATGCCTAAAACGAAAGAAATATCAAATGCACGTCATGCAAATAGCATGGTAAAGGTTGTCTATTATATGAAATGTCGAAGTTAACGTTACTTGGTAAACAGGTGGAGTCAGTGAATTGCTTGCGCGGCCACGGTAGTAAACCGCGTTCGCAAAATCAAACCAAATACGTGAAAACAATGTAGAAATGCGAACGCAAAAAAAAAAAAAAAAAAACTTATATATTGGCTTACCGTATCACTCAGTTGAACAATTCTCCATCTTCTCAAACTCTAAATCCCACTTATCGTCACGCGCAGGTTAGATTATTCAATGACAAATTCTTCCATCCGTCTTCAGGTAGCTGCTACCGTTAACGTCGTCCATTTTCTGCTGCGTCACAGGCAACTAATGTTTGAAACACGAACCGAACCGAACCGAACCTCAAAAAAGCTTTAAAATTGCTCACAGATTCGCAGACATTGTTTATCTTGATAACAGGAATGATTATTTGTTCAGTTGAATCCCGCTGACAAAACGAGTTTGCCTGTTGTAGCTGCCTAACTGTCTGCTCGCATGACGCGTCACATTTGAACTGAATTGAGCGCGAAAGAAATCAATCCCACAATGCAATGCCTTTTCAGTCAGTATGATGGTAACGAATTTATCAGGACGAAAACATAAATGTGCTGTATATTTACAGCTGTTCTGTAAAAGATACAGCTTAATACTGTATTATGGAAATACAGTAGCCTACAATTCTGTAAGAAATTCGTTGTAAATTTACAGTAAAGGGTTACAGTGTATGTTTACATACATTTATTAAATATGTTGAAAACAAATATGTATGTCACATATTTATAATTAATGTTGTCCATATATGCGAGAAACCAATACTATACTGTAATATATGCAGATATATGGTATCATATATGGATGAACTCAAATATTTTCTTCACATGTTTGGACACATACATGTTCATATATGCTGCAGGCATATATTGTGTTCTCAGATAAGTCAAATATATGTATAGATATATGTTGCAGTCATATATTGTGTTCTCAGATAAGTCGAATATATGTATAGATATATGTTGCAGTCATATATTGTGTTCTCAGATAAGTCAAATATATGTAGAGATATATGTTGAACATATATTGTGTTCTCAGATAAGTCGAATATATGTATAGATATATGTTGCAGTCATATATTGTGTTCTCAGATAAGTCGAATATATGTATAGATATATGTTGCAGGCATATATTGTGTTCTCAGATAAGTCAAATATATGTATAGATATATGTTGCAGTCATATATTGTGTTCTCAGATAAGTCGAATATGTATAGATATATGTTGCAGTCATATATTGTGTTCTCAGATAAGTCAAATATATGTAGAGATATATGTTGCAGTCATATATTGTGTTCTCAGATAAGTCGAATATATGTATAGATATATGTTGCAGGCATATATTGTGTTCTCAGATAAGTCGAATATATGTATAGATATATGTTGCAGGCATATATTGTGTTCTCAGATAAGTCGAATATATGTATAGATATATGTTGCAGGCATATATTGTGTTCTCAGATAAGTCGAATATATGTATAGATATATGTTGCAGGCATATATTGTGTTCTCAGATAAGTCGAATATATGTAGAGATATATGTTGCAGTCATATATTGTGTTCTCAGATAAGTCAAATATATGTATAGATATATGTTGCAGGCATATATTGTGTTCTCAGATAAGTCGAATATATGTATAGATATATGTTGCAGGCATATATTGTGTTCTCAGATAAGTCGAATATATGTATAGATATATGTTGCAGGCATATATTGTGTTCTCAGATAAGTCGAATATATGTAGAGATATATGTTGCAGTCATATATTGTGTTCTCAGATAAGTCAAATATATGTATAGATATATGTTGCAGGCATATATTGTGTTCTCATACAAGTCAAATATATGTATAGATATATGTCATGCTATTTAAAATATAAGTACATATATGGCCATATATTACATTTTTGTATGGGAGTGGACGCGCACCGTTATGAATGCCCGTGCCGCCATGAGCATTTTAGTTTCATTTTAAAATTAGCGCCTTTCGGGGGGTGGATTGCTTGAAATTATTTTACAAAAGCACAATTTTGTGTTTTATTGCAACTGTACACAAATATAAGTTAACACTTTGCAGTTTGAATGTCGTCCTGTATAATGACGGAGTATGTTTTTATGTGTCTACTGTTCAATCGCGCCCACGCCACACACACACACACACACACACACACACACGGTTTACTATCTTTGTGGGTACTCTCCATGGACTTAATGGTTTTTATACTGTACAAACTGTATATTCTATCTCCTCACACTAACCCTACCCCTAAACCTACCTATCCCAGAAAACTTTCTGCATTTTTACATTTCCAAAAAAACTCATTCTGTATGATTTATAATCTTGTTTACCCATGGGGACCTCTATTTAGGTCCCCACTGTGACACGAGTCCCCATGAGCCTGTGTGCATTCAGGTTAAAGTCCCCACCGGGATAGAAAAACATGAACACACACACACACACACACACACACACACACACACACTCCAGCATTACAATCTTGACATCGCAGCCTGTTCATTATAGCCTTAATAAAATATAATAATAAAATAGTCAACCTAACATATAAAAATTACACTGCTCTAAATAGTCAGTAGTACAATTCGTACATTCACAGTAAGCACCGCTCGCTCCACTGTGATGTTTCCAAGCAAATTTTTACGCATGTGAAGAGGATGATTTTTTTCCGTCGATATTGGAACACGAGTGAAGAACAAAGCCTATAATAAAGAATAGTTTAGCATCCAAATACATCGCAAATGTTGAAACATTTTGATTCTGATGAGAGGGTTACGTGAGCCCAACACTGCTTACTTTCATTTTTACTTTACATTAAATTTAAAGGATTTGTTGTGGAATATTTTGAGTGTATCATAAAATCAGAATAAAAAAATAATAATAATAAAAAAAATAAAATGAATGAATGAATGAATGAATAAATAAATAAATAAATAAATAAATATATATATATGTATATGTATATATATATATATATATATATATATATATATATATATATATATATATATATGTGTGTATATATATATATATATATATTGCAGCGATGAAGGGCCAAAGCCGGCGGCACCGCCACCCTAAAGGCACCGGGGTTGCGGTGCCACCGGCTTGGGCCCGTAATCGCTGCTCGCAGCTATATTTATTATTATTTTGTCAACCTTTCGGGCACTTTTGGGGCCCTTAACATGCTCGAAAACTCTTGAAATTTTGCACACACGTCAGAACCCGCGGCCATCAGGGCCGGACTGAAGCTGGTACCCGGGCGTGGCAGGGGGGCTCGACAGCGCCCCCTGGAACGGGATCCAAACACATGTCCATAAATCAAACACGCTTGCATGTAGGGCTGGGCGATAAAACGATAACGATATGTATCGCGATAGACACGTAATCAATATCAATAAAAAATGCGTTCGATAAAACGTTCGATAATTTTTTTTTTTTTTCGTCGGAAGAAACCAGCAAAGCAAGTTTGATTGCATGAACAAAGGCACTCACTCTCTAGTAACTAGATAAAACAGGAAAAGTCAGCTCGCCTGACTTCAAGTCTGACCGTAGTCTGACCAATGTCGTCTGCAGATTATGCAAGACCGTCGTCAGTTTCTGTCATTAGCGTGCTGCTGATGCGCTGTTCTAGCGTGTGCGTTTCTCAGCGCGTACCCAGCTAACACAGTTACGTTGTGAAGACGTAACCGGACCGGACCATATTCGTCGTAGCGACGTGCCACATAACGTTCCAGCAACGTAACTTTGTGATTCCTGTATTCGTCGTGGCGACGTTATAGTGGAACGTCGCAAGAACGTGATGAGTACGTCTTTATGACCAAACTGGCACGTTGCGAGGACGTAACATTAAAGGACCATATAAGTCGTTGCGACGTGCCACATAACGTTCCAGCAACGTAACTTTGTGATTCCTGTATTCGTCGTGGCGACGTTATAGTGGTACGTCGCTGGAACGTGGCAGGTACTTCCTAACGACCAAAATACCACGTCCGCATTTATTTTTTAATATACTTCTCACCTTTAGTCCTGGGAATTAAGATGTGCTTGATCGTAACCTTGAAATCCACATTGAACTGATAAAATTAAAACATTTCATTCTCTGTAAAACCTTATAAATTCTAATAGGGAATTGTGTAGTTTTCTGTTAATACATTTAGGGATCAATACAGATAATGGAAACCAATACAAACCCCTATTAAATTCTAAATAGAAAATGCCCCAAAACCACACTGCCTTAATTTATTAATCAGCATTTATTCAGTGTTTCTTTGTACAAACTAAGCCAATACATTTTGAACATTAACGATTTTTTAACCATGTTAACAAGTAATGAGTACATAAATGTAACATCAATTAATTAAGCAAAAAACATAATCAATGAATAATGTAACCAACTATTAAAATGTTTTATTCTTTTTACTGAAAAAAAGTGTTTGCTATTCTTATTGATACTGCTCTCTATAACTGCTCGCGGAAAAACAATAAAGACCTTAAAAAAAAGAAATGAAAAGATTCAAAATTTTCTTTATTATTAATTTTATTTGCAGAAATAGGTTCAATTGTTTCCTCTAGTGTCCTATGAGGCACCTGCTACAAATGTCTGGTGGTGATGTGCTTCATTGCTTCACTACCAGTAGCTAAACCTGAACAATGCGACAATTATCAAAGTCTATAGTCCTTGAGCTTCTCTGAAGACAAATAAAAAATAAAAATAAATAAAAACATATCGTTCATAAAGAGTAAAGATATGTAAAAGGAACAATATAGATGTCTAGCATTTTTCCTATTATTTCACCCACCAAAATATACATAAAGAGTTTTTTGTTCATGAAAATGAGCATGATGACTGCGTCCCAGCTGTGGAAACCGCTCTTTCAGACAGTGTTGAGGAGGCAGAAGGAGATGATGGAGAGCTGTGGGAGAAGAGGAAGAGTTTCTTTCTTACCCCACCAGCGGAGGGCAGGGTCTTTTGAGACAAGGAGAGGAGGATGGTCTCTGTTGTCTAACTTACGTATTCCTCCTCCTCCTCCTCTTCCTTATCCCGAGCTGCACTGTCACCTCATCGTCCTTCTTAAGGTAGCTAAAAACAGAGGAGTACTTTATTAATGTTGCTAATCTACGGCTTTTAATGCAGTTTTTCGAAAATACAGTAAAAACAGTAATATTGTGAATATCATTCAAATGTAAAATAGCTGTTTTCTATTTTAATGTATTTTAAAATCTAATTTATACTTGTGATCAAAGCTGAATTTTCAGCATCATTACTCCAGTCTTCAGTGTCACATGATCCTTCAGAAATCATTAATATGATGATTTGATGCTCAAGAAACATTTATGATTATTATCAGTGTTGAAAACAGTTGTGCTGCTTAAGATTTTTTGTGTAAACCATGATGCCCTTTTCAGGATTCTTTGATCAATATAAAGTTCAAAGAAAAGTTTGAAAGTTAAATCTTATAACATTATAAAAGTCTTTACTGTCACTTTTGATCAATTTAATCCATTCTTGCTATTAATGTCTTCCAAAATCTTACTGACCCCTAACATTTGAATTGTAGTGTACACAAAAACATGAAACAGCATAACTGTTTTCAACATATTAGATAATAATCAGAAAAATGTATTGAGCATCAAATCATATTAGAGTGATTTCTGATGTATCATGTCACTGAAGACTGGAGTAATGATGCTGAAAATTCAGTGACGTCATCGATTAACAGCACATACATTTATGTTAAATATCAGTTTAAATAAATTAGTCAACTTCCAATCACCCATTGAACTGCCAGCAAAGCCTTTACAAAACTATCATAACCTCTTATCTACACAAAGATGTGATTATAAGCCCAAACTTTTGTAAACAAGAGCTAGGTTAGTTAGCCTACGTTAGCAGTGCCTCTTCTGAAAACGGTTGAGATGCTAACGGACTTTTTTGAAGACACTAAACCATTTCTATAAAGTAAATATTCAACAGATGTGTGTCAATACCACGTAAGAAAAGTGTCAGGAACAGTTTTGTATATTATGTGTGTGATTTTAGAGACTAAACTCACCTGAAAGCAATCGAAAACAACAGCAAGAGAGGGAGCTTTGCTGCTTATCAGGCATGTCGCTGCGCCGTTTCCATGGCAACTCTGCGCCGCTCCAGGGTTTGAAACGGTTTGAAAGCTAACCCGCACGCTCATAAAACACGTCAGTCACGCAGCATTTACATAAATAAACATCTAGAATTAACATCAACAGAAGTAACATTACATAAATACAAATCTCATGAATTTTAAACTCATTTTGAAGTTCTTCAAGTTTGAAGTTCAGTTTGAAGATTTTTTTTGTATTGTTGTTTTTACGAACACCCAACCTCCTTAATAATAATAATAATAATAGCAATAATACCAATTATATACAACGTTATGACAACGTTGTGAGGACGTCGTGGTAAAGTTCCATTTTTTAGAATCTTGGCTAACGTTCCAGAAACGTGGTGGGCACGTCCTCAAAAGACGTCGCTGGTTTATCCCATGGAGAACGTTGTAGAGACGTGGTCCACTGGTCTCCAGATAACTTTCCAGATAATTTCAATTATATAAATAAATGCATTACAAATATTATCCTAGTGATACTATGCCATTTGGATATTATATGGAACATTTATTTAATTCATCAAAGATTGTATTAAGTTATCTGGTGACCAGTTGACCACGTCTCTACAACGTTCTCCATGGGATAAACTAGCGACGTCTTTTGAGGACGTGCCCACAACGTTTCTGGAACGTTAGCCAAGATTCTAAAAAATGGAACTTTACCACGACGTCCTCACAACGTTGTCATAAAGTAATGTCACGCTGACCAAATGACGACTAACTGACGACGTCGTCACAACGTACTGTGTTAGCTGGGTAGTTACATGTGAAGCTCATGCACTAAAAGCCTGTCTTTCGAGTTTTATTGTGCTAATACTGTTATATACACACAAGGTTTACATAAACTAGTCGGATATGTCTAAAGTGAAAGCAAACTTGAGAAAATTGAGAGAAACTCTGCTTGTCAAATGCGTGTATATTAGACGCGTCGCGCGCAGCTCTTAAAGAGACAGTAGTAATAGTAAACACGCTGCCGCTTGTCCTTAAAGGGATAGTTCACCCAAAAATAAGAATTATCTCATTATTTACGCACTCTAATGTTGTTCCAAACCTGTATTCATTTCCTTCTAATATTTTCTAATATTAATATTTTGAAGAATGTGGGTATCCAAACAGTAGCTGGTCCCCATTGACTTCCATAGGAGAAAAATATACTATGGAAGTCACTGGGGTACATCAACTGTTGGTCATTCTTCCAAATAACTTTTATTTTCAACAGAAGAAAGAAACTTATTCGAGTTTAAAACAACGTGAGAGAGTAAATTATGAAAATTAGAATTTTTAGGAGAACTATCCCTTTAATGTTAATAAAACAACAAAATGTAAAGAGAAAATCACTCACTGCTCTTGACTGATAACTTTACTAATAGCTTTAATAAGTATCAATGTATAATTTATACAGTGAAGTTTGTTTTGTTTTATTTTCATATTTGTTCATTTAATTACTTTCTGCAATGCTACTGTTAAACACACCTACTGTAGCTGAAAACATAAAGCACTGTTTATTTAATTTGTATATTAAGTTGTGTATGTAATGTGTATCTTTGATCTTAATATTTAATAACAAAGAAAATAATGAGAACATTTTTTATTTCGCCCCTGTCTGCCATTCTTTTTTATTTTATATTTTGTTACCTAAGGCTTTGCTTTTAAAATATGGACATTAGTTTGGCTGCAATGCTCAGTCACAAAATAGTAAAACCAACAGAAAAAAGAATTGTGATAAAATCGTGAATCGTGATTTTCCTGAAAGAAATCGTAATATTATATTTTTGCCATATCACCCACCCCTTTATAAAGCATTTCTTACGTATTCTTTAATTTTGCACCTTAATGTTAAGAGATAATTGTTAAGTGTCCATTGTGATTTTAGACTTTTGAGTTTTCCATGGTCGTGTTGACATTTCTGCCTTCATAACTGATGGGATTATAATCAGAGGTAGGTTAAGTTTAAAATAAAAAATCTTTAAATGTAATATATTTGTCTCCTGGACTGGTCCTTATTTTAAATATGTTATAAAAAATTTCAATAATTATCGATATCGACCGATATGAAACACTTATATCGTGATACAGTTTTCAGCCATATCGCCCAGCCCTAGTTTAGCATCCAAATACATCTCAAATATTGAAACATTTTGATTCTAATGAGAGGGTTACGTGAGACCAACACTGCTTACTTTCGTTTTTATTTTTACATTAAATTTAAAGGATTTGTTGTGGAATATTTTGAGTGTATCATAAAATCAGAATAAGGTAAGACAAGTAATATTTTCTGTCTTATAAATAAATATATATATATATATATATATATATATGTGTGTGTGTGTGTGTGTGTGTGTATATATATATATATAGATAGATATAGATATATATATATATATATATATCAGTGGCGGCTGCTGGTCTTTCAAAGAGGGGAAGCTCATTTTCGGCCTACATCATAAAAATTATTCATTTATTTATACGTAAATTCTACGTTCCTTTTCAAGAAAATGCTCTGTGAAAAATGAATGTAATAATATAATAAAGGTATAAATAATAATTTAATAAAGTATAATAATAATGCTACTAATAATAAGATTTGTTTTTAATTATTTTACTAATTATTTTTGAATTATTACTAATAATAATAATATAAAAATATATAATAAGTGATAATATAATAAAGGTATAAATGTATAATTGTGTGAAATGTATTATAAAAATTGGCTAGCAATTTCGACAAGCAAATACCAATAGGTTATAGGAAATAGGTTGCAGCAGTTTGTCTTTGAAAAATCCGCGATGGGACTGAGCTCGAACAGCTTCAACATCAGCGACTTTTTATTGTATGAAATCGCTGTCAATCAAAAGGAGATGCAGTCTTTCGACAGACCCTCCAATCATCACGGGGAAGCCCGGAGTCCAGGCCAGCCCACTCCCCGTTCACCCCCAGAGAAGCTGAGCTTCCATGGGCGGGACATAATCGCAGCATTTATCCAATGACCGTCTAGTTTCGAAGCGCTGAAAAAAACTGTTCGAAGCAGCCCCATTGAAGTCAATGGAAGCTGGGCTTCAAAAGGGAAATGCACTGACGCTACGGGAGTGTATGAGAAGGAAATCGAGTCAGCCGACCTGCTGTATGTAACTGATTCTGAACGAACTCGTCTTTGAGATGAACGTTTTCTAACGCATTTTTAGTCAATAAAATGTTAATACAATAGTACATATTTGACCATTCATTTTTTGACATTATAGGGGAAGCCGAGCTTCCCTTGCAGTCTTAAAGAAATCGCCACTGATATATATATATATATATATATATATATATATATATATATATATATATATATATATAAATATAGCTGCGAGCAGCGATGGAGGGCCAAAGCCGGTGGCACCGCCATCCCCGGTGCCTTTAGGTAACTAAAGGCACCGGGGTTGCGGTGCCACCGGCTTGGGCCCGTAATCGCTGCTCGCAGCTATATTTATATATATATATATTTAGGGCCCAAGCCCTGAAAGGGCGAAGGCCCTATTGTTTCCGGTAGGATTATTTATTATTATTATTATTATTATTCTTATTTTTCTGTCAACCTTTCGGGCACTTTTGGGGTCCTTAACGTGCTCAAAAACTCTTGAAATTTTGCACACAGGTCAGAACCTGCGGCCATCAGGGCCGGGCTGAAGCTGGTACCCGGGCGTGGCAGGGGGGCTCAACAGCGCCCCCTTGAACGGGGTCCGAAAACTTGGTCCATAAATCAGACATGCTTGCATGTAATAATATGAAACTCAATACACATATAGATCTCATCGGGCCAAACAACTTTCGTACTTTTACTTTTTACGCCAGCCCAACAGGAAGTCGGCTATTATGGGTTGTTTGAAAACGCATGCTGTGGAATTTAATGTACTCCTCCTAGGGAATTCATCCATTCACGTCCAAACTCAGTCAGCATGAAGTCAAGACATTGAGGATGCTAAATTGCGGACGGATTTTTGATATCTCGAACGGTTTGGCCGTGGCGAGGACATGCATTTATGGCGAATAATGGAAACAGGAAGTGTGTTATAACTTCTGCATACATTAACTGATCTTGATTCAACTTCAGCAGTGTGTTCGTTGTAAGAGGCCGATCACATGGATGTGACTATTGTGAGTCAAAGTTATAGCGCCACCAACTGGCAGCAGGAAGTGTGTCCCTTTCAAAATGCTTTGAAATCACCCTCTTATTTTTACCCGATTTGCTTCAAACTTTATGTGTATAATGTAAACACACGGCAGATGTAGACCTGTGAAAGGATTGTTGATATCTTTAATACTGTTGCCATGGCAACGCTTCAAACTTTAATATTCTTTTTTGATGCTTTTGAGACTCTTAACATACTTGAAATTGGATGAAACTCAACAGACACATCATAGTTATTAGCCCGTAGACTTGTGCAAAGTTTCAGAAACGGGCGTGGTGAGGGGCTCAGTAGCGCCACCTTTAGTCATAAGTGGGGGGGTTAGTTTTATCAACAGCAACAAAACTTGGTATGTGTATTGTTCTCATCAAGACGGACAACTTTCTAATTCACATTAATGATCTCCGACCAACAGGAAGAGAGATATTTTGGTTTGAATGTGGATTTTCTGAAGAATTTTCTCTCCCTCTCTCTCTGTCCCTGAGTGTGTGAGGGGTGGGGGTGATTTGTCAGTTGAGTGAGATTTACTTTTTCATTTGTTTTTCAAGGTTTCTGGGGCTTTTGGGTCCCTAAACGTGCTCGAAAACTCTTGAAACTTTGCACACAGGTCAGAACCCGCGGCCATCAGGGCGGGGCTGAATCTGGTAGCCGGGCGTGGCAGGGGGGCTCAACAGCGCCCCCTTGAACGGGGTTCTAAAACTTGGTCCATAGATCAAACACGCTTGCATGAATTAATTTGAAACTCGGTACACATATAGATCTCATCGGGCCGAACAACTTTCGTGCTCTAAGTTTTACGCCAGCCCAACAGGAAGTCGGCTATTTAGGGTTGTTTGGAAACGCTTGCTGTGGAATTTAATGTACTCCTCCTAGGAAATACATCGATTCGCCTCCAAAGTCGGTCAGCGTGAAGTCAAGACATTGATGATGCTAAATTGCGGACGGATTTTTGATATCTCGAACGGTTTGGCTGTGGCGAGGAAACGAATTAATGGCGAGAAAAGAGAAACACGAAGTGTTATAACTAATGCATACATTAACTGATCTTGATGAAACTTCAGCAGTTTGTTCATGGTAAGAGGCCGATCAGATGGATGTAACTATTGTGTGTCAAAGTTATAGCGCCACCAACTGGCAGCAGGAAATGTGTCACTTTCAAAATGCTTTTGACAAAAGTTGGGGGGGTTGTTTTACCTACAGTAGCACAACTCAGTACGTATGTTGATCTCATCGACCCGGACAACTTTCTAATTTAAAGTCATTAACTCCGACCATCAGGAAGTCAGATATTTTGGTTTGAATGTGGATTTTTTGCAAAATCAGCCTCCAAAAGGCACTAAAAGCCTCAAATCTTCTAAAAATGTAATTTTATACCATTTATTTCTATATAAAAGTATACAAATATCACAACTAAACCCATTTTATTCTGTTTTTAAAAAGAATTTTATTCTAATTTTATTCTAAATTTTAAAACAGTAAAGTAAAAAATAAAATTCAAGTCATACATAGGGCTATACTGCCCTCTTGTGTCCAAAAGGACATCAAAATAATATATAAAACTTTTTACCAGCTAGGCCAATAATGTATTTAAATATACATTTATTAGGTATGTGTCTGAGGATATTTTCCCACCGGTTAATCGACGTGTGTGACACGAGCGGGTGCTTTTGTATCGCTAATATAAAAGTGAAAGAAAAATACGGACGTCCGCACGGACATTTATAATGGTGCACACACAAATCACACACACGTTGGAAAGAATTATGCTTTTAAACAACACTAAACCGCCATTAGATGTCGCCAAGTGACCGTCTTAATGAGCGAGTCATTGATTCATTCGTTCAAATGATTCGTAATCCATAACATACAGATCCATAAACATGGATCCATAAACATCCAATCCATAAACATAAACAGATGTTTATGGATTGATCATTCAATCTTTGAGTCAACCAATTCGTTCAAAATGCTGAATCATTCAGTTATGAGAAAACACGTTCCTGTGAGATGCGTTCTTCTGTGATCTTTGTTTAACTATTTCCGCTGCTGAAACAGAACAAAAACAGTCAATATTGCATCTAAAATGTAAATGACTTCATTTTAACTGTTGATAACCTGTTGTATGAAATCAATATCACAGTTTCAATAGTGATTGTATTCAGGAAAAGTTAGGTACGGAGAGCGAGCGATTTCAACGAAATCAGAACTAAACCCATTTTATTCTTTTATTATTATTATTATTCAATTTAAGAATTATGTTTGAGTTTAAAAAAAGCCAGAATGTTTTAGTCCAAAAAATAAATAAATCATGCCATGGATTGCTTGAAATTAAATTTTTTTATTATATTTATTTTTTCGTTTTGGCTTTGTTTATAGTTTATTTTTAAGTTTTTATTCTTGTTCCGTTCTGAATATCATTACATTTAAAGGATTTGTTGTGGAATATTTTGAGTGTATCATAAAATCAGAATAATTCTCTCGATTTAGTGATCCCCTACTTATTATTTTATTTTATTTTTTTCTTTGTTCTAATTAGGTCAGGCAAGTAAAATTATCTGTGTCTTGTCCCTTAAATTTATTTATTTATATATATATATATATATATATATATATATATATATATATATATATATATATATATGTATGTATGTGTGTGTGTGTATATATATATATATATATATATATATATATGTGTGTGTGTGTGTATATATATATATATATATATATATATATAAATATAAATATAGCTGCGAGCAGCGATGGAGGGCCAAAGCCGCCGGCACCGCCACCCTGGCACCAGGATTGCGGTGCCACCGGCTTGGGCCCGTAATCGCTGCTCGCAGCTATATTTATTATTATTATTATTATTTTGTCAACCTTTCGGGCACTTTTGGGGCCCTTAACATGCTCGAAAACTCTTGAAATTTTGCACACACGTCAGAACCCGCGGCCATCAGGGCCGGACTGAAGCTGGTACCCGGGCGTGGCAGGGGGGCTCGACAGCGCCCCCTGGAACGGGATCCAAACACATGTCCATAAATCAAACACGCTTGCATGTAATAATATGAAACTCGGTACACATATAGATCTCATCGGGCCGAACAACTTTCGTGCTCTAAGTTTTACGCCAGCCAAACAGGAAGTTGGCTATTTAGCGTTGTTTGGAAACGCATGCTGTGGAATTTAATGTACTCCTCCTAGGGAATTCATCGATTCGCCTCCAAACTCGGTGTGCATGAAGTCAAGACATTGAGGATGCTAAATTGCGGACGGATTTTTGATATCTCGAACGGTTTGGCCGTGGCGAGGAAACAAATTTATGGCGAAAAAATGAAACAGGAAGTGTGTTATAACTTCTGCATACATTAACTGATCTTGATGAAACTTCAGCAGTGTGTTCGTTGTAAGAGGCCGATCACATGGATGTGACTATTGTGAGTCAAAGTTATAGCGCCACCAACAGGCAGCAGGAAGTACATCACTTTCAAAATGCTTTGAAATCAGTGTCTTATTTTTACCCGATTTGCTTCAAACTTTATGTGTACAATGTAGACACACGGCAGATGTAAACCTGTGAAAGGATTATTGATATCTTAGATACTGTTGCCGTGGCAACGCATCAAACTTTAATATTATTTTTTGATGCTTTTGAGACTCTTAACATACTTGAAATTGCATGAAACTCAACAGACACATCACATTTATTAGCCCGTAGACATGTGCAAAGTTTCAGAAACGGGCGTGGTGGAATGGCTCAGTAGCGCCACCTTTAGTCAAAAATGGGGGCTTAGTTTTTCCTAGAATCACAAAACTTGGTATGTGTATTGTTCTCATCAAGACGGACAACTTTCTAATTTACATGAACCATCTCCGACCAACAGGAAGAGAGATATTTTGGTTTGAATGTGGATTTTCTGAAGAATTTTCTCTCCCTCTCTCTGTGTCTGTGTGTGTGTGAGGGGAGGGGGGGATTTGACTATTGCTTTTATATTGTTAATCAAGGTTTCAGGGGCTTTTGGGGTCCTTAACGTGCTCAAAAACTCTTGAAACTTTGCACACAGGTCAGAACCCACGGCCATCAGGGCCGGGCTGAAGCTGGTACCCGGGCGTGGCTGGGGGGCTCAACAGCGCCCCCTTGAACGGGGTTCTAAAACTTGATCCATATATCAAACACGCTCGCATGAATTAATATGAAACTCGGTACACATATAGATCTCATCGGGCCGAACAACTTTACCCCGGTCAAGTTTTACGCCAGCCCAACAGGAAGTCGGCTATTATGGGTTGTTTGGAAAACGCTTGCTGTGGAATGTGAAATACTCCTCCTAGAAAATTCACCGTGTCCCCTTCAAACTCGGTGTGCATGTAGTCAAGACTTTGAGGATGCTAAATTGCGGACGGATTTTTGATATCTCGAACGGTTTGGCTGTGGCGAGGAATCGAATTTATGGCGAGAAAAGAGAAACACGAAGTGGAATAACTTCTGCATACATTAACTGATCTTGATGAAACTTCAGCAGTGTGTTCGTGGTAAGAGGCCGATCAGATGGATGTAGCTATTGTGAGTCAAAGTTATAGCGCCACCAACTGGCAGCAGGAAGTGTGTCACTTTCAACATGCTTTTGACAAAAGTGGGGGGGTTAGTTTTAACTACAGTAAAGAAAAAACAGTTTGTATATTGTTCTCATCAAGCCGGACAACTTTCTAATTTACATTCAATAGCTCTGGCCATCAGGAAGTCAGATATTTTGGTCTGAATGTGAATTTTTTTGCAAAATCAGCCTCTGAATTTTTAGCCACTCCTCTTAAACTATTTATTTTATTTGTACCAAACTTTTTCAACATGATGAAACTACATTAAATATGCTAAATTGTGAATGGATAATAAATATCTCAAACGGTTTTGCTATGGCGAGGGATTAAAGTAATGTCCAAAAAGGAAACACTAAAAATCTTCTAAAAATGTAATTATATACCATTTATTTCTATATAAAAGTATACAAATATCACAACTAAACCCATTTTATTCTGTTTTTGCAATTTAAGAAGAATGAAAAAGTTAAAAACAGGCTATTTAGTGCTATTTGGTTAAACAAAAAAGCAAACATAGGGCTATACTGCCCTCTTGTGTCCAAAAGGACATCAAAATAATATATAAAACTTTTTACCAGCTAGGCCAATAATGTATTTAAATATACATTTATTAGGTATGTGTCTGAGGATATTTTCCCACCGGTTAATCGACGTGTGACACCGCTGGGGGCTTTTGAATTGCCAACTTAAAAACGAAAGTAAAATATGTTAGTCTGCACTGACATTGATAGTGGTTGAGCGAGCGTTTCAAATGAATTCCTATAGAAGTAGGAATTAACTGAAAAACGTTCACTCTGTTCTGCTCGTTCCTCACCGTGGATGCGCACCGTTTTAAATAGCTAATATGAGCATTTTAGTTTAATTTTAAAATTAGCACCTTTTGGGGGGAGGATTGCTTGAAATTATTTTACAAAAGCACAATGTTGTGTTTTATTGCAACTGTACACAAATATAAGTTAACACTTTGCAGTTTGAATGTCTTCCAGTTCCTGTATAATGACGGAGTATGTTTTTTTTTTCAATCGCACCCACGCCACACACACACACACACACACACACACACACACACACACACGGTTTACTATCTTTGTTGGGACTCTCCATAGACTTAATGGTTTTATACTGTACAAACTGTATATTCTATCTCCTCACACTAACCCTAGCCCTAAACCTACCTATCAAAGAAAACTTTCTGCATTTTTACATTTCCAAAAAAAACTCATTCTGTATGATTTATAAGCTTGTTTACCCATGGGGACCTCTATTTAGGTCCCCACTGTGACACGAGTCCCCATGAGTCGGTGTGCATTCAGGTTGAAGTCCCCACCGGGATAGAAAAACATGAACACACACACACACACACACACACACACACACACACACACACACACACACACACACACACACACACACACACACACACACTCCAGCATTGTAATCTTGACATCGCAGCCTGTTCATTATAGCCTTCATAAAATATAATAATAAAATAGTCAACCTAACATATAAAAATTACACTGCTCTAAATAGTCAGTAGTACAATTCATACATTCACAGTAAGCACCGCTCCACTGTGATGTTTCCAAGCACATTTTTGCGCTTGTGAAGAGGATGATTTTTTCCATCGATATTGGAACATGAGTGAAGAACAAAGCCTATAATAAAGAATAGTTTAGCATCCAAATACATCGCAAATGTTGAAACAAGAGGGTTACGTGAGCCCAACACTGCTTTCTTTCATTTTTATTTTTACATTAAATTTAAAGGATTTGTTGTGGAATATTTTGAGTGTATCATAAAATCAGAATAAGGTAAGTCAAGTAATATTTTTGGTCTTTTATATATATATATATAAATATAGCTGCGAGCAGTGATGAAGGGCCAAAGCCGGCGGTACCGCCACCCCGGTGCCTTTAGGTAACTAAAGGCACCGGGGTTGCGGTGCCACCGGCTTGGGCCCGTAATCGCTGCTCGCAGCTATATTTATTATTATTATTATTCTTATTTTTCTGTCAACCTTTCGGGCACTTTTGGGGCCTTTAACATGCTCGAAAACTCTTGAAATTTTGCACACAGGTCAGAACCTGCGGCCATCAGGGCCGGGCTGAAGCTGGTACCCGGGCGTGGCAAGGGGGCTCAACAGCGCCCCCTTGAACGGGGTCCGAAAACTTGGTCCATAAATCAGACACGCTTGCATGTAATAATATGAAACTCAATACACATATAGATCTCATCGGGCCAAACAACTTTCGTACTTTTACTTTTTACGCCAGCCCAACAGGAAGTCGGCTATTATGGGTTGTTTGGAAACGCATGCTGTGGAATTTAATGTACTCCTCCTAGGGAATTCATCCGTTCGCCTCCAAACTCAGTCAGCATGAAGTCAAGACATTGAGGATGCTAAATTGCGGACGGATTTTTGATATCTCGAACGGTTTGGCCGTGGCGAGGACACGAATTTATGGCGAATAATGGAAACAGGAAGTGTGTTATAACTTCTGCATACATTAACTGATCTTGATTAAACTTCAGCAGTGTGTTCGTTGTAAGAGGCCGATCACATGGATGTGACTATTGTGAGTCAAAGTTATAGCGCCACCAACTGGCAGCAGGAAGTGTGTCCCTTTCAAAATGCTTTGAAATCACCCTCTTATTTTTACCCGATTTGCTTCAAACTTTATTTGCATAATGTAAACACACGGCAGATGTAGACCTGTGAAAGGATTTTTGATATCTTTAATACTGTTGCCATGGCAACGCTTCAAACTTTAATATTCTTTTTTGATGCTTTTGAGACTCTTAACATACTTGAAATTGGATGAAACTCGACAGACACATCACAATTATTAGCCCGTAGACTTGTGCAAAGTTTCAGAAACGGGCGTGGTGAGGGGCTCAGTAGCGCCACCTTTAGTCATAAGTGGGGGGGTTAGTTTTATCAACAGCAACAAAACTTGGTATGTGTATTGTTCTCATCAAGACGGACAACTTTCTAATTTACATTAACGATCTCTGACCAACAGGAAGAGAGATATTTTGGTTTGAATGTGGATTTTCTGAAGAATTTTCTCTCCCTCTCTCTGTGTCTCTGTGTGTGTGAGGGGAGGGGGGGATTTGACTATTGCTTTTATATTGTTAATCAAGGTTTCAGGGGCTTTTGGGGTCCTTAACGTGCTCAAAAACTCTTGAAACTTTGCACACAAGTCAGAACCCCCTGCCATCAGGGACGGGCTGAAGCTGGTACCCGGGCGTGGCAGGGGGGCTCAACAGCGCCCCCTTGAACGGTGTCCCAAAACTTGGTCCATAGATCAAACACGCTTGCATGAATTAATATGAAACTCGGTACACATATAGATCTCATCGGGCCGAACAACTTTCCCCCGGTCAAGTTTTACGCCAGCCCAACAGTAAGTCGGCTATTATGGGTTGTTTGGAAAACGCTTGCTGTGGAATGCGAAGTACTCCTCCTAGAGAATTCATCCAATCCCCACCAAACTCGGTGTGCATGAAGTCAAGACATTGAGGATTCTAAATTGCGGACGGATTTTTGATATCTCGAACGGCAATATTTTTGGTCTTTTATATATATATATATATATATATATATATATATATATATATATATATATAAATATAGCTGCGAGCAGCGATGAAGGGCCAAAGCCGGCGGTACTGCCACCCCGGTGCCTTTAGGTGACTAATGGCACCGGGGTTGCGGTGCCACCGGCTTGGGCCCGTAATCGCTGCTCGCAGCTATATTTATTATTATTATTATTATTATTATTATTATTTTTCTGTCAACCTTTCGGGCACTTTTGAGACCCTTAACGTGCTCGAAAACTCTTGAAACTTTGCACACGGGTCAGAACCCGTGGCCATCAGGGCTGGGCTGAAGCTGGTACCCGGGCGTGGCAGGGTGGCTCGACAGCGCCCCCTTGAAGTGTGTCACTTTCAAAATGCTTTGAAATCAGTCTCTTATTTTTACCTGATTTGCTTCAAACTTTATGTGTATGATGTAGACACACGGCAGATGTAGACCTGTGAAAGGATTATTGATATCTTAGATACTGTTGCCATGGCAACGCATCAAACTTTAATATTCTTTTTTGATGCTTTTGAGACTCTTAACATACTTGAAATTGCATGAAACTCGACAGACACATCACACTTATTATCCAGTAGACATGGGCAAAGTTTCAGAAACGGGCGTGGTGAGGGGCTCAGTAGCGCCACCTTTAGTCAAAAATGGGGGCTTAGTTTTACCTAGAATCACAAAACTTGGTATGTATATTGTTCTTATCGAGCCGGACAACTTTCTAATTTACACTTATTAGCTCAAAGCAACAGAAAGTCAGATATTTTGGTTTGAATGTGATTTTTTGGAGAAATTTCTCTCTCTCTCTGTCTCTGAGTGTGTGAGGGGTGGGGGTGATTTGTCAGTTGAGTGAGATTTACTTTTTCATTTGTTTTTCAAGGTTTCTGGGGCTTTTGGGTCCCTAAACGTGCTCGAAAACTCTTGAAACTTTGCACACAGGTCAGAACCCGCGGCCATCAGGGCGGGGCTGAATCTGGTAGCCGGGCGTGGCAGGGGGGCTCAACAGCGCCCCCTTGAACGGGGTTCTAAAACTTGGTCCATATATCAAACACGCTTGCATGAATTAATTTGAAACTCGGTACACATATAGATCTCATCGGGCCGAACAACTTTCGTGCTCTAAGTTTTACGCCAGCCCAACAGGAAGTCGGCTATTTAGGGTTGTTTGGAAACGCTTGCTGTGGAATTTAATGTACTCCTCCTAGGAAATACATCGATTTGCCTCCAAACTCGGTCAGCGTGAAGTCAAGACATTGATGATGCTAAATTGCGGACGGATTTTTGATATCTCGAACGGTTTGGCTGTGGCGAGGAAACGAATTAATGGCGAGAAAAGAGAAAAACGAAGTGTTATAACTAATGCATACATTAACTGATCTTGATGAAACTTCAGCAGTTTGTTCATGGTAAGAGGCCGATCAGATGGATGTAACTATTGTGTGTCAAAGTTATAGCGCCACCAACTGGTAGCAGGAAATGTGTCACTTTCAAAATGCTTTTGACAAAAGTTGGGGGGGTTGTTTTACCTACAGTAGCACAACTCAGTACGTATGTTGATCTCATCGACCCGGACAACTTTCTAATTTAAAGTCATTAGCTCCGACCATCAGGAAGTCAGATATTTTGGTTTGAATGTGGATTTTTTGCTAAATCAGCCTCCAAAAGGCACTAAAAGCCTCAAATCTTCTAAAAATGTAATTTTATACCATTTATTTCTATATAAAAGTATACAAATATCACAACTAAACCCATTTTATTCTGTTTTTAAAAAGAATTTTATTCTAATTTTATTCTAAATTTTAAAACAGTAAAGTAAAAAAAAAATTCAAGTCATACATAGGGCTATACTGCCCTCTTGTGTCCAAAAGGACATCAAAATAATATATAAAACTTTTTACCAGCTAGGCCAATAATGTATTTAAATATACATTTATTAGGTATGTGTCTGAGGATATTTTCCCACCGGTTAATCGACGTGTGTGACACGAGCGGGTGCTTTTGTATCGCTAATATAAAAGTGAAAGAAAAATACGGACGTCCGCACGGACATTTATAATGGTGCACACACAAATCACACACACGTTGGAAAGAATTATGCTTTTAAACAACACTAAACCGCCATTAGATGTCGCCAAGTGACCGTCTTAATGAGCGAGTCATTGATTCATTCGTTCAAATGATTCGTAATCCATAACATACAGATCCATAAACATGGATCCATAAACATCCAATCCATAAACATAAACAGATGTTTATGGATTGATCATTCAATCTTTGAGTCAACCAATTCGTTCAAAATGCTGAATCATTCAGTTATGAGAAAACACGTTCCTGTGAGATGCGTTCTTCTGTGATCTTTGTTTAACTATTTCCGCTGCTGAAACAGAACAAAAACAGTCAATATTGCATCTAAAATGTAAATGACTTCATTTTAACTGTTAATAACCTGTTGTATGAAATCAATGTCACAGTTTCAATAGTGATTGTATTCAGGAAAAGTTAGGTACGGAGAGCGAGCGATTTCAACGAAATCAGAACTAAACCCATTTTATTATTTTATTATTATTATTATTCAATTTAAGAATTATGTTTGAGTTTAAAAAAAGCCAGAATGTTTTAGTCCAAAAAATAAATAAATCATGCCATGGATTGCTTGAAATTAAATTTTTTTATTATATTTATTTTTTCGTTTTGGCTTTGTTTATAGTTTATTTTTAATTTTTTATTCTTGTTCCGTTCTGAATATCATTACATTTAAAGGATTTGTTGTGGAATATTTTGAGTGTATCATAAAATCAGAATAATTCTCTCGATTTAGTGATCCCCTACTTATTATTTTATTTTATTTTTTTCTTTGTTCTAATTAGGTCAGGCAAGTAAAATTATCTGTGTCTTGTCCCTTAAATTTATTTATATATATATATATATATATATATATATATATATATATATGTATGTATGTATGTGTGTGTGTGTGTATATATATATATATATATATATATATATATATGTGTGTGTGTGTGTGTGTATATATATATATATATATATATATATATAAATATAAATATAGCTGCGAGCAGCGATGGAGGGCCAAAGCCGCCGGCACCGCCACCCTGGCACCAGGATTGCGGTGCCACCGGCTTGGGCCCGTAATCGCTGCTCGCAGCTATATTTTATTATTAGGGCCCAAGCCCTGAAAGGGCGAAGGCCCTATTGTTTTCGGTAGGATTATTTATTATTAGGTCCCAAGCCCTGAAAGGGCGAAGGCCCTATTGTTTTCGGTAGGATTATTGTTTATTATTATTAGGGCCCAAGCCCTGAAAGGGCGAAGGCCCTATTGTTTTCGGTAGGATTATTGTTTATTATTATTATTATTATTATTTTTATTTTTTTCTACTTCTCGGGCACTTTTGGGGCCCTTAACATGCTCAAAAACTCTTGAAATTTTGCACACACGTCAGAACCCGCGGCCATCAGGGCCGGACTGAAGCTGGTACCCGGGCGTGGCACGGGGGCTCGACAGCGCCCCCTGGAATTATGTCGGAAAAATTGGTCCATAAATCAAACACGCTTGCATGTAATAATATGAAACTCAGTACACATATAGATCTCATCGGGCCGAACAACTTTCGTGCTCTAAGTTT